>NC_066618.1:241930217-242241569 GCF_025201925.1 Gopherus flavomarginatus
TATTTCTTTTATTTCTTATTAGCTCATGGACTCCTCTGTGCTAACCCCAAATGCTTTTGTTTTGCTGGTAACCATTAAGTTGGACCTCAAGAAAACCATTCTTGATGCTTAATTATTCTATTTGCTCTTTTATAATCAAGCAATAGCTTAAGTTCCAGATGTATTTTCTTTCTTTTTGTTTTTAATAAAGTTTACCTTTTTTTAAAAACAGGATTGGATTTTTGGTGTCTTAAGAGGTTTGTGCATATGTTGTTTCATTAACTGATGGCAACAGCTGATTTCCTTTGTTTCCTTTCTCGGCTTTTCCCTGGATGGGGGGTGAAAGGGATTGAGGATGCCCCATAGGGAGGAATTCCCAAGTGTACCTTCCTGGGCTCTCAAAGGGGTTTTTTGCATTTGGGTGGTGGCAGCATCTACCCATCCAAGGTCAGAGAGAAGCTGTAACCTTGGGAGCTTAATACAGTCCTAGAGTGGCCAGGATTAATTTTTAGAATCCTTGCAGGCCCCCACCTTCTGCACTCGAAGTGCCGGAGTGGGGAATCAGCCTTGACAAACATGCAAGTAGAAAATTCACTGTTTCACTTTTTGATATATTTTCTATATGTATCATCATCACTGGTGGTTGTTTTCTGTCAGGGCTGAATCTAGTGGAAGTGAGTGGTTCTGATGATAAATCTCAGTGTCACTAATCCTTTGTTTGATTGTATGCATATAGCTGTGCTCCCAAGGTGGTACCACAATTACCCAAGAAAACAGAGCCCACAAAGTGCCACAAACTTAATTGCTACTGCTCTGCAACTGCAGGCTGGCACTTGCAAAATGTATGACCAATACTCCTGTAACTCCATAAGGTATAGTCAGAATTTTGCCTAAAGGTCAAACATCTTCAAACATTATCTATGATTAGGGTGACCAGCTGTCCCATTTTTAAAGGGACAGTCCTGTATTTAAGCCCTCCTGCAGGTGTCCCTACTTTTTCTTAAAAACGGGCCAATTGTCCTGCTTTTTCTGTCTTCTCCCATTAGTATTGGTGCATCCTGCTGTTGGCTGGATCCCTGCTCACCAGATGTCCACCCACCAGTGCTGAGTGTCGGAGTCCAGTGGCTGATGATGGGGGTGGGTGTGCAAGCATGGTGGCAGGGTAAAGCTACAGTGCATGGGGCCAGCTGCTCCCTCTGCTAGTTTTTCAGCGTAGCCCCTAGTGCGTGCCGGTTCTTGGCTAGCAGGGTCCTGCCCCACCGTCCCGTTTTCAGCGAGCACTGGCTGCATGCTGTGAGATGCGATGGCTGGTGAGTGCAGGCAGGCACCAGATGGCGGCCTATTACGTGTCTCCTTTGCTGTTCATCGGTCCTTTATGTGCTTCAGCTATTGCTGTCCTCTTCCTGCTTTGCCCCTTAACCCCCCTCAGCCCCGCTGCTCCTCCATACCCCCCCAGTGGGGCACGTCCCACTCTCAGCGCTGTGTGGAGAACCAGCCCCTGGTCAGAGTGCTCAGCTCACCAACAGCCTGGTAGGCTTCTTCCTTCCCCCACTGCCTCTGGCTGGGCTGACACCCCAGGAAATCCCAAGACCCTCTGGCCCAGGGTGCTGGCCAGGAGGAGCCAAGCACTGCACATGCCAAAGCCCCGCACAGCACTGGCATGGGGAAGCCTCTCCGCCCCTCAGCTCAGCTCTGGAGTGACGGGGGAAGAAATGATTTCCAACCTGTTCACATCCTGACCCTGCAGGATCCACAGCAGAGACCTGGGAAGGGGCTTAGCATTCTCTTCATACGCCCCTCTGCTCCCACCCTGGGTCCACCTCTGTCCCCTAGGCACCCTCCCCAGCTGAGCCACCTCTCTTGCCAGGTTAGCTGAAGCCCATGCGGTCGGGTTCCCTGGGCCCTGGTGCACAATGCATCTTTAGGGCTTAATCCCTTCATGCCGGTGCTGTAGCTGGGGGACAGGTGGCGTCTGGGTTATGCTGGTGGCCAGCAGTAGCCTGGAGACGGTAACTGCCTTTCAACACTGTGTGGGCAGGAAGGGACAAGGGGCTTCCAGTTAGAGGGGACCTGGGTGAGGGGGCAGGGGCGGGGGAGAGATGAGTTCTGCAGAGACACAGGCCAGGTCCCATCCCTTCTCCCGCCACCCTGCACGGTGCCAAAAAGTTGCTACTGGCCACATTCTGGCAAAAATCTGGGGAGGGAGGCATGTGACCCTGCTTGTCACCTTACATGTTTCCTCTGGAAGATGCAGCGCTAGGTACCAGGAGAAGCAGGTCCATCCTGGGGGCCCAGCCAGGCATGGAGGGCAGAGAGTGCCAGGCAGGGAGGGTTGTGTCGACTTGTCATTCTGCCTGTGTGAGGGAGGTGTACGGGAGTATGCGTGTGTCATCTCTCCCTGTGTGAACCTTAAAGCCTTAAAGATAAGAACATAAATAAAAAGAATCCAACTATGCAGTATTTCTTTGTAATGGGTTCAGTCAACTTGATGTTAATTTGAATGTTTGTACTGCATAGTTCTGACTGCCACTGGACTCGCTTGAATATGAGTAATTTTACCAGGTGTCCCTTATTCAGCATAGGGAAATATGGTCACCCTACCTAGGATGCACAGAAAGCAGTAATCAGAGGGATGTTAATTAGCCTAACATCCCAGAGCACTGTAGCAAAAGAGGTGTTCACCACAATAACAAAATATTATCTGGTAAAATACGACCTGGTTAACTCCTCAAAATAACTTAGCTCTCATACTGTATACAGCTGAAAAGCAACAGTCTTAAACAGTACTGAGTTCAATTAAACTTCAAACAGAGTAGGATTTTTAGTGAGGCTTCCATATGTGCATGCTCAACTTTCCACATGCATACACCCTTGTGCTCCCAGATTTGATCTGCATGCAGGTGACAGTGTACAAAGTGGGCAGGCAGGGACATGTGAACACACTCCTATGGAGGACAAAGGTTAGAAATCAGCCTTTTACTGAAGTAGCTGGGACAGTATAAGGGAGTGAGTAGTGGACCCAGGCCAGATTCCTACAAAGGACCAGCCCTATATCAAATTCTCTCAGCAGTTCTGTATGTAACAACAGGCTGGATTCTGACCTTATTTACTTCGGTTTCACATCTGTGCACCTCCATTGACTACAATGGTGTGAATGGTATGGCCCAACATCTTTTTCTGAGTAAGTTATTCCACCAAAAGCACTATTTTGCTTAGACCCACTTGTGCCCTGCTAGCATTGTGTGTGTCCTACATGCTCTCTTTACACTTCAGCATTGTTGTAAACACCACGTTGAACCTTGCTAAAGGAGTCAAAGTAACAAAGAGAGTTAAATGCCTGTTTGATAGCTGAAGTGTATTATGATTATGGTGGTTATTGTGCCAGCAAATGAAGACCATTTAATGAACAGTGAAAGGAAAAGCTAAGGTGTTTGGCATTTCTAATACTTCTTATTCTATACTTGACTTGCCCACCATCTAGTGTTTACTCTGAGGATACACTAAATAATGCTGCAGGAAGCAGAAACACTAAAACTATATGGTACATGAAAATATACTGTAAAGCTGATGTGAAAAAATAAATACAAGATGATACCCTTAACATTTTGCTTTGAGGAGGATATGGAGCCTGACAATACTGACAGTGATTAAATAGATTGAAAGATTGCAGGGGGAAATCCAGATATTGAGAACATGCACCTGCCTGCCAGATGTGTGCCACGGCAAGTAGGCCAAAAAAAAAAAAAAATCCCTCTTAACTCTCAAGTTTCAGGTTTAAATACTTTAAATGACTATTCTCAAACTTGAGAAGTTTAAAGTACAGTGAATGAGGCGATTAAATTATTTTAAATCAGACTTCCAAATCAAATCTCTCTCATACACCCCTCCACAATTCCTGCTTTTGTCTGTTATATCAAGCATCATTAACAAATATGGCACACTAGTGTATGCTTGTAGAACGGTACCCAGACCAATCTTTTGGTTTTGTAGGGACCTTCCATATTGCACCTCCTTTGTTGTATACATTAGAGCATGTGTTTCTAGATCTCTGCTTTAAGAAAGTCTGACAGCAGCCTTACAATTATAGTGTACACTGCAAATTTTATAGCTTTACCTGTACCAGTTATATGGGTTTCTATGTCCCTGCAACTGTGAGTAGGCATTCAGTGCAAATGAATATGGACTACAAAAATTAGATCCCACAAAAAATGATATAGGTTTTGAGAACAACTAAGTCCCACTATTCATTGTTTGTAGCTAAGACTCAAAGTTGGTATTCCCTGAGATGAATACTATGCTCAAATTTTGCATGGGGTATGCCTCTGGAGGGGCAGAGGTTGGGTGCATGACCATTTAGAACTGCTGGTCTCTCTTTTCCCACATGTATAGCTGGAACATTTCCACTGCCACTCCCTAGCATCCTCCACTGCCTTGCCACAACTATCTAATGCACCACATGGCTACTTTTCAAAAGCTTTATCAGAAGCATTCCTTGCTGACCAATGCCCAAACACTAAGCATTCATCCTGGCCTCCATTCTGAGTAAAGGAAGAGGAAATGGTGTCATCACCAGAAAGCTTCTAGGAGTTCTCCTCCAGGATTTATATGATTTTGACTTCTCCTCCTACAATTCCTCTGGTTCCCTAAAAGCTCCCAGAATTCCTTTCAAAATCTCCCAGTAAATGAGCAGAAGAGATACTTCTCAAAGTCACACTTCAAATGAGTGCTTGAGATTGGTGAGGAACTGAATTGGCATTGGCTAGTTTACTCAAAATCAACTGACAAAATGTTCTGTTTTTGTTGCAAAATATTTGACAAGAATGCCAAATTGTTGCTTGTGCTTTCCAGGTACAATTACTGGCATAACTTAGCTGATGCTCTGAAGCAACATGAAAAGTAATGTGGCCATTTTTATGGCCTACTCCAAATGGATGGAGGTTGAGTCCAGGTTCAAGCTGAATAAATGCATAGATGCAGAAAATCAGCATATTAATGTAGAAACCCATTACTGGAGGAACATGCTTGAGCGTCTGATCTCAATTACCCTCTTCCTTGCAAAGAATAATTTGGCTTTCCAGAATTTGTTGGATAAGTTGTTGACTAACCATAATGGTAATTTCCTTGGTTTGATAGAACTCCTTGGCAAATATGATGATGTCATGCATAAACATCTATGTTGAGTAGTTTGTAAAGAAGCTATGGACAACAATTTAAAAAGAATTGATTGACTTTATGGCAAGGAAAATGCTTGATAACATATTGATGTGGCTTAGCAAAGAAAAGTACAACAAGGACAAGGACAAGTGCAGAGTCCTGCACTTAGGATGGAAGAATCCCACTCACTGCTACAGACTAAGGACCGAATGGCTAGGCAGCAGTTCTGCAGAAAAGGACCTAGGGATTATAGTGGAAGAGAAGCTAATAGCATTTTGGGCTGTAAAAGTAGGGGCATTGCCAGCAGATCAAAGGACGTGATCTTTCCCCTCCATTTGACATTGGTGAGGCCTCATCTGGAGTACTGTGTCCAGTTTTGGGCACCACACTAAAAGAAGGATGTGGAAAAATTGGAGCGAGTCCAACGGAGGGCAACAAAAATGATTAGGGGGCTGGAGCACTTGACGTATGAGGAGAGGATGAGGGAACTAGGATTGTTTAGTCTGCAGAAGAGAAGAATGAGGGAGGATTTTATAGCTGCTTTCAACTACTTGAAAGGGGGTTCCAAAGAGGATGGCTCTAGACTGTTCTCAATGATACCAGATGACAGAACAAGGAGTAATGGTCTCAAGTTGCAGTGGGGGAAGTTTAGGTTGGATATTAGGAAAAATCTTTTTCACTAGGAGAGTGGTGAAGCACTATAATAGGTTACCAAGGGAGGTGGTGGAATCTCCTTCCTTAGAGGTTTTTAAGGTGAGGCTTGACAAAGCCCTGGCTGAGATGATTTAGTTGGGGATTGGTCCTGCTTTGAGCAGGGGGTTGGACTAGATCAGGATTTCTCAAACAGAGGTCACTGCTTGTGTAGGGAAAGCCCCTGGCGGGCTGGGCTGGTGTGTTTACCTGTTCCCTCCGAGGCAGCCAGTACATCCCTCGGTCCATGCCACTTCCAGAAACTCCCATTGGTCTGCAGCAGAGATTCGCTGCCAGTGGGAGCCACGATCGGCCAGACCAGTGGATGGGGCAGGTAAACACACCGGCCTGGACTGCCAGGGGCTTTCTCTACACAAGCAGCCACCCCTGTTTGAGAAACCCTGGACTAAATGACCTCCTGAGGTCCCTTCCAACCCTGATATTCTATGATTCTATGAAAGTACTACACCATAATAATAGACTGCACTCCTGACATTAGTAAGATTTGTTGACGACGAGGATGGCTGTATCCAAGTAAAGGAACACGTTATCTATTTCTGGTCTGTGGCTGACTCTACTGGAAAAGGCCTAGCAGAACTGTTTATGAATATTCTAAATGAGAATAAAATAAAGATGCAGGACTGCTGTGGCCAAGGCTATGACAACGGCATGAACATGAAGAGAAGAAATAGCGAGGTCCAGGCAAGGATCTTTGCATTGAATCCAAGAGCTTTCTTTATGACTTGTGGCTGCCATTTCTTCAACCTGGTTGTATCAGATGCAGCAGCATCTTCTTTAGATTCAGTTTCTCTCTTCGGAATACTGCAAATAATATATGTCCTGTTTTCAGCATCAACTATCAGGTTGAAGATCCTCACGGACAATGTTACAAATCTGACCTTGAAGCCACTAAGTGACACTCACTGGGAAAGCCACATTGACAGTGGGGTACCAAGTGACTGAAGTTAATGATGCCCTGATGGCACTGGCACAGTTGAGTAAAGCTGAGGCAAGAATCTGACATGAGGTGCAAAGCCTGGCAAACCTGATCACTGACTTCAAATTTCTGATCTTAATTGTGGTTTGGTATGATATCCTGTTCCAAGTAAATGTTGTAAGAAAGATGCTACACTCAGTTGATGGACATCACGACCACTATTACTTTGATGAGAACTGCCTTGATTTCATTGTGGCCTAAAGAGATAACAGATTTGAAGATGCCATCACTGCTGCCAAAGAAATAGCAGAAAACTTAGGAGTGGAGCCTGTCTTCAAGGAAACTTGTATTCATTGAGAGTAGAGACAGTTTGGTTCTTAGGGCAGAGATAAGATGATGGGAAGCTCAGAATTAAAATTCAAGAGAGTTTTTTTTTGCTTGCTCATTGATACTGTTTGGGTGTCCATTGAAGAAAAGTTTGGACAAATGAAGCACCATGAAAAGACCTGGGGTTTTTTGTATGACCTTAGTAAGCTACCAGTGGACAGGAAAACACCCTTGAACAATTATACAGACCTTCACCGGATGCTGACATGTGGGGAATGTTCGGGCATCAATGATAAAACCCTCTATGATGAATTAGACAACATCTGTCACATTTTGCAACACGAGATGCACTCTCCACTCTAAGTTCTCCAGTTCATTCATGATGCAGAACTTTTCCTAATGTGTGGATAGTTTTGAAGATTCTGCTCATGCTTCTGGTCACAGCCGCAAGTGGTGAGCACAGTGTTTCGAAGCTCAGGCTCATTAAAACATATCTTTGATTGATGATGGCTGATGAGAAACTGACATTGCTTGCTATTTTATCACTTGATAATGCCATTGGCCAGTCTTTGGATCTCTCTGACGCTGTGCTTCAGTTTGTGAGGGCAAAGGCAAGAAAAGTGACCTTTTGAACTCAAGGACTAAGGTTAACATTCTAAGGCTGTCACCTACTGTAATGCTATTTAATACTGATGCATCCAGTGTTGGTGTGCAGTTCAATTTCTTGATGTTAGTACATTTCAGTTATTCTTAAAATTAAAAAGTTTCTATAAGCATAGAGGAAACAATTTTTTTAATTTATGTATTACATATAGGTTTACTGATCCTAGCATGCAAACTTATTGTCTTATATGTCAGGGATAAATCATGCATGCAAATCATGCATCCAACTAGTGAAATGGGCTACACATGCAATAAAAATAAAGTATTCAAAAGTTTAACAAATGAAGAGGGGGCG
This sequence comes from Gopherus flavomarginatus, assembly GCF_025201925.1. Classification (NCBI taxonomy): domain Eukaryota; kingdom Metazoa; phylum Chordata; order Testudines; family Testudinidae; genus Gopherus; species Gopherus flavomarginatus. Next base: position 241,938,263 of record NC_066618.1, read on the forward strand.
CTGAAGATGCTTCTCACTTGGAGCGCTATTTAGTCTAGGGCTGGCCCTGTTCACAATAAACCAGTTATGTATCAGATGTATTCCTTTTGTTTGTGAATTGTCCATGAACAGATTGAAACTATTCAATGTGGGAAAATAATACATGTTTTAAAATGTGTTTGCAAACACATTTCAGTTAACATGATTTCAAACAGGACTTTACACTAGTGTAGATGGGCTTGTTCACTGGTTTTGATTAACCTCAGGGTACCACCATATTAACGCTGGAAATGAAAGTGAAACTAGGTCTCCACTCCGACGTCTGAATGTCTGAATTTTTGATCTCAGGGCAACAAATGTTCCCTTCTGAAGCTAGACTATAATTATGTGAGCTAAAATATAAAGTAATAATCATGCAGTCTACAATAAATGGGGAATTACAGAAACTCATAAAATATAGTAGGCCACTTCTTGCCAGTATCAGACAGATGGATGGATAAGGAGATTTCCTCCCCCTCACTCTCCCCTTGACTTTTCCATCTGATCTAAATATATCAATTAAGTGACAATGTGGTGTGCAGAGCTAGAAAAGTCCAGTCAATCAGGGATCTCACAGAATATTATGTGACTTCTACCATGTGACATTTACCCCAACAAACTAGTAGTGAACTGAGAATAAACAGTGAATAGCAGCCTGTTCAATAAAGTAGGCTGGGGACAGCCCTTGTAAAATCTTGTTGTTTGAAGATTGGTTGTGTAAAAATAAAACCAGGGGTTGTTCGAATCTGTGTTTTCTGTTATCTGAACCATCAAAGCTTACAGGGCATTGGGGTAAAGGTTTTTGGTTTTGTCCCATCAGTAAAAAAGTGTTTGTAAAAAGCTTCCACAGAGAGCTTGCAGACACAAATGGAATTCAAGCAAATCATTGTTAGCACATTAGTCATAGTTCAAACTTGAACCAGTGCTGATTTTGGGTACTTTTGTGTTCAAGCTGAACAGTTTTTATATCTGTTGGACAAAGCATTGTGCTCTGTGATAGTTGCCAACATTTCAAACAATTTTCCTGGGAAAATTTTTGAAGAAGTATGGATCTGGGAACTGCTAGGGATAGTTAGGGGAACGGTAAAGGAGTGGTGAGTAGGTGAGCGCCTGGGAGAGGCAAGATGGGATGGTTGTTGGTGAGGGAGGGAGCTGAGGAAATTATAGGGAGGGGGATGGAGGCAGGAAGTAGTTCACTAGATTGGGAAGGTAGGAAGGAGGTCATTGGATCTGGGGAAACAGAAGTGAGAAGTGAGGTGGGAGGTTTACATATCTCACAGTCTGGGCTAGGGCCTGGTGGGCTTTGTCTTGACTAGGAACAGTGATTGAATTTAGGTCATACTTCACTAACACATTATAACTTGACCTCCTAAACTGAAACTAATGATCTTACCCTGTATCTGCACTAGGAAGAGTGGTTGAATTTAGGTCAGGCTTAGATAGCTCATGTTAGCTAAACCCAGCCTAATTTTGATCTTTCCCCTAATGTAGAGAAAGCTAGAGATACTTTGTAGTGTCAGCCACCTCCTTTCCAGTAAAACAAGTAGTGGCTTGGGTCCAGAAGGGGAGCTGCTAGCTGTGGGAGCGGGGGAGAAGGGGAGCCAGGGTTAGAAGTGCCTTAAGCCACTAATTTCCTTGCAAGGAGGAAAGAAGGAGCCACTCCTTAGCATCATCTCACTGCTGGGTTTGGGCCAACAGCTGATTTACTGGGAGGGGATGGCCTGTAGGGAGCTGAGCAGCTGTAGTCATACTTGATATTGACCAGGACATCAGTTTCCTAAGACTGGTAGCAAATACTCAGGATTATCCTAGGCAAAGTGGAGTTATTGACAGGTATGAACCAAGTGACAGATTTCTTATAATTAACAGGCCCCAAAGAAAAAATTCTGTTGTCAAAATGGCTCTTTTCTTTCTTTTTTTCTGCTCTGCTCCTGTGCCTTTTGTCACTCTCTAGTGACTCCTTCTGGCTGATGCAAGAAATGATCTTGAAATAGGCTCCAGAAGGAGACAGGTCCATCTTTCCTTAGCCTGAGGGCTTTCCAGCTTGAGCAAACATGCCTGTATCAGCTCTGATCGAGCTAGCACACTAAAAATAGAAGTGTAGCCATGGGGGCATGAGTGGCAGTCAGTGATCCTGTCTGAAACCCAAGTGCATACCTAGGATTTCAGACAGGAACACAAAGAGAGAGAGAGAGAGAGAGAGAGAGAGAGAGAGATTTTGGGCTGCTAGTCCTTTGGGGAACAGGAAAGAAAGCGGGAAAATGTGCATCTGTCATAAAGCTAAGTGTCATTGTATCCTATGTTTTTGAAAAGAGAGGGGAAATACATATGGAGAGCTACAAAATCAAATTCAGAGGCCAATTCTTTGCTTCATATAGGTGGCAAAAATGGATCTAGTGGGGCCCAGTACCACGGCCCCTACATGTTTATTATTCCCACAGACACCAAAGAGTCCAATTTTGCTATCCTTCTGGAGGAAAAACTCCCAATAGGAGAGCAGGATCAAGGAAGCAGTTGTGGCTTTGTGATTCAGGGGCCAGTTCTATAGCAGTCCCAGCTCTGTGTAGATTAGAACAGGTTTAAGGATTTTCACATCCAACCCTGAGCTGGGTATCACTGGTCACAGCGGTTCACTCCAGCCATGTCCCTTGTGCCCTCCCCCCGGCATACTAAAAGGGATGGTGTGCAAGCTGCCTATACCAACTCACTCACACAGTGTTACCAGTACCACAGAATAGAATAAGAGATATTTTGGGCAATTTTAAAAAAAAACCTGTCAGTTTACAACTCCTTTGAGCTACTGGCACACTTAAAAACCCTCATGAATTCAGAAGGAAAACAGTCATATTGAAATGATTAAAGCAAGCAAGAGAGACAGAGACTTATCTGAGAAACCCACAGCAGGTTACGGATGAGCTGGCACATACAGTATTTACCATAGTATAACTCACTCAAGACTTACTGTCTTAATGAGTGATAATAGCATAGCCAGAAAACATCTGCCTTGGAAAAGAATACATCAGCTGCTTTCTGCTTGAAAAATGTTGATAGTATCATGTTATGTCAGCCATGCATATCATATTGTGCTATGAAATGTCATCAGTGGCAAAAAGCTAGAGAGTACATTTTCATTTCTAAATTCTGTGGGCCAGATTCTGATATTCTCCCACATGTTGAATAGCACTGAACTCCATGAACAGTCTCATTTAACTCTCATTGTGTTGTAAGTTTCTACTTAGCATGAGTAAGGGTGGCAGATTCTGGCCCTATGAATTAGATCCAAGCAGAGCTGATATTTTTCATCGAGTGTTTAAGGAAAAAGATATATAAAAACTAGAAATGTAATTGGCTTTCATACTCTCATAACGGAATAGACACAAGAAAAATGGAGAGAATAATTTAATAAAGATTGTTTTAATGCAGAATTGAAGGAAATCTGCTGTATTAGTTCACTTTGCCATTTATATCGCTGTTCACTTTTCCTTTTCATGTTTTGTCATGCATGTTTTGGCTGGCATGATTACAAGATATTCCTAATCCCTAGAACAGCATTTTTTCCCATCACAGCCAACAGCAGCTGCAGCCTAAACAAGTTTATCAGCACTCCCACCTGTGCTTTTGTCATGGGCAGCCAATGATGCCATAACTTCTCGTGTCCCTCCCATTACTAATTGTAGGACACAAATCTTCCCTCAAAGATAGCTGGGTTTTCCATTTTAATCAATGGAAGTTAGGAGCCTAAATACTTTTGACAATCTGGACCCAAGTGTTTTATTTTTTAGTCTGGTTTCAAGGAAATAAACCCCAAGGCCTAAAAGATGAAGACATTTCCTTACAAACACAGGGCTTGATCTAATGGAAAGACTCCAATGGGCTTTGGATCAGGTCCATGGAAACTGTAAGAAAGAGATTAATTATTCCCAGCTAGGGTTGAGCTCTATAAAAAAATGTTTAGAAGTAACATCTAGTTGTCTACTCACACTTCTAAAGAAGTGACTATTTTTCATTGAAAGGAGAATTGCTAGACTTGGATTTGTCATTTTACTTGACACTTAAACGCATTGCTGGAGTAAAAAGTCTACAAAATGTTAATGGATCATTTTCTGGTTTTGAATGCAGATCTAGAAATGGGAAAAAGTTAGCTTTTTGGGCATCTTGAATATTAGCAATAATTCCATTTGTTCAGTAGTTATGTTTTGTCATTACAGATGTGAACATTTTCATTCTTATTACAAGAGTGATCTTTAGCTAAGGAATTATCTAATGGAGCAGCTGGTATGCTTATTGGGTTAACTGTGAACCTAGTCTAAGTTCACAGTTCAGACAGCTCCGGCTTGTCTGTCTTCTTTTTTTATTTTTAATTTTATATAGAGAGTTGAGATCTAAGTTACTTTCCCCGCCCCATCATTGTACTCATCAAGTATTATAGCAAATACAATAAATCTCGTAAGATGAATAAAAGGATTGTGGCAAATTGCCGGTACTCGTGCTTTCTCTTCTTTGGGGAAGGTTTCAGGGCACCATTGCTTGCCTCTGAACCAGTATTTTAATTACCCCACTAGTGTCCTTGAGGAGGGGGGTGGAGAGGGAGGGACCTGGGCCCGCCCTCTTCTCCAGGTCCCAACCCAGGGGCCCTGAGGTTTGTGGTGAATCACTTGAACTAGCGGTTCCTTCCCCTGGGCTACTTCCCTCTCCTGCCCTTCAGCTTGGGAAGGGGCTTCTTGCCCTCCTTTTACACAAGCCAGGTGCCCCTTACCTAGGGTTTCTTTTGGATTTCTCAGCCCACTGCAGCAGTCCTCCAAACTTTTCTTCTGTCTCTCTTCAATACTGTTCTCTTCTCCCACATATTTTTAAATCATATTTTTCATATACTTACAAAGATCTGTTCTTAGAAAACTACAGTCTCAACTAGAGATGTGAGCAGACTTTTATTATCTTGTTAGTTCCAGAAGGGGAATCTACCAGCATGTATAGAGGACTAAGCAGAGTTTAGTTGTAGTTTATGGTCTTTTCTGTCTCTTAGCAGAATCATGTACTGTTTACAACTGTATTCATTGTATGCAGGTGCATTGTGAGAAAATGAACCACTCCTGAAGCCATATTATGGACACTTAGTTACAAGTGATCCAGCCACATAGCAAGAAATTAACAATGCTGCATTTGTTTTCTTTTTAATATTTCTCATATTTCTTATTCTCATTCTTTAGGAATGCATTCTAATCCAAGGACACATTCTCATACATTCATTAATCCTGCTGTTCTAAAATGTTTCACATGAAAACTCAAAATCAGATGGCTTTATGCGTTCCAACTGGGCTTTTGTAAAACAGGGTCATCCTTGAACTTATCATCTGCTGAGGTATTAAATTCCAGATTTCACTCAATTACATGATCTTAAGAATGTGGCCATTTGCCATTTCTTTCTCAACTTTGAACAAATGTTATTGTATCTAACTGTTTAGTTTCAGGAATCCCTCGATTTTAAATGACCTTTAACAGGAAGTTCTAAGCTTTTTAAAGATTTATCTAAGTAAGACATGTATATTTTGTTTATTTCCTTAATTTTTTAAGACCAAAAAAGATTTTCTCTTTTAGTGCAGAATGCCTCAGAATGTACTAACCAATACACAAATCTCAGAGCTGAAGCTGGTGTTAGTTCCTTTCCCCCACTTCAGATTCATGCCGATATTATAAAATATAAGATACTGTACTAGTGGAAATATTATTTGATAATTAAGATGGTCCATTTATTAAAGTTACACTTAATACCAGACAAAACTTAACATGGAGTTACGGCTGAGAGTTAGGGTAAAAAAATTTATAAGGACATTATAATTATCCCCAAACCCAGGAAATTCAGAGTTAAGATTACTTTTAATAGAAAGCCAAATATACTAGGGGAAGAAATGCCCTGTTAAGGCAGCCAAACAATTGTTCTCTGCACTGTAGTGAACAATTATGATTAAGGCATGTTAGTGTTTGTGGTCCCAGCTTGGATTAAACTGACTTTTAAAGACACATAAATCCCACCCACCCCCAATATTTCCCCCCTTACAACATCACTATAGAACAGAGTTAAGGTTGTTTGGGGCCTTAACTGGGCATTTCTTAATGTAGTCGCACCATATAATCTGTAATTATTATGCTGTGAATGCATAATGTTAATGAGTGGGTGAAAAGGAACAGTTATATTTGTATAAACATCATAGATTAATTTCATTTCATATGTTGTGCTAGATAAAATACTTTAACTGTCCGGTGACATGTTTATTACAGCTAGCCAGAAGCAGAGGAAAGCTTATTATTATAAAATATTATATTTTACTCAAATTCATTGTCAAGCAAATCTGTATTTTAAACTTAAAATTAACACAAGGAAGGTAAACTGAAGCACAAATCACTGATTATTTGTCAATATCTCTGTTCAGTTACACAGCTACATTGATGCTCATTCTTTTTCATCCTTGGATTTTCTGTTTGAGTGGAATGTTTTTGATCAGGTATGCAACTGACATAAACCTTGCGGTGCTATGACTGGGTTCCCTCACCATGTGGGAAGGGAAAGGGACATGCAGAGCATGGTGAGTGAGCAGTAAAGATGGAGGCAGCTGTCTTTGAGCTGGGAGTAAGTGAGAGGCAGAGAGTCTGCTAGGTGGTTGCAGAAGAATCTGGAAGGGATAAGGCAGTTGCTCTATAGCAGGGAAGAGAACAGAACTGCCTAATAGGGAGGAAGCTGTGCAACCACATGGTGAATATGGTAGAGTCCATGGGCAGCTGCTCACAAGAGCAATGCAGAGGTGAGAACACTTCTGAAATAGAGCTGGTCAGAAATGCTTTTAATATTTTTTTTTTCAGAAAAAATTCCGTTTGATTAAAATTAAAACATTGAAAAAATGGCAATTGCAACAAAATTTGTTTAAAACTCCCCCCCAAAACCAACAACAAACTGAAACGAAGTAGTTCAATAATGTGATTATGTCCCGGTTATGGAATGAAATGTTTCAATTTCTGGTTTCAAAATGACTTTTTAAAATGAAATTCAGTGTTTATGCTAAATAAATAAATACGGTGAAAATCATAACGAAATATTGTAATTTTATTAAAATGAAACATTTTGATCAACCCCAAACAATGTCTTTTTGGAACTTTGTTTCATGAGATTTTTCTTTTTTTAAATCATAGATGTTCCCAGCAAACACAGAATTTGGTTCCTGCACTGCTCTATTCCAGTGAACCAGGAAACAGTAGCTGGGAAAACGAGTGGACCTGTAGCAGCAGAGAGCAAGCAAGAGACTGACAGGGGACTGGCCCCTGCAGATGAAAGGGAGCAGCCAGTGTCCTTGGACCAAACAGTCATCCTGGTTCATTAACAGAGCAGTAGCCCAAAGGATCTTTTAAATGGGGAAGAAGTGGGAAAGGTTGATAAGGCCTCTGATTTAGGGACTGTGCAAGTGGGGGAACAGTGCAGAAGAAGGCTGGGATCAAGATATAGGCCGAGGGTGTTAGTGAAAGATGAGTTTCAGCCTGGAACATTGAATGCTGAATTCTCTTCGTGGGAAATGTGTGTGTGTGCTTTGTAGTCTAATATTACCAATGGGCTGATATGACATCCAATGTGGACGGTCAGCCAGCGGGGAGGTAGTGCAGCAGCACCCCATCACAACCCACAGGCAACAGTTAAATCACCAGAAGCTTATCTGATCCTATCTTTCAGAGACCAAGGGCCTAAGGCCATTTGCTACCAAACAAGGGGTGGAATTAATGGACCCCCCCTTTGACTTCCCTCTAGGTGCAAACTTGGGAATTACTATAGATTTTTGCTATAACTAAGGCTATGCATGCTTTTCCCTTCTACTAGCTCATAAATGTGTGTGTGTAAGCAACTAATGGAAACCCACCAAGAGCTAGAACCTGTAGGACTTAGTGGGTGGATGTCTACAGCATTTGCCTCTAAGTTTAGGTGCACGTACTATGCTAACAAGTATGTGGAAGGGTTGGGTACATCCCAGGACTCATGTCAGCCTTTGATACTGTTGATTGTAGTGAGGCGGTGTGGCTCCCCTCTGCCCCGGAGAAGGAAGAGCCCACCCGGAGGCCAGAGTGGGCGGAGCTAGGGAGCTCTGAGCCCACCCCTCAAAGGGTCAGGCAGCGACCTGGAACTATAAAGGCCGGCTCTCAGAGTTCAGTAGGAGCCCAGCCGCCGGAGAGAGCAGATGTCCCACTAGGAACCCAAGACTGGGAAGCTTCTGTGGCCCAAGGTGGCCACTCAGACTGGCCGGAGCTGCCCTGTGCCCGCTACCCGGAGGAGCTTCTGGAGCTATCCTGTGCCCGTTACCCAAAGGAGCTGCCGGAGCTACCCTGTGCCCGCTATCCAGAGGAACTGCCTGACGTGCTGACCAACCCCTGCCCTGATGAATCCATGCTCCTGGACCCTCCAGAAGCCAACGCCAGGACCCAGGTAGGGCCTGAGGGGGCGTATGGAAGTAGCCCAGGGGCAGCCGACCCCAGTCTGGCTGCAGCATGACCAGAGCCTATGTTGGTGTCTTGCGGCCAGGATCCCCACTGACTAAGCAGCGGATCGTCAGCCGCTGCTAGGGCCCTGGGCTGGGACGCAGTGGGGTGGGAGGGCCTGCGTCCCCTCTGCCACCCAACTCCTGGGTGGCAGACACCCCTTCTCCCTGGCCTAAGGAGGCTGGAGCCTCTTATTGCTGCTCAGCCCTGCCCGAGGGCCTGAGCACCCTGATTCAGCATTTGGTGCCCCGCCCTGATCTAGGGTCGGGCTTAAAACTATTATTGCTGCTCAGCTCTGCCTGAGGGCCTGAGCCTCCTGACTCAGTGGTGTTTGCCCCGCCCTGGCCTAGGGCCGGGCTTATTGCTATTGTTACTGCTCCGCCCTGCCAGAGGGCCGGAGCCTCCTGACTCAGTGTTTGTTGCCCACCCTGACCTAGGGCCAGGGCTTAAAATGATTGCTACTGCTCGGCCCTGCCGGAGGGACCGAGCGGCCTGACTCAGTGGGTGTTGCCCCACCTAAGTCGGAGCCAGACTAACTGCATTTCGGCCTATGCCATAGCATGGGCTACCGAGGGAGAACCCCCTGGACGGACTAAGCCTCCAGAACCATCGGTGTAGTGAGCCAGTGTGGCTGCCCACCACCCCAGAGAGGGTCAAGCTCCGGTGAACTCGTGTACATTGACCATAAGGTTTTTTTGGTGCATTTGCAGACACTAGCGGGGGTGGATGGAGATGTTCTTGAGTGGCTCCGTTCTTGTCTTTTTGAGAGTGTTCAGAGAACAAATGGTAATTTGGGCAACTCTGCCCCAAAGGCTGTCTATTGAGGGATGCCACAGTGGTCAATATTGCTACTATTGTGTATCAGGATATGAGGCTGCAAGGAAGGGTAGAAAGCTAGAGAAGAGACGTGTATTCATTATGCTGATGACACTCAGCCCTATGTGTGCATCACATTTGACCCATCCAGAGCCATGGAACAAATTACCCAGTCCTAGGTGAATAGGGTGTTGGATGAGAGCTAGTTTGCTGTGACTCCATCCAGACAAAAGTGAGATAATGCTGGTGGGGACTGGAGGAAGCAGCTGGAAGAGTTGATGGAACGTATGACAGCACCCCTAATAGAAGAAGTGCAACCACCACTTATAAAACACATGCACAATTTGGGGTTGTTAGTGCCTAGTTCAGTCCTGAATGCCCATATGTGACTGTAGCTAAGAGCACCTTTTTGTTTTAGTCCTGGCTTTTTGTCTCTGATGTAGTCTTTGCCACAATTATCCATGCCTTAGTCACCCAGCATTAGTCACACCAACTTTAGATATTGTAATGTACTCTAAGCCTTGGTCTACACTACGAGTTTAGGTCGAATTTAGCAGCATTAGATTGATTTTACCCGCACCCATCCACATGACGAAGCCACTTCTGTTGACTTAAAGGGCTCTTAAAATCGATTTTAGTATTCCTACCCGACGAGGGGATTAGTGCTGAAATCGACCTTGCTGGGAATTTGGGGTAGTATGGACGCAATTTGATGGTATCGGACTCCGGGAGCTATCCCAGAGTGCTCCATTGTGAGCGCTCTGGACAGCACTCTCAACTCCGATGCACTGGCCAGGTAGACAGGAAAAGCCCTGCAAACTTTTGAATTTCATTTCCTGTTTGCCCAGCATGGAGAGCTGATCAGCACAGGTAACCATGCAGAGCTCATCAGCACAGGTGACCATGGAGTCCCAGAATCGTGAAAGAGCTCCAGCATGGACTGAATGGGAGGCAGGGCCGGCTCTAGCCATTTCGCCACCCCAAGCATGGCGGCACACAGCGGGGGGCGCTCTGCCACTCGCCGGTCCCGCGGCTCTGGTGGACCTCCCCCAGGCATCCCTGTGGAGGGTTCGCTGGCCCCACGGCCCCGGTGGGCCTCCCGCAGGTGTGCCTGCGGATGCTACACCGGAGCCGTGGGACCAGAGGACCCACCGCAGGCACGCCTGCGGGAGATCCACAGGAGCTGCCTGCCGCCCTCCCGGCAACCGGCAGAGAGCCCCCCGCGGCATGCCGCCCCAAGAACGCTTTTGGCGCGCTGGGGCCTGGAGCCGGCCCTAATGGGAGGTATTGGATCTGATCGCTGTATGGGGAGTGTCATAACTTTAGTCCCAGATTTGGACCTTAGCGTCCAAAATATGGGGGTTAGCATGAAAACCTCCAAGCTTAGTTACCAGCTTGGAGTTGGTACTGCTGCCACCACCCAAAAATTTAGAGTGTTTTGGGGCACTCTGGTCCCCCTGAAAAACCTTCCCTGGGGACCCCAAGACCCAAATCCCTTGAGTCTCACAACAAAGGGAAATAATCCTTTTTCCCTTCCCCCCTCCAGGTGCTCCTGGAGAGATACACAGACACAAGCTCTGTGAATCTAAACAGAGGGAGTCCACTCTCTGTAATTCCAGTCCTGGAAACAAAAGCACTTTCCTCTTCACCCAGAGGGAATGCAAAATCAGGCTAGCAAATCCAACACACACAGATCTCCCTCTGACCTCTTCCTCCCACCAATTCCCTGGTGAGCTGCAGACCCAATTCCCTGAAATTTCCCAGTAAAGAAAACTTCAACAGGTCTTAAAAGAAAGCTTTATATAAGAAAGAAAGAAAAATACATAAAAATGGTCTCTCTGTATTAAGGTGACAAATATAGGGTCAATTGCTTAAAAGAATATTGAATAAACAGCCTTATTCAAAAAGAATACAAATCAAAGCACTCCAGCACTATATTCATGTAAATACAAAAGAAACAAACTCTTTGGTACTCACAACTTGGAAACAGAAGATTAGAAAGCAGAAACTACTTCTCCAAAGCTCAGAGAAAGCAGGCAGACAGACAACAAAGACTCAGACACAAACTTCCCTCCACCCAGAGTTGAAAAAATCTGGTTTCCTGATTGGTCCTCTGGTCAGGTGCTTCAGGTGAAAGAGACATTAACCCTTAGCTATCTGTTTATGATAGGGAGATGAATCTGTCCTATCTGAACTCCGTTCCAAAAGATGAAATGCTGGAATATTTGAAAAAAATCTCAAAGGGCATGGACAGAGGCCATAACAGGGACCCTCAGCAGTGCCACAGGAAGCATGCAGGAGGGGATAGCTCAGTGGTTTGAGCCTTAGCCTGCTAAACCTAGGCAGGGCTGGCGCTTCCATTTAGGCAACCTAGGCGGTTGCCTAGGGCACCAGGATTTGGGAGGGCGGCAGACTGCTTTGGTGGACCAGCGGACCATCCGCAGGGATGCCTGCAGGAGGTCCACCAGAGCTGCAGGACCGGCGAGCAGGCCCTGTGCCTAGGGCGCCAAAAACACTCGCACCTCTCCTGAACCCAGGGTTGTAAATTCAATCCTTAAGGGGGCCACTTAAGGGGGCTGAACTCAATGACCTTTCAGGATCCCTTCCAGCTCTATAAGATAGGTATATCTCCATATATATTATATCAATAAACTTACAGAGCTGAGGCAAACCTACCAAAACACCAGAGAGGCAAACTACTGCTCCGGGGCAGAGCCCCAGACATGCTGCTTCTGTGATGAGCTGCATGCCATTCTAGGGGGTGCCCCTACAACTACCTTACCCCTGTGCTTTGACTCCATCAATGGACTCTCATGCAACAGGTGTGTGGATTTCGGGGACAAGGAAGAGGAGGAGGAGGACACTGAAGTTAGTGCACAGCAAGGAAGCGGAGAAAACATTTTCCCCTACAGCCAGGAACTGTTAATCACCCTGGACCCAGTACCCTCTCAACCCACTCAAGGTGGGCTCATGGACCTTGAAGGCAGCAAAGGCACCTCTGGTGAGTGTGCCTTTGCAAATATTATACATGGTTTAAAAACAAGCGTGTTTAATGATAAATTTGCCCCGAAGACTTGGGATGCATTTGCGGCCAGTACAGCTACTGGAAAAGTCTGTTAATGTGTGTGGGGATGGAGCAGAAATCCTCCAGGGACATCTCAGTGAAGCTCTCCTGGATGTATTCCCAAAGCCTTTGCAAAAGGTTTCTGGGGAGGGCAGACTTATTTCGTCCTCCATTACCACGCCAGGACAGTAGCATATAGTCTGGAATCATTGCATAACAAAGCATGGTGGCATATGGGCCCGGTGTTTGCTGGCATTCAAGCAACATCCGTTCTTTATCTTTCTGTGTTATCCTCAGGAGAGTGATATCATTCATGGTCACCTGGTTGAAATAGGAGAATTTTATTAATTAATTTTATTAATTATTTATTACATTCAGAGGTGGCCATTCCTGCTGAGTTGTTTGCCTGTGGCTGAACATAAATCATCCCCGCTGTGCGCCACATGGTGGGGGGAGGGGTGAAGCGATCATCCCAGAAAATAGGGTGGGGTGGAGGGCTTTAGTTGGGTTTGTGCTGCACGTTATCCCGAAAACTGCAGTCCCTCCTTTTAAATGGCCAACCCCTTTTAAATGGCCAACCTAACGAGTGCTTGGTATGGGACATGAGGGCGCTGCTGTTTGAAACCATTCCCACATGTTTTGAAGGTCAAAGAAGCCAAAAGACTGTGGCTTACCATGGCTGCCTGCAAGCCAAATTCTGTTGCCCGCCGGCCCTTCATGTGTGATCTCTCACACCAAACCAGCAGGCAAATGCAACCTTGTAAAGAAAGCACATGTGCTATGTAATGTTAACAGCTTGGTTCACCATGGAAGAGTGTACCCATTGTTCTCTAAAATGCATCTAAAATACTACTCTCCTTTTTTTTTCCTCCCTCAGCTGCAAATGTTTCAACCCTCACTGTATTGTTTCCATCTCAGAGGCTAGCAAAGATTAGAAGGTGAAAAAAAACGCACTTGTGATGACATGTTCTCTTAGCTCATGCAGTCCTCCCACACTGAAAAAGTCCAGCAGAATGGGTGGAGGAAGACAATGTCAGAGTACAGGAAAGCATAAAATGAATGTGAGGGATGTGTGAGAGGACAGAAGGAACCAGTGAGAGGAGATGTGGCATCAGCGTGATGAAAGGAGGCAGGAAGCAATGCTCAGGCAACTTAAGGATCAAACTCATATTCTCCAGCGTATTGTTGAGCAGGACAGGCAGCAGGAGTAACACAGATGGCCGCTGCAGCCCCTGTGTGACCAACTGGCCTCCTTCCCAAGTTCCACAGTCTCCTTACCCAGATGCCCAAGAATGCGGTGGGAGGGCCTCCAGCCACCCAACCACTCCACCCCAGGCGACTGCCCAAGCAACAGAAAGCTGGCATTCAATAAGTTTTGAAGTGCAGTGTGGCCTCGTCCTTCCCTCCTCTACCACCCCACCCATTGCTTCCCTCCTCCCCCACCCCTCCTGGGCTACCTTGGCAGTTATCCCCCCATTGATGTGACAAAGTAATAAAGAATGCATGAATTTTGAACAACAATGACTTTATTGCCTCTGCAAGCGGTGATCAAAGGGGAGTAGAGTGAACCAAGGGGTCAGGTTTTTATCAAGGAGAAACAAATAGAACTTTCACACCATAGCCCCCTGACCAGTCATGAAACTGGTTTTCAAAGCTTCTCTGATGCGCACTGCTGTGCTCTTCTAAACACCCTGGTTTCTGGCTGTGCGTAATCAGCAGCCAGGCGATTTGCCTCAACCTCCCACCCCTCCATAAACGTCTCCCCCTTACTCTCACAGATATTGTGGAGCACATAGCAAGCACTAATAATGATGGGAATATTGGTTTTGCTGAGGTCAAACTGAGTCAGTAAACTGCGCCAGCGCACTTTTAAATGACTAAAGGTACATTCTACCACCATTCTGCACTTGCTCAGCCTATAGTTGAACAGCTCCCGACTACTGTCCAAGCTGCCTGTGTATGGCTTCATGAGCCATGACATTAAGGGCTGGGTCCCCAAGGATAACTATAAGCATTTCAACATTCCCAACAGTTATTTTCTGGTCTGGAAATTCCCTTGCTCCAGCCATTGACACAGACCAGAGTTCCTAAAGATGCGGGTGTCATGTACCTTTTCCTGCCATCCCACGTGGATGTTGGTGAAATGTCTCTTGTGATCCACCAGTGCTTGCTGCACCATTGAAAAGTACCCCTTGCGGTTTATGTACTAGCTGCCTTGCTGCTCTGATCCCAAGATAGGGTTATGCATTCCGTCTACTGCCCCACCAAGTTAGGGAATACCACTGCAGCAAAGCCATCCACTATGGCATGCACATTTCCCAGAGTCACTACCCTTGATAGCAGCAGCTCTTTGATTGCATTGGCTACTTGGATCACAGCAGCCCCCACAGTAGATTTGCCCACTCCAAATTAATCCAGACTGACTGGTAGCTGTCTGGCATTGCAAGCTTCTGGAGGGCTATCGCCACTCTCTTGTGAACTGTCAGGGCAGCTCTCATCTTGGTATTCTTGCACTTCAGGGCAGGGGAAAGCAAGTCACAAAGTTTCCTTACGATGCAAAAACTTCACAGCCACTGTGAATCATCCCAGACCTGCAACACTATGCGGTCCCACCAGTCTGTGCTTGCTTCCTGGGCCCAGAATCGGCATTCCAGGGCATGAGCCTGCCCCATTGTCACCAGGATGGAAAAACTGCCGTGGCCCGTGCTTTTAGAGAAATCTGTGTCCATGTCCTCATCATTCTCATGACTGTCCTGCCATCGCTGCTGTCACCTCCTCGCCTGCCTTTGCAGGTTCCAGTGCTGCATATACTGTAGGATAATGCACATGCTGTTTACAGTGCTCATGACTGCCACAGTGATCTGAGCGGGCTCCATGCTTGCCGTGGTATGGTGTCTGCATGGAAAAAAGGCACAAAACAATTTTCAGCCATTGCTCTCAGTGAGGAAGGGGTGACTGATGACTGTAGCTATCCCACAGTTCCCACAGTCTCAGCCAACCATTTGAATTGTGAGTTGAGCTCCCAATGCCTGATGGGCCACAAACATTGTCGCAGGTGATTCTGGGTACATGTCATCAGCCCCTCCCACCTCGTGAAAGCAACGGGAAAAAATTGTTTCTTGCCTTTTTTCACTGTCACCGTATATCTCCTGAGTGCTGCTGGCAGACGTGGTACTGCAGTGCTACACAGCAGCATCCCCTTGCCTTGCCTTGCCTTGCCTTGCCTTGCGGACAGCAGACTGTGCAGTATGACTGGTAGCCGTCATTGTTGTCCCATGAATGCTCTTGGTTGGCCTTAGTGAGGTCGGTTGGGGATGCCTGGACAAAAATGGGAATGACTTCAGGTCATTCTCTCTTTAAGTTTTGTGTAATGGAGATTCAGTCCTGCCTGGAATATCATGCCAGCTGGAGGCTTCTGCCTCAGGCTGTTCTACCAGTCGGCAGCACCGTGCAGTCGCACTTACCCCGGCCTGCCCCTTGCTCCCATGGCTCATGAAGCCTGGACAGTAGTAAGGAGCAGCAAAGTCAGTGTTGTTTCAAATTCATGCATTCTTTATTAATTCATCACACAAATGGGGGGATAACTGCCAAGGTAGCCCAGGAGGGGCAGGGGAGGAGGGAAGCAATGGGTGGGGTAGTTGTAGGGGCACCCAGCAGAATGGCATACAGCTCATCATTTCTCCGGGATATCTGGGGCTCTGATCTGAAGTGGCCGTTTCCCTCTCTGCTTCTTTAGTAGGCTTGCCTGATATTCCAGGCAGGACTGAATCTGAAACTTAAAGAAGAGAATGACCTGAGGAGTCATTCCCATTTTTGTCCAGATGCCCCCGACCGACCACACTGAGGCCAGCCAGGAACACCTATGTCTGCCCAAGTGCCCCTGATCAACCTTGCCGAGGCCAGCCAGGAGCACCCATGACAACAGCAGATGGTACAGTAGGGCTGGTAACCATCTTTGCCAACTTGCAAAGGCAAGGAGCTGCTGCTATGTAGCACTGCAGTACCGCATCTGCCAGCAGCACCCAGGAGACATATGATGACAGTGAGCTGAGCAGGCTCCCTGCTTGCTGTGGTATGTCGTCTGCACAGGTAAACCAGGAAAAAAAGTGAGAAACAATTTTTTGCCATTGCCTTCATGGAGGGGCCGGGACTGATGATATGTACCCAGGACCACCAATGACAATGTTTTTGCCCCATAAGGCATTGGGAGCACAACCCAGAATTCCAATGTGGGTGGAGACTGCAGGAACCGTGGGATAGCTACCCACAGTGCAATGCTCTGAAAGTTGACACTAGCCTCAGTACTTTGGATGCACGCTGCCAACTTAATGTGCTGAGTGGGGACACACAGATGACAGTATCAATTTGATTTCTAAATAATTGACTTCTATTCATAGAATCAGGGTTGGAAGGGACCTCAGGAAGTCATCTAGTCCAACTCCTTGCTCAAAAGGGGACTAATCCCCAGACAGATTTTTCCCCTAGAGCCCTAAGTGGCTCTCTCAAGGATTGAGTTCCTAACTGTGGTTTAGCAGACCAATGCTCAAACCACTGAGCTATCCCTCCCCCTAAATCAAGCTAATTTCGTAGTGAAGACATACCCTGAATGGGGGGGCTACACCTTGGGGCCATTCGGAAGCTAAAGCTGGTACTGAATGTTGCAGCCCGCTTATTAAGTGGAGTTGCCTGTTGGGAGCACATCAGACTAGTGCTCTGGCATCAGCACAGGCTTCCAGTAGCCATCCTGGTGCAATTCAAGGAGTTGGTTGTAACACCTTTAAGCCCTAAGTGGTTTGGCACTTGATAATCCAAGGGACCAGTTCTCTACCTATGATGTATTCTCACAGCTGAGATCAGCAGAGACACTAAAGCTGGAGCTCCTTCACTATCAATGAGAGGGAGCTGCTGTCAGGGCCTTCTCTGTGAGTTTAATTTTGTAACTCATGCTCCCCACCCAATTTGTGCACCAAATACCAGCTTTATTAGGTTTCTGGGCACACTCCAAAGTCTGTCTTTTTTCTTTCTTTCTTTGTGCAGTCTGTTAAGAAGGGTGTGGGCTAAGGAAGATATGTTTATGAGCAGTCCTTACTGAAGTGTTAGGCTATGATTTTTAATTTAGGGGCAGGTGCGCAGAGCACTGTATTTAAAATGAAAGAAACAAACAGCAAAATAAATAACTGTCAAAACATTTAGGGAATTGCTAGTTACAGTGTGAGCAGAAACTTCCCAGTGCAATGTGTAATAAACAGATTTTGCATGTGGAATCATCTTGAAGGTGAGGGTATGTTTATGAGAACCTGAAGAGATGCAGAATTCAAGAGAATAAAGCACAAAATCAAGCATTTTCATTATGGGAAACATCTATATTTCAGCTACTCTCTGTCTGTAGGTATTTCTAATGTGCCCAGAGCTGTTATGATCTTCTTGGGTAAATAGATGAAATCAAAAACAATAACAAACAATAAGAGAGAGGTTAAAAGAAAACCTTTAAAAAAGTCAAGAAATAATCCAGAAATAAGGAATATATAAGTGGATAATCTGAAAACATTTAATGTTGGTGTTAGCTGCTGATTTTTTTATAGGCTGAGTTAGTGTGGGTGCAGGACCTGTTAGAAAGGGTAGTTTTCAAATATTCACAGCTAGAAAAAGGTAAGGAGTACTTTATCCTCTACCAAATCTTTAATTTATAATAAACTCTTCCCTTGCTACCCACATGTTCAGCACAGCTGGCTTATTTTGTCTCCAGTTCTCAGGAAAGCAATATCACAGCATGGCAGCAGGAAATAACAGGGAGTTTAAAAGAATTAGTTACAAAACAAGTTAAACAGAAAATTTAATTAGAAAAATTTAATTACAAAATACTCCTCAGCAACTTTATTTTGTCTCTTTAATAGTAGGCTAGCTTTCTTTGTAGTCTTTTCATATATATTGATTGTAATAGCAGATAATTATGGCTCTGCAGTTTCACAACTTTTATTTACCCTGTATTTCAGATCATTGAACCTATTAATATAAAAAAATTCTTGTAAATATCTACTGAATCATATGGGAACTTTAAGAACAATATAGCCCAGTGGATAGGACTCTCATAGACTCAGGAAATCTGGGTTTTATTTTCAGATCTGCCACTAACCTACTCTGCAACAACAGTCGAGTATCTTGATAAAGAAGCCTAGGTATGTCTACATAGCAATAGAAGACCTGCAGCAGAGACTCAGGGTGTGTCTACAGTGCAATGTAAGCCCAGGGTTAGTGGACTCGAGTCAGCTGACCTGTGTTAGGGAACCCTGCGCATAAGCATTTATATTGTATTTAAACCTTAAGTTAAGAATTTTCTGACCTGTGTTCAAACCTAGGGCTCTGGTGTTCACACAGCAGTGTGCAGACCCAAGTCAAACTAACCATATCCCAGAAACCTAGGAACATGATGCATTGTGGGAAAACTTTACTGCCTACCCCTGCATGTTACCAGGAAGCAGCTCACTTTGGAAAAGGCTTGATCAATTCACTCTCCACTGAAAACCCAGGAGGCTCTCTGAGACTGTGCTTGCAGATCAGTGATGAGAACAGAATGGGTTAATGCTGACCTGAGCAGCTGCCATTTGCTGTGGGAAGATGGGGGGCTTCCATTTTCAATAGAGTGGATTGCACATTGTTGGGCTAGAGAAGACTAAAGTTGTCCCATGGAACTGTAGGCTATTTCCAGATGACTTTTGCCACCTGGGTCAAATGGGGCTGCAGCTACACTGCAAAGCAATAGGGCTCAGACCCTGGGTCCCAACTTGACTCAAGCTTGGACCCGCCAGCCCTGCAGGGTCCTGGGACCCTGTATTTGAATCCTAGGTTAGCACATTGCAGTGTAGACACAAGGCAGCAGGTTTAAAACAAATACAAGGAAGTTCTTCTTCACGCAGTGCACAGTCAGCTTGTGGAACTCCTTACCTGAGGAGGTTGTGAAGGCTAGGACTATAACAGCGTTTAAAAGAGAACTAGATAAATTCATGGTAGTTAAGTCCATTAATGGCTATTAGCCAAGAGGAGTAAGGAATGGTGTCCCTAGCCTCTGTTTGTCAGAGGGAGGAGATGGATGGCAGGAGAGAGATCACTTGATCATTACCTGTTAGGTTCACTCCCTCTGGGGCACCTGGCATTGACCACTGTTGGTAGACAGATACTGGGCTAGATGGACCTTTGATCTGACCCAGTACAGTCGTTCTTATGTTCTAAGGGGGTGGGGGGCTAGCCTTGAGCCCGGGCTTAAGTACAGGCTTACACTGCTATGTAGACATACCTTCAGATCTTGAGTCAACTGGCTCAGGCTTGTGCTACAGGGCTCAAAATAGCAGTATAGACTTTTGAGCTCAGTCTGCAGCCTGGGCTCTGAAATCCAGTGAGTGGGGTGGGTGTCAGAGCCTAACCTCCAGCCTGAGCAGGAACATCTACACGACTACATTAGCCCTGTAGCATGAGCCCCATGAGCACGAGTAGGTTGATCTGGGATCTGAGACCCACAGCCATAGGTTTTTTTTTATTGAAGTGTAGTCATACCCTTAGATCCATATCACTTCCCATATATTGATGGTAGTATATTAGGTTTTTGTTTATTTGTTTGTTTTGTTTTTAGAATAGAAGACAACACTGGAGTGTAGCACTGTGTATTGTGATGAGAGAGAGCACAGTAGCATAGTTGATGTATTTCTGGAGCTGCGGAAAATGTTTTCTCAGGCAGCTTATTCTCTGTTTCTTTAGCCTTAGTTTCTCATATGTATGCAACTACTACCAGACATGCAGACGATGAGTTTGTACACATATGCTTTTTGGACCAATTCACCTTGTTTGAATGACTTTCTTTTGAATAGGCATAATATTGCTACCATATCTGAGTTATTTTAACCATTCTGTCAAGGGCAGAAAATTCCTGAATGAGCTAAAGTGAGTCAAACTTTCCAAAACAACATTTAGAATTGGAGTCTCCTAAATTTACTCAGGATATGTCTCCACTGCCTGGGTCTGTGCTTGTGGACTTGATATTTACTTGAGCATCTACACTGCATAGTAAATCTGGGCTTATAGTTGCTGGACCTGGGTCTTACAGCCATGCTGCTAACATGTCCATACTGAATTATGTAGATGTTCTGACTTGGGTCTTTGGCTTGAGCTGTGTCCACACTGCAAATGACAGGGCTGGGACCTGAGTAACAGTGGGACTCTGGCTCTGACCCATCTCTCCTCTCACTGTCCCAGGACCTGGGTCTTGTGTGCTTGCTGACTGGTATCAGACTGATTTGCATGTGGATAGAAGTGGGACTTGGGCTCAGACCTGAGTCAGATACCTGGCTTAGTGTGCAGTATAGACATACCTCATAGAGCAACTGGAAATGCTGATTGAGTTTTGAGATGTAGACAAAAAAAAAAAAAAATGAAACCAAAAACCAAAACCCACAACTGTTAGACTAATTGATATAGGTCTGATCCCAAGCCTATTGAAGCCAATGGAAGGCTTTCCACTGAGCCTTGGATCAGGCTCATACTCATGTGTCTACTGAGGAATTTTCATAAGATCTTCTTTGCCTATTTTGGAAAGTTTTGTACAGAATGCCCTGATGGTGCCAACATTATAGACATTCTATATATTGTTTCAATGAATACAAGTGCCGTGTGAAAATATTAAAATCTCAGTGTGGGAGTATTAATACAACACATGATGCCACATAGAGCCTGATCCTGCAGTCCTTAATCAGGCAAAGCTACTATTTGTTTTAATTTCTATGAACAATTGCAAGATCAGTCCCAAAGTACTTTATATGGATTGCAAAAAGTACGATAACAATGTTTAATCCATATTATAAAAAATAAAGTGATAACTGCTGTTCTTTTGTGTTCTGGAAGCTGATCCTTGTAAGAAAAGGAACAAATATGAGAGACCTTATTTTTCCTTTCGTATTTTCCTTCTCAGTCTTCTGTCACATTCACTGTAAAAAAGGTCTAATACATTAAAAATCTACTGCCCTATTTTTCTGCAGCCTTGTAAGAAAAGGGACATAATTTTATAAAATGTTTTCCCAGATTTCTTTTAAAAAGTAGAATCCATAGGAAATTGTTGGAAGTTTAATTTCCCTGCTAACTTTGAATTTTGAATGATCTTCCTATCATTGTGACGCTGGTGTTCTTATCAATGGTATCCTCATCTTCCCTTTCCCATTTTCTCCTCTATCTTACTACACTTACCTGTTCCATCTTGCCTTAAATTTTGCTGTTTATTGTTCTAAAAACTCTGTAGGACAGACAGAGAAAATGGTTACATTAGGTTGTGAATAGTTTGTACTTTGGAAACTTAGAGCTTGTGAAGAAAGTTTGGCAATTCTACATTAGTAAGGTTAATAACTTTAGCCCGATTAGTAAAAAGAAATCAGGCTTCTGTATTAGAGAGCAGAATGTTTGGATTTAACAATTAGGAAAATTAGGAAAATCCAAAGAAAGATGGGAATGTAATCTTATAAAATGTACTTGTATATATTTATTCACAAAGTGACTAGCTGGCATTTTCATATTTATTAATACTGACTTCATCTTAAAGCAGGAAGTAAATCCAGCAAAACTCAGATGTCATAGCCTTACCTCTAGATGCAGAGAAGGCCCTTGATTGGGTTGAAATGCCCTACCTAATGTCTGTCCTAAAAAAATTCGGATTTGGACCAATATTTGTGAATTCGGTCAGTGTATTATACAATTCTTCTCTCGCTTCACTAACAACGAATGGAATTATTTCTCCCACATTTTACCAAGAAAGAGGGACATGACAGGGCTGTCCCCTCTCACCCCTTCCTTTTAATCTCTCTCAAACTACTGGCAACTACTGTACATAGGTCAGCAGTCAGCCGTTGAAGGTGTATAAACAGGAAATAATACAAAATCAGTTTATGTGCTGATGACATTTTTGTACTATTGAAGATCCATCCTCATCAATCTCACCATTACTGAATGTAGTTGGTGTTTTTGGAAAGATCTCTGGTTTTCGCATTAACTGGAATAAATCAGAAGCAACAGATCTATCCAAACGACGAGCTCTTTCTCAGTTTCAGTATTTTCCATTTCAAATATGCAAGAAAATACCTTACTTAGACATTTACTAGGTCTTTACTATGTTGTCCTAATCTTGTTTGTCCTAATATCCCAAAATTGTTTCTATAAAAATGGACTCTATAAAAAGAAATTTCCAAGGATATAGAAAGGTGGCATCTCGTCTCTCTGTCCTTACTGAGAAAAAGTCAAAATTAATATTTGCCCAAGATTTACTTATAGCATTAGCTTATTGCCTTTCAAGGTCTCTCCCTCACTCTTTGCTTGAATAAACAGGCATATTGTGCAATTTATATGGGATAAAAAACAGCCTGGCTTGATGCACAACAACCTTAAAAAATTCTGGAGTTGCCAGATTTCTCTCTCTATTACCTAGCATTCCAAATGCTTCCTATTATAAAATGGCTCCTCTTTAGTGGCTCTGTATACATATTGGCCTGATCTGAGAATGAAAACAGCATCACTCTGCCATTTGGTTCCCTCTCTTCTTTTATATACATTAAGAGGCTACCCACACCCATGAGCAAAATCCAATCTTTGCATCTACATGAGGTACCCTGCAACGCCTTAAGAGTATTACAGCATCCAGTTTTACTAATTCTCTTCTCCTACCACTATGGGATGGCCTTGATCCTGAGGCACAGGTTAAGCCCATACTTTAAATGTTCTGGATAAAAAAAGGATTAACAACAATTGAAGATATAATGCAAGATGATAGACTGGCCTCCTTCAATTACATGTGTAACAAATATCAGCTACCACTATCTCACAGTTCTTCTTCGAGTGATTGCTCACATCCATTCCAGTTAGGTGTGCGCGCCGCGCGTGCACGTTCGTCGGAAACTTTTTACCCTAGCAACTCCAGTGGGCCGGCAGGTCGCCCCCTGGAGTGGCGCCGCCATGGCGCTCAATATATATCCCTGCCGGCCCACCCACTCCTCAGTTCCTTCTTACCGCCGTGTCGGTCGTTGGAACTGTGGAGCGCGGCATAGCTGTCCTCCACGTCCCTAGCTCTCCTTGTTATCTCTAGTTATCTCTCGTTATTGTTATAGTGTTAGTTAGACTGTTAAGTATAGATAGTAGTAATTAAGTGTAAATAGTTGTTCGCCGGGGGCTCTAGCCCTTCCTGGCACCCGGCACCGGGCTCATGCCTGGTTTGCCGGGCTTCAAGCAGTGTGCGGCCTGCAAGAAGCCTATGCCTACCAGCGACCCCCACGACGCGTGCCTGAAGTGCCTGGGGGAATCGCACAGATCGGACAAGTGCCGCATCTGCAAGGCTTTTAAGCCAAGGACAAAAAAGGAGAGAGATCAAAGACTCCGGACTCTCCTTATGGAGGCGGCACTTGACCCGGCGGCTTCGCAGGCCGTGATCTCGGCGCCGGCACCGGATCGTGCCGGCACCGGAAAGACTCCCCGGCACCGACCTTCTCCGGCACCGGGTGCAGAACCAAGACCGTCAGCGTCTGCTACTCCGGCCAGGCAGACCCGACTGGAGCGCCCGGCCTCAACATCGGCCGCGGCGCTGCCGGCACCGTCGACTCCGGGCCCGGCGGGTCCGTCGAGTCCGATGCCGCCAAGCTCCCCCATAAGGTCTGGGGTTGAGATATTGGTCCCATCCACGCCGGAGACCTTCGCCTCGGCACGGGACCTCATTGCCTTAACAGAGCCTACTCAGCTGCCACCCCCGGTACCTCCGGTGCGGGTCGCATCTAGAGGGAAGCCCATGATGTCGGCACCGTCTCGGGACTCGCGCTCGCGGTCCAGGTCCCGACGTCACGGCAGGTCGAGATCTCATCGCCGCTCGCAGTCCCGGCACCGCTCCCCTCGGCGGTACCGGTCGCACTCGCGGCACCGGTCGACCTCAAGGCGGTCGCGGTCGGACTCCAGCCGACGATACCGGCACCGTGACTCCAGGAGCCAGTCCCGCCGTCACTCGCCGCACCGGTCGACCTCCCGGCACCGAGCTGGTGGCAGGTCCCGGTCCCGGTCGACCTCCCGGCACCGAGCTGGTGGCAGGTCCCGGTCCCGGCACCGAAGCGACGGCCGGTACCGGTCCAGATCCCAGCACCGAGACAGAACCCGGTCCCGGTCCCGATCCCGGCACCGCTATGACTCCCGGTACCGATCCCCGGCACCGAGAAGATCGTCGCTGCCGACCCGCGCAGACCCTTACCAGCCAGGGTCGGCCCCGCCGTGGCCTTCTAGACAGCCTTCGGTCTCCTCACAAACGGACAGTGGGTATGCGCTGGGCACCGACCGGCAGGCGGCGCTCTTTCAGGACCCGCCACAACAAGACCAAGGCCCGCAGCAGTGGGGGTTTTGGACCCCATGGGCATACCATCAAGCCCAGGGCCCCCAACAGCCTCCTGCTAGGCCTGCGACGGCGGAGCACAGGGTGCCGGAAGCCTCGTTGTCTTGCCCCCCTCCCTCCCCGGATGGAGAGGAAGGGTCCAAGCAGCAAGACTCCGCTCTGGCTCCTGAGACTGAGGCGAGGGCCGAGGGGGACCCCCCATTAGACACTCTCTTGCCGGGGGTCTCCTCATCCTCCTCCCCTGATGAAGCGGTGGCTGGCACCTCCTCCAGTAGCCCCCCCCGCTGGATCTCAGGGCGCACCAAGACCTCCTCAGGCGAGTAGCTCAGAATCTGAGCCTGCAAGCCGAGGAGGTCTCGGAAATCGAGGATCCGATTGTTACCATCCTCTCATCGGATGCTCCCACCAGGGTCGCCCTACCCTTCATAAGAACCATCCAGGCCAACGCCAATACTATCTGGCAGTCACCGGCCTCCATCCCCCCTACGGCGAGGGGCGTCGAGAGGAAGTACATGGCCCCCTCTAAAGGCTATGAGTACCTCCATATCCACCCGACACCGTGTTCCCTGGTGGTACAGTCGGTAAATGACAGAGAGCGTCATGGGCAGGAAGCTCCAGCCCCCAAATCCAGGGAGGCCAGGCGAATGGACCTCCTTGGACGCAAAGTATACTCCGCTGGGGCGCTGCAGCTCAGGGTTTCGAACCAACAAGCCCTGCTCAGCAGGTACGCTTTCAACTCATGGGTGGCAGCGGACAAATTTAAAGAGCTGCTGCCGCAAGACGCCCGCCAGGAATTTGCAGCCATCCTGGATGAGGGCAAGAAGGTTGCACGTACATCATTGCAAGCTTCTTTGGACGCTGCAGACTCGGCTGCCCGCACCCTCGCTTCGGGAGTAACGATGCGCCGTATCTCCTGGCTGCAGGTCTCTGGCCTTCCTCCGGAGCTCCAACATACCATCCAGGACCTCCCATTCGAAGGCCAGGGCCTGTTTTCCGAAAAGACAGACCCCAGACTTAAGAGTCTAAAGGACAATCGGGTCATTATGCGCTCCCTCGGGATGCACACACCGGGAACGCAGCGCAGACCCTTCCGGCCTCAGCAGCAGCAGCAGCGCAGGCCATATTCCCAGTTCCGCCAACGGCAGGACCTTAATAGGCGCCGTGGCAGGAATGGAAGGCGCAGGCATTCGGGGAACCAAGGGGGGCAGAACCAAGGCTCCTCTAAGCCCCCGCCTGGACCCAAGCCTTCATTTTGAAGGTGCACCCGAGGGCGCAGTAACAGTTTCCCCCACGGATCCTTCCCCCCCGTTTTCCAACCGCCTTTCGTTTTTCCTCCCGGCGTGGACCCAAATAACATCGGACCGCTGGGTCTTACGCACGGTGCAGACGGGATACCGCCTGCAGTTTATATCGTTTCCTCCTTCCCGCCCCCCTTCCTCGTCCCTCTTCAGGGACCCCTCTCACGAGCAATTCCTTCGGCAGGAGGTACAGACGCTCCTCAACAAAGGAGCTATAGAGGCGGTTCCGGAAAACGAGAAAGGCAAGGGGTTTTATTCCCGTTACTTTCTGATCCCCAAGGCCAAGGGAGGCCTCAGGCCTATCCTCGACTTGCGAGAGCTCAACAAGTACCTGGTGAAGTTGAAGTTCCGCATGGTATCCCTGGGGACCATTATCCCATCCCTGGATCCGGGAGACTGGTACGCCGCCCTCGACATGCAGGACGCTTATTTTCACATTGCCATTTGGCCACACCACAGACGTTTCCTTCGTTTCGTGGTGGGCCCCTTTCACTACCAATTTGCAGTCCTCCCATTTGGCCTTTCTACGGCCCCGAGAGTATTTACAAAATGCATGGCAGTTGTTGTGGCACATCTTCGACGCAGTCGTATCCACGTGTTCCCTTACCTAGACGATTGGTTAATTCGGGGCACGTCGGAACGGCAAGTTTGCAGCCACGTCCGCGTGATCACCGGCCTGTTTGCTACTTTGGGCCTCTTGATCAACATGGACAAGTCCACCCTGATTCCCACGCAGAGGGTGGAGTTCATCGGGGCCGTCCTGGACGCCACCGTGGCCAGGGCTCTTCTGCCGTTGCCGAGGTTCCAGGCATTGTCGGCGATCGTTCAACGACTGCGGGCAGCCCCCTTGACATCAGTGCGGACATGTCTAGCCCTGTTAGGCCACATGGCAGCATGCACGTTTGTGACCAGTTATGCTCGGCTCCGCATGAGGCCCCTCCAGTTGTGGCTCATCGAACATTACCGGCCGACAAGGCAGCCGCTAGACATGCTGATCACGATCCCCCAAGGGATGTTAGATTCTCTCGACTGGTGGCTAGACCAGTCCGTACTGTGTGCGGGGCTCCCTTTCCACCCACCTCAGCCCTCGGTGTCCCTGACAACGGATGCCTCAGACCTAGGCTGGGGGGCCCACCTGGGAACCCTGAGAACGCAGGGCCTGTGGTCCCCGCAGGAGGTGAGGTTGCACATCAACATGCGGGAGTTGAGAGTGGTCCGCCTTGCTTGTCAAACGTTCTGCCATCAGCTTCAAGGTCGTTGTGTCGCGGTGTTTACCGACAACACGACGACCATGTACTATGTCAACAAGCAGGGCGGCACCAGATCCTCTCCCCTGTGTCACGAGGCGATGCGACTCTGGGACTTTTGTGTAGCCCATTCCATTCACCTCATGGCTTCCTTCCTCCCCGGAGTACGGAACACGCTGGCGGATCGCTTGAGCAGATCCTTCCTATCGCACGAGTGGTCCCTTCGCCCGGACGTCGCTCTCTCCATCTTCCAGAGGTGGGGTTATCCCCGTGTGGACCTCTTCGCGTCCGGGGGGAACAAGAAGTGCCAGGCGTTCTGCTCCTTTCAGGGCAGGGAGCCCGGGTTGATAGCGGATGCCTTCCTTATTCCGTGGTCGACCCACTTGTACTACGCGTTTCCCCCGTTTCCTCTGGTTCACAAGGTCCTTCTGAAGGTGCGCAGGGACAGGGCTCATGTGATCATGGTAGCCCCGGCGTGGCCCAGGCAGCATTGGTACCCCATGCTGCTGGACCTGGCCATAGCCGACCCAGTTCCCCTGCCCCTTCACCCAGACCTGATTACCCAGGAGCACGGGACCCTCTGTCACCCGGACCTGCAGTCGCTGCACCTAGCGGCGTGGTTCCTGCGTGGCTGACCGGCTCTGAACTGCGCTGCTCCACACCGGTGAGGGAGGTGCTTTTGGGCAGCAGGAAGCCTTCCACGAGAGCGACATACTCGGCCAAGTGGAAGCGTTTCTCCTGTTGGTGCGTGGAGAAAGGTCTCCGCCCTATGGAAGTTTCGGTGGCCAATATCTTAGACTACGTTTGGTCCCTCAAACAGCAGGGTCTGGCGATATCGTCGTTGCGGGTCCACCTGGCAGCTATCTCCACCTTTCACCCGGGTGCGGATGGTCGCTCTGTTTTTTCTCACCCGATGGTGTCTAGATTCCTTAAGGGACTGGAAAGTTTATACCCTAACGTCCGACTCCCTGCTCCAACCTGGGATCTTAACTTGGTGTTGTCTCAGCTCATGGGACCCCCCTTTGAGCCGTTAGCTACTTGCTCCCTGCTTTACCTCTCTTGGAAGACTGCCTTTTTAGTAGCTATCACCTCAGCTAGGCGGGTGTCGGAACTCCGGGCCCTTGTGGTGGACCCCCAGTATACAGTCTTCCACAAAGATAAGGTGCAGGTGAGGCCACACCCTGCCTTTCTCCCCAAGGTAGTCTCGTCCTTCCACATCAGCCAAGAGATATTCCTTCCGGTTTTTTTCCCGAAACCTCACTCTTCAGGCAGGGAGCAACAGCTCCACTCGCTTGATGTCCGTAGGGCTCTCGCGTTCTATGTGGAGAGGACCAAGCCCTTCCGCAAATCCCCCCAGCTTTTCGTGGCGGTAGCAGACCGCATGAAGGGACTTCCTATCTCCTCCCAGAGGTTATCCTCATGGGTAACGTCCTGTATCAGGACCTGCTATGACTTGGCCCACGTCCCTACGGGCCGGGTGACTGCGCATTCTACCAGGGCGCAGGCGTCGTCGCTGGCTTTCCTCGCCCGTGTGCCCATCCAGGAAATCTGTCGGGCAGCGACCTGGTCATCGGTCCACACTTTTGCTTCCCACTACGCCCTGGTCCAGCAGTCAAGAGAGGATGCGGCCTTCGGATCTGCAGTGCTCCATTCCGCTACTTCTCACTCCGACCCCACCGCCTAGGTATGGCTTGGGATTCACCTAACTGGAATGGATGTGAGCAATCACTCGAAGAAGAAAAGACGGTTACTCACCTTTGTAACTGTTGTTCTTCGAGATGTGTTGCTCACATCCATTCCACACCCGCCCTCCTTCCCCACTGTCGGAGTAGCCGGCAAGAAGGAACTGAGGAGCGGGTGGGCCGGCAGGGATATATATTGAGCGCCATGGCGGCGCCACTCCAGGGGGCGACCTGCCGGCCCACTGGAGTTGCTAGGGTAAAAAGTTTCCGACGAACGTGCACGCGCGGCGCGCACACCTAACTGGAATGGATGTGAGCAACACATCTCGAAGAACAACAGTTACAAAGGTGAGTAACCGTCTTTTCCTTCTTTCAGTGGCTATGCTCAAGGATTCATACAAGGGTAGGGGACAATTAGTCCATTTCAGCTTTCTTACCTCTAGAAGAACATGCTAAGAAATATGGAGCCAGAAATCACTTTGTAGGAATTACTTAGAGGTGGCTTGATGCTTTGCATTACCCCCTCAATCTTGGTCTCAGACAACAATGGGGAAAACTTATCCTCACTATCACAACCTGGGAGGGTATCTGGGTTATCCTTCCCTTGTGGGGAGGGATAGCTCAGTGGTTTGAGCCCTGGCTTGCTAAATCCAGGCTTATGAGTTCAGTCCTATGGGGGGACTCTTAAGGGTCTGGGGCAAAAATTGGTCCTGCTAGTGAAGGCAAGGGGCTGGATTCAATGATCTTTCAAGGTCCCTTCCAGTTCTAGGAGATTGGTATATCTCCAATTATTAAAAGTTCTTTATCCTTGCAATTCTTCCAGAACAAGATATTAAACAGGTACTATGGACTCTAGAACATTTGTTTAAGGCTAGATTGGCAACATATAGCAAATGTTGGAGATGCAAACAGTCACCTGCCAACCTTTTACACAGCCGCTATACCTGTAAAGCAATGCATGTGTTCTGGAACACCATATTCAGTGCTCTTTCAAAAATTAAGCATCATCATCTTTCCTTCTCCAAGCTTGTGAGTTTTAGGTGTGCTACATGAGTTTGTATTACCAGTTAAAAAAGATATCTGAAATTTCTCCCCCATACACAGACTGGCTTAGTGAGCACGTTACTACTGCGTTAATGGAAAAAAAGGACAGTCTAAGAGAAATGCTTGGAATAATAAGAGGAGGTCAAGTCATGCATGAAACTATTGCATATTTTTGCAGTTTAGTATATATTAGTCCCCAATACTCATAGTTTATGTTCTCACTTATTTATCTATTTAAGTCACTTTAATAATTGATGCTCTGCATGACTTTTACAGGTTCAGGTTTTTTGTTTGTTTGTTTTCCAGGCTTTGGAAATAAAGAACATTTAATTTTATTTATCTGCTATTTCCATCTTCTGCATGTATTTATGTTTCATTCTGTTCCGTTTATATTTTACATAACAATAAAAATAAAACTGGAAGTCGAAGGAGATGATACTGAAAGGAAGGGAGTTTGTCTGGCAATGTGTATCTATTCTGTTCTGTTCTGTATGGGTTCTCATATAGTCTTCATCACTATAGCATCTGAACACCTTCTAATAGCGCATTAAACAACATGACAACTTAGCGTGTCCCCAGGGGAGACTAGTGTATGCAGTGCAGTGTTTTGGTATGGGGCTGTTGTTATTTTCTGGTGGTTTTTTTTTTCAGTAAAT
The DNA here is from genome assembly GCF_025201925.1 of Gopherus flavomarginatus. Classification (NCBI taxonomy): domain Eukaryota; kingdom Metazoa; phylum Chordata; order Testudines; family Testudinidae; genus Gopherus; species Gopherus flavomarginatus. The sequence goes on from NC_066618.1 coordinate 241,968,990, forward strand.
GCATCCTGCTCTGTTTACATTAGAGGAGGTCAGGTCAAAGAAGCATCTTATACTTGGAACAGAAGGCAGTGGAGTTATTGATGGTGTGGCACCAGTTTCTTTTGAATCTTTTTCACCAGCCAACAAGGGCTTGATTTAGATCCACAGGTCTTGGGTTCAAACTCTTTCAGTGTCCAGAGACAGGACTGATGTGTGTGGAGACAGAACCAATATCAAGAAGGTACCCACATCAGCAAATAAAGTGAGCGTTGGGTTCAGGTAACATGGTGTACCCACCTCCTGAACCTTAGTAAGTTGAACATAGGATTGTGGAAACATAATATGGTGCATGATTTGTTCTTCAATAGCTGTTGGAATTAAAGTGCGCTTTGAAACTAGATACTAGAATAAACAGGAGAAATGACTCTCTGTCCCATCATTAGGCACTCAGGCTTACTTTGTCCAAGCAAATTATAAAGAATGAGAATGAAATGCTGTGTTAACCAATGACAGAAGAAAGGGTGAGAGATGAGGTAAAATTACTTGATAAACAAGTGCCCCAGAAGAGAAGAAGAAAGTTTACAGCAGTTTAAAGACCCAGGAAAGCTTCCAAGTGACTGGAGGATTTAACAGTGTAACTCAAAATTATGAAGCATGGAGAATATCTGAACAAGTTTAAAACAGGCCAAGGAAAAACTAGTTGAAGATAAATCAAGGCAAAATTAAGCATTTGGGCTCAAGACAGCAGTGGAGTCATGAATCTTTTGAAGTTCAGATGGAAGATTTAAGCAAATTGAGAAAAGGACAGATAATAGTGAGGAGACTGCATGGAGAGTCAATAATCCAGAACAGCATTGCTAATAGTGTCCTTGGAATGATTCATGAGATAAACCAAGTCTTGGTACCAGTCAGAGAGTCAGTGTATAATTAGCTAGGCTCTCCTAACAAGATCTGATTTGTGCTATTCTATATTTAATAACTGGCTGGTGGATTTGCATTCACAGAATCATTCCATGTATGATGATGAGTTGGTGGGGAAGGCTGGAGATCAAGGGGAGCAAGCTGGACAAGAGCCGAGCAAGGGGAAATGATAAACAGCTGGGGATGTAGACTCTGCAAGGAAGGGATCAAGAGAGAAGATTCTTTAAGCAAGGACTAACGGAACCAGGTATTTGAAAGGGGTAACAGGAGACTGAGACAGAGGGTATTACACACTTGTAGACACATAAAGCTTTTACAAAGTAGTATCCCAAGGGAAAATTCTCTTGGAGTACTGATTTTTTTTAAGGTCCACTGTGTTTTTCAAAAATGGCTGTTTCAAAGATAATTCATGTACAAATGAATAACTCTAATGTGAGAGCTTACAGACACATGCATGGGGTTTTTCAGGAAAAATAGGTTTATCTGGCTATTACAGAATGTATCAGATGCTAGTCTTAAACCTGGGAATATATTGTAACAAGTCAATGGCCAGGGCCCTGATTCATCAAATAAAATATGAACAAGCTTAAAAGTTACACATGTGCTTAAGTGCTTTGATGAAAATCAAATCACATAAGATGAGCTTTTTCTGGGAGGTGCTCAGAGCCATCAACTATAACTGAAGTCAAATGGAGTTGATCGTCCTTAGTATTTTGCAGGATTGGCCTCTAAGAAAGCAGCTTAATGTTTATCCTTGAATTTTTTTGCATCACACAACAAATGTAACACTAGCCATATTTTCTAATAGGTATTTTATAGTTTTCTGCAGTGGAAACATCTCTGAATTTGCATTACTGATCCAATTAGTAAAATATGTATTCAGAGAAAAGATCCAACAGTGCATGAACCATTGTCACATTAATAATCCATTCCAAATTTTACTAAGCACCAAAAAAGTTACTGCACCCAAGCAGTCAGTAATTGTAAGGTGCACAAATTAAAATACATTTATATCAAGACTACTTTGTTTATATTAGGCATAAGAAGCACACTTTGAATGTGATACATTGGGATTTATTATTAAAGTCTCTGGGCAAAATTCCTTAGCATCACATACAAAGTTTCCCCCTAGGTGTATGTCACATTTTATTTTTAAACGGCCTTTTTATGTAAAAGTGAGAAAAAACTCCAATCCTTAAAATTGTGAACTTCTCTTTTGTATTTTGAAAGCCTGAAACTTGTACAAAACAAAACATATCTGTTCCCTCATTAGCACCTTGTATATTAAATTCCAGCACAAGCAAGTTTTTAAGGATGAGCCATAAACTATGAAAATAAAAGCATGTAACAGAACCTTAGTTAGAGGGACATGAATGAAAGTGGTAAATGTTACAAAAAGGAAATAGTAGATCCCTGCTCAGTGCACTGTGTTGTACAATCACTGCTATGCTGTACGTTGCTATCCTGTATGCAGGAATGTGATACTTTATTCTGTAAGTATACTCAGTGCAGGAGATTGTAAAAGAACATCATTTTCAACAGGATCTCACAGACTCTGGCATTTGCTCCCTATTGGGTACCCTAATTTTCAATATACTCTTTTGTATGACTGAGCTTCTGATGCAGCCAGAACACATCAAAGCTGGAAGGCATGATCTAAGCTACAGAAATATATAAGAAAAGAAATCCTTTCAACTAATTAAAACATTTTTAAAGTTTTTCACTTCATATCTACTTATATGAGTGACACAGTTCTCAGGATTAATTCTGGGTATCAGATCTCATGAGAGGGCCAGACACCAGAGCAGGGGATATGTAGAGGGAAAGGAGGAAGAGAGAATTGGGTATAGAATGCATTTGAGGTTAGAGAGAAGTCCTTCCATGAGTACAGAGGACTGGACCAGATGACCTCTCAAGGTCCCTTCCAGTCCTATGATTCTATGATAATAGAAGAAATGGATATTTTGGAAGTGAGATGCAGCCAGAATCAACACGGAGTTGATTGAGTCTCATAAGTGACAGGGAAACATTTGGAGACCAAAGGTATCAAGCATCTCAACAAACTAGATGTGCAACAAACCCATATTTTTGGGATTAGAAAAGTAACAAATATTATTTGTGGTTTCTCTTGATTAGCCAATGATGTCATGATCTCTTAATACTCATCAGTGATTCTTGGAGTCTACTTTGATCAAGAGAGATGCTGGAGTATAGGATGCAATTTGATTGACCTGCAGAGACATCCCCTGATTTTATTATGGGCAGTTTGACATTTCCTCAAGTTAAGGAAGGACCCATCCAATCAAAGCAGGAAAAAAAGCTGGTTTTCTAATTCCCTAGCTCTGTTCAAAGATTTGCATGAGCATGTCTCCTGGGCTCTTCTTGTTATGGCAATAAATTAATGACTGCTGATTCCCTGTAAGGGCCACAGATATTGCACCTGGGAAATAAAGGAAGAGTTCAAAATGCCAGAGATGCCAGGCCACACTGAGCAACTATTTAAGATGAGCAACATTTCATTTCAGACACAACTCTGACATGTTACATTTAAAAAATGCATGTAAAATTATCCAAATGTCACCTGCCTAGTTTCCAGGACCCTAAATTTAAATCATATTGGAACTGATCATTCGTACATCATGCCTTCGGCCTTTACTGCACATATTACTACAAGTGAGACGAGGGTTTTTTATATGACTATGCAAATGCTTATTTTAATCTGAAGCTGAAAAATATCATCTAAACCCACCTTTACCTCTTGAGAATTCAACTCAGTTATATCAACTATACTTGGCTACACTAAGCACACCTTTCAAGCAGAGGTCCAGAGACCATGCACATCCAGAGCTGTTGCATTCTATTGAGCTGAGGCCCACACAAAAGGTGGTCCTCTGTAAGTCTCTCTCACCTCAGGTACAGATCATGATCAATCCAGTCCAACTTCACCAGCACCATGCTTTATTATAGTGTTCTAGCAGGCCACTGCTTGTGGTGCTATTACATATACACACATGCTTGACAGCTCCCTCTTACTGCTGGGAGAAAAGGGAGTGATTTTAGCAGCAGCCAGCTCTGCAAGCCCCGTTTCCATGGCATCCTTCTTCTCTATCTGCTCCTAGCTGCTGGGGTTGCATCTCCCTCTTAGCCCTTCAGCTGTGGCCCTACTTGTTAACTGGTCTTCCACTTAGATTCATAGAATCATAGAAGATTAGGGTTGGAAGAGACCTCAGGAGGTCATCTAGTCCAAGCCCTTGCTTAAAGCAGGACCAGCACCAACTAAATCAGCCCAGCCAGGCCTTTGTCAAGCCAGGCCTTAAAGACCTTTGAGGATGGAGATTCCATCACCTCCCTAGGTAACTCATTCCAGTGCTTCACCACCCTCCTAATGAAATAGTTCTACCTAATATCCAGGTTAATTCCAATTAACCTATATTGGTGGGGATTTCAGTGGCAGGTTGCTGAGTCAGAAATCCCCTGAGTCATGGGAATTGCAAGAAAGGATGGCAGAAATCATTGCAAGAGAGAAAAATGTGTGTGTTTGTGTGTCAGGGCAGGAGTGGGGTGGGGCGAGGCAGACAAACATCTTGCACTTGCTGGGTTCCCACAAAAAGACTGTTATAAAAAAGGGATCACAAAAGGAACATCCACAGCCTGTCATTCAACATTAAAGCTTTTGGGCAGTGCATATTTGATGGCTGGTTTTAAAAATCCAGAGCCTAATCTGTAAGCCTGCCTTACATTCTAACTCACACAGAAAGTCCCATGAGGCTCTCACAGAAGTTAACGGAACTACTCATGTGAGTAGATTACTCACTGTGGGCAAGAGGGTGAAAACTTGCTCACTCCTGTTGGCTTATAGGTACTCAGTGCTAAGTGAAATATCCATCCTGCTAATGACTACGGCGGCAGCCAAATAAGGCATGAATACTTGGATTAATTCAAGAATAGCTTTTCCAGAACAATTAGGCTCATTTTAACCAGTAGAGTCATATTGTAATTACAGCAGTAGGAACAAATACTGGAAATACACTTTTACAGTAAACTTGTCATTTTCTAAAACTACTTACATGTCTTAAATGACACTTCTGTTAGTATAAAAATGAACACTAAATGTGAGAGCAATAGAATGCTATATTAAACAAATACTTACTTAGTTGGTGTCAAGTATCAGAGGGGTAGCCGTGTTAGTCTGGATCTGTAAAAGCAGCAAAGAATCCTGTGGCACCTTATAGACTAACAGACGTTTTGGAGCATGAGCTTTCGTGGGTGAATACCCACTTCGTCAGATGCATCTGAAGAAGTGGGTATTCACCCACGAAAGCTCATGCTCCAAAACGTCTGTTAGTCTATAAGGTGCCACAGGATTCTTTGCTGCTTTTACTTAGTTGGCATACTTCCCAGAATGTACTATGGTGAAATTTTTGATTGGAGATATTAGTAGGTGATAATAATTTTTTGAAAGGTTCATGTATATTTTTTTCCACAGGCTCTGAAAAAAGGAGGCCAAACTATCACAAAAAGGGAGTATTAAATTCAAATTCCACCCTAAATTAAAGGTGCTTGGCTTATGCTGTCACATAAGATTTTGTTTTTGACAGGCCAATATATCTGTATTTGTTCAGAGAGTGAACTAGAGGTACTGCACATTTCTGAGGGCTGGGTTACCATTAAAAGACTACATACTGTCTCACAACTGTAGATCAGCTCTCAGGAGCTCTTTCTGAGATTCAAAGATTCTAGGACCAGAAGGGACCATTATGATCATCTAGTCAGACCTCCTGCATAACACAGGAAGGTATTTCAAAACCAAAGCCTCACACAAAAACATTTTGCATTCAAGGTTTCTATTAGAATAAACATCTGCAAATACAAATCATCAAAAGTTTCAGGGACTTTCCTCTACACCAGTGGTTCCCAAACTTGTTCTGCTGCTTGTGCAGGAAAGCTTCTGGCGGGCCGGTTTGTGTACCTGCTGCATCCGCAGGTTCGGCCAATTGCGGCTCCCAGTGGCCTTGGTTCGCTGCTCTGGGCCAGTGGGAGCTGCTGGAATGCCGTGCCACTTCCAGCACCTCACACTGTCCTGGAGCAGTGAACCGTGGCCACTGGGAGCTGCGATCAGCCAAATCTGTGGACGCAGCAGGTAAACAAACTGGCCCGGCCCACCAGGGGCTTTCCTGCACAAGCGGCAGAACAAGTTTGGGAACCACTGCTCTACACAATTCTTTAAGAGTGTTAGATATAATGTTCTCACTGTGGTTCTAGATGAGTGCAAAGTGGGACAGCACATAGAGGAGGGAGGAGTGCCTCAATGGCACAAACAGTGAGCAGCTCCAGAGAATGCCAAAGCCCCGCCTCAGTGCGGGAAGGGCATAGTGAGGGAAAGCATATGAGGAATATGCCTAAAGGAGTAGAAGGAGCTGAAGAGTCCCTGTCTTTCTCTCTGTTTGGTGTGGATTCCCACTGGAAATGTTCATAGTAGTTATTGTTAGTTGCACCAGCAGAAATTCCCCAAGCTCCAACTTGCACTGGAGGCCCAGGTTAGTATAGACTGGCCTGAAGATCTGGCAGCTGTAAAAGTTGTCGGACTAGTAGATCTGGCCCAATAATTTTTTTTATAGATCATCTTCGTTGCGTATAATGTCAAAAGGCTTGGCGAACACAGATGAATTACACTTTGCCATATCTTATTCTCAGAGGCTGGGCTAGCCCATTGGGGGCCATAAGCAGGAATATTTTGCCCCCCCAACACGTAATAAAAAGTGTATTGGGGCCCTTTGAGCTGCTCAGGGTCCTAAGCACTGGCTCTGCTTATTATTATTATAGTGAGTCAGTGGTAAAGCCAGGGACAGATTATGGAACCAGAGTCCTCCATTCCAGACCCTTGGTCTAGACTCCTAGACATAATACACTTATAGTTTTTTTTATTTTGTAATTTTAATACCATATAAAAAGGAAAATCTGAAAATCTCTTCTTTCAAATTCCTCCTTAAATCGTATTTGTTCTAAGACGCTCCATCCCTCTAACCTACTTAATTTTTGTGATATCTTTTGTCCAAAATTAATTAATGAAGAAAGTAAAAGGAGTTACAAATACTCCAGGAGTCAGTTTTCCTTTAGGTCTCCCATTGTATTTGCACTAGCCATCTATTTACATTGCAAGTGCTTTAGGACAGGGTGTGACGTTGCACTTCATATGTTTTATGGAAATGTGTTTATGAATGTGAATATGATGAACTGGAATATGCTTTATGAAAAAAGTCTCTTTTAAGGTATCATAACAAAGATTATAACCTACTAAATATATTCCACCTATTTGTATGCATGTATTATTCTTGTATTTGAAGTTAGAAATATAACTCTGTCACATGCTACTGGAATCCATCTTAATCCTTGTACTTTTCCATTGGTCAGGTGGGCGTGGGAACAAGCACAGACAAAAGATTTCTGACTTGTACCAAAGCTATAAAAGGTGTTTGAGCAGGACTAACGGGGAAGCAAATCATGGACCTGCTTACCACCTGATATGCCTGCTGGATCTAACAAAGGCTGTACCAGGGGAAAGGATTGGGCCCAGACTAGGAAGGAGTCTAGTCTGTGAGAGAAGCTTATTGGAACATCTCTGAGGGTGAGATATTACCTGTAATCAGTTTCTTAATATATTAGGCTTAGACTTGCATGTTTTGTTTTATTTTGTTTGTGACTTACTTTGTTCTGGCTGTTATTACTTAAAAACCACTTAAATGCTACCTGGTATACTTAATAAAATCACCTTTGTTTATTAATAAACCCACAGTAAGTAGTTAATACCTGAGGGAGAAAACAGCTGTGCATATCTCTCTATCAGTGTTATAGAGGGTGAACAATTTACGAATTTACGCTGTATAAGCTTTATACAGAGTAAAACAGATTTATTTGGGGTTTGGTGACTGGTAACCTGCTGAGCTGTTTTTAGTTAAAGTCTGCACCTTTGGGGGTGTGCCCTAGACCCTGAGTCTGTGTTGCAGCAGACTAGCATGTCTGGCTCAACAAGGCAGGGTTATGGAGTCCCAGGCTGCCAGGCAAAATGGGCTCAGAGATAATTTCAGCATGAGGTGACAGTCCCAAGGGGATCTCTGTGGCCGAACCTGTCACACAACGATCATTCCTTCTTTTGTGACTTGTACAGGATTAAGCACATGGTTTGCACTTGATGATTAATAGAAAGTAAGTAATAAACTTTGCAAATTTATCCTTGTTTCTAAAATCTCATTCACAGTTTGGTCCCATTGCTACTACTCATTCCACATGGGCAGAGTCCTGGGTCCAGGGCTGCACAAGGGAGTAAGTGTCCACCCATGAGGTACGAGTTTCAGGATTGGGACCTATATTCATAAAATATACATGTTATGTTTTAAGAACTTTGTGGACATCCTGATGTTTTTTAAGCTAAGCATTTTAAGTGCAAATGCAAGATGTTAGATCACCTTGAAATGTCTTACAGTAATCAGCATTTGTCTACTACATGTGAATTACTGTTCTGCAACCCACAATCAACCAGTCCCTGACTCAGGCGCAGTTAAAATAAGACAGATTAAATTGTGTAGTTTCTGAGGAGGAATGCCTAACAAAGTGACAAAGGCTGTAAGTAATTTTGCAAAAATGAGTTGATTTGTAGCCAAGACCAGATGACCTATAGCCTTACCTTAATGTGGTTTGGAAGATTCCATAGTCTGTGCTGCCCACTAGGATAAGAGGTTTCTTTTTATGTTGCATATTTCTAATAAATTGATTTATCTTCCTGTAAAAAACATAACCCTTAAAAATATGGTTGTTTCCCATTCACTGTCCAACCTTCCTGTATAGTGTAACATACAAGATTTCCTAGAAACTTAGGAGTGCAGATATACAGCCAGGCAGTTGGCATGTGTTTGCAAACTTAGGCCAAGAAACAATTAACTGTCTTGGGTCTTCACATCTGAAATGACTGACTTTTAAAAGTCTGACAAATTTCAGTTTTATTACAGCTCTGATTCTCAATAAGAACCTGGTCATGGATGGTGTTGAGTGGTGCTGAATCTTACTGGCTTTGCTGGGAATTGAACGTGCTCAGCACCTCAGAGGACCAGGCCTTTAAACAATCATCAAGAACAAAACCATATAGTTAATTTATTCTTCAAATAATATATAGGCTACACTCAACAATCGATAAAGTTATTTATACAATTGTAAAAACAGCTCTTGGCAGTCAATAAAATAGAATATAAACACATATCCCTGTTTACACAAATCCTGCAGGGACAAGGCTGCCACACCTCAAACTGATGGTTTTGCTGTGAGTACTTCCACTTTTGACTGTACATTCTCAAGAGTCCCAAATTTAGTGATAATCTTTTTAGTGCATTATGATATCAATAAACTACTGTAATAAGAACCAGCTAAGACCTTTGCCTAGATTCAGAATTCAAACTAAGTCAAATCCAACCCTGTCTTTTAACATTTTCTTTTTAAATTTTACAGAAGTAATTAACCCTCCCCTCAAAGTAATACGATAAGCAGACATTTAAATTAACAACATTGAATAATAGATATCAGCATGGAGGAATGTAAACAGACACTGCTTTTAGATTCTTTTTCCCCGTCTCTTTTAAAAAAAGGCACAGCAAAGGATCACTACCTTTTCATAAGATCAGTTTACACAAATTAGAAATGCATCCTAAAAGTGTTCTAGATCTAACATCATATATAACAGTTTCATTAATGCCTCCAAGGGTCACCAAATTTCTGTATATATTTCCTCAATTTGTTATCAATGTAAAGTTATTTTCGCCATCAAAGCTATGTCTGACAGTTCTTTCAATCATTCTGAATAAACTGAATGAATGGAGCTAGTAAAAATGTTCAGATTTCTTTTTTTTATGACACCTTTTGTCCAAAATTCAATTTCCAAACCCATTCTCCTATCCCGGCGCACTGGTTTAGCAGGCACCTCTGCACAGTAAACTGCTGGAATATGGTCCTTTGCACTAAGAAAAACATGTGCTTGAGTCCGCGCTAGCAGAAGATTTATTTTGTTATCTTTGGCTTTTCATTGCATGTTGTGCCAATGTCTGCTTAACAGCAGATAACTCTATGGAAGCAAAAGACAAGCTGAGTAGAGGCTTCAGTGAATTCCTGCCTTCTAGGGAAAAAAAAACCTTGTGTTCTCACCTTTGTTAGGATGGTTGTTTTCTGTGAAATCACTTGTTGTGTGACAGAGACTGACTCAAACAGGGCACACACACATTAGCCAAAGGCGCACTTCGGTGAGTTGAAAACCTTGTTCTTATTTCCACAGTTAAATGAATGAAAATACAAATGTAGTTTAGGGAAATACTGTTAAAAGTCTAATTAAAAAACATAAGAAATTATGTTCAGGAACTGTAAATATATCCAAATTTCAATCAGGTACTTATTGTAAAATGTTAAAACTTGACTTTTAAATGAATTGGGGGCAGGGGAAGGAGAAGGATCACATTTGCAGTTATCTCCAAATGTCTTCCCTTGTACTCAGTTACTAGAAATCTGAGTGCCTCTAGTCGAGACTGCAGCTGTTATTGTTTTAATTATTTCTTACTTTATCTCCCTCTACAATTAACCACATGGCTGGAGTGCGATCCAGTCTAGGTAACAATGAGATGCTCCTAAGAAAACCCAGCTCCCTATGTTGAGTTAACATGAGGAGAATCCGAGCTCTTATTCATTTTTATAAAGCCTGAGGCAAGGTGTCAAGGTATGTTTCCCACTTTGAAGTTTAGCGTCCAAAAAGTGGGGACCTGCATGTACCCGTCTAAGCTTAATTTCTAGCTTAGATCTGATAGCGCTGCCGCCAACCAGAAATTCCAGTGTCTGGTACACTCCCTGTCCCCCAAAACCTTCCCTGGGGGACCCAAGACCCAATCCTCTTGGGTCTTAAAACAGAGAGAAATAAACCATTCCCCCCACCTCCTTTCCCCCCATCAATCCCTGGTGAGTTCAGACCCAATCCCCTTGGCTCTTAAACAAGGAAAAAAATCAATCAGGTTCTTAAAAAGAAAGCTTTTAATTAAAGAAAGAAAAAAGTAAAAATTATCTCTGTGAAATCAAGATGGAAAATGTTTACAGGGTCTTCAGCTTATATAGACTAGAGGGACTCCTTCCCCCACAGCCTAAGATACAAGTTACAGCAAACAGAGGCAACAATTCTTCCAGCAAAATACACATTTGCAAGGTAAGAAAACAAACATAAAGCTAATCCACCTTTTCTAGCTAGTACTTACTATTTTGAACATGAGAGACTGTTTCAGAAAGATTGGAAAAACCTGGTTGCACGTCTGGCCCCTCTTACTCCCAAGAGCGAACAATGAACAAAACAAACAGCACAAACAAAGACTTCCCTCCACCAAGATTTGAAAGTATCTTGTCCCCCCATTGGTCCTCTGGTCAGGTGTCAGCCAGGTTCACTGAGCTTCTTAACCCTTTACAGATAAAAGAGACATTAACCCTTAACTATCTGTTTATGACACAAGGTTTAAAAAGATGTTATGGTGCCCCATTCTCTTACCTATCCACTTGTGGCAAAGTAAAAAAGATACCCCAGCTTGTTCTTGATTCGCAGCTGTTATTAAGAAATATGCAGCTTCATGACAAATAGCTATGGCTCAAAGGTGTTACATTCAAATATCTCCAAGACAGAGAGGCATTCCAATGGCACTATGAATTACACTTTAATCTTTTTCCTTTCTAGGGTGAAGAATTGTGGGCTGTGATATCAGTGCACTGTCATTAATTTAGTGGATAACAATCATGATTTTTTTTGTTCTAAGTAGTGATTTTTTAAAATTCAAATTGATTTTTTACATTTAAATGTGATCTTTTATTTACATGTTGCTAGTTCTCTACTTTCTTCCCATTTTATAACGTTAACTTTCCAAGTGGATATTTTGCACTTGTTTTTAAATTGTTTTTGTAATCGTTAGTAGAATTTTAGAGTTTCCATAGCGATCTTTTCTACTAAGAAGTTTCACAGTTAAAATGCTCCTCTATACTGAAAAAGACAAGTCTAAAGTGTCATTATCATAATCACTGTGAAAACAACATGAACTCAGACACAAAGCTGATAAGCAAATAACCTGGGATGCCTTCACAACCAACACCCTTTTTGATATATTGAACTTTCACACATCAAAAAAGCTAAAATGTTTTGACTAACCTCTACTTTCCCCTGAGGGTTTGCACTTTGACGTCAATGGGACTAGTGCTCTGAAGTCACTTAGATGTTCTGCGCAATCCCACCTTTTTGTGCCTAAAAATGGGTTTAGGAGCATAACTCTAGGCTCCTATTTTTGAAAAATGTTGATTTGTGTGTACAGAAACTTTCACAATAACTTTGTTAATGTATTGAAAGTTTAAATAACCTGTCATTGCTAACACTGAAGTACTTTTTTTTTTGAAGTGACAAAGATTTGATTCCACTAAGAGAAAAGGTTTTTATAAAAATACAATTTTAGTTATATGCCTGCTTAACGGTGTATAGGATCAAGGCCTTAATTTTCTATATTTTGTTTTGTCTTTAGAACAGTTTTGTAAAATTCAGATTAGTTACCATACTAGTAATGGCATTCAAAAGAAAACCAGCATTTATAATTTAGTTTATTACAAATTTTAATCTAAACTTGCACTAGCACAAATCTTCCAATTAGTTTTACAAAGCCTGAGCCTATTTAAATAATTTTTTTAAAAAATCACATGACATAAATCAATTATTGAAATTGTCTTGATTTCAATTTGTCCACCACAATCACTAGCCATTTTTATCTCCTTTCAGTGGATCTTTTCAATATCAATTATATCCTTCTTGAGGTTAGGTAACCAAATCTTGATATAGTCTACCAGCTGAAGGCACATCATTGTTTTACATAGGTATATGGCCTCATTTTCAGAGGTGCTGAGCACTCTCAGTGCTTCAAATCAGGTAATTAATATATAGCATTATAATGAGAGTTCCTGTATTATTTTTCCCACCTTTTTAACAATCAGGCATCTTATATGCTATTTTAGCTGCTGGTGCTTTCTAGTAACTGGAGCTCAACTTTGAACTGAACATGAGAATTTCCTACATCTTATTTCTTGCAGGATCCCAAAAGATCAGTGCCCATCCACTGTAAAAAAAAATAAAATAAAAGAAATTCATGTTTCAGTCCAGCTGCGGAGGTTGATTGATCCTTCTTATAGGAGGTACTAAGAGTGGTGCACTAGCTGAGAATTTGGCTCCTCAAGTGCAAATACTTTTCTGGTGTGTGAATTCAAAACTCTGTTTTCGCAAATGTTTGCACATACTACTTTGAAATTCACATTGGCTCAACTTTTGTGCCAGTAAAGTTTTGTCAACCAAATGTTCACAGCAAATGAATACAAAAAAGGTACAAATATACCTGAGGTGGTTTATTATGCATTCAAAAATGGTTATAGGAAAGATAAAGGCATCAGATGAAATGTGGGTAAAGATAAAGGTTCAAACAAGAACATAAAAGATTGGACATAAGCCCAGATATCAGTATACAAATGTCTTCTTGGTGAAAAGTGAGACATATTTCAAATGGCTTGATGAATGTACACAGCCAGCAAAATGTGGGTTTTTTTAACTGATGCTTTTAATTGGAATAAAATTAATAGTGGGCGGTCCAGGGATAGAAAGTGATCTGAGTGCATGCAATTCTGTTCTAGCTGGGAGAGAAAATGAAACTCAGCAGTAGGAAGAACTTTGTAAAATATCAAAGCTTTAAAAAGTGAATTCATATGTGAGATTTCCATTTCCGGGATCAAAACCCAGTAGTAGTTGTGAATGCATCCATCTAGTGCAGAAAGAGTGGTTATGTGACAGTTCTTCTGCTGAACAGATTATGTTTTGACTGATTTACATGATGTCACTGAGCAATTTCTGAGGGTCCAACATATACTTACATCAACTGGCAAAAGATCTTGACAACTGTCAGTCTGCTACTACTTTGGATTTGCCTACAAATACAACCTCCAGAAAAAATTGAGATGGATCTTAGTACAGCTACTTAACAACTGAACTTTTAGACTAGCAGATCTGCTGCTTAGATAAGCCACTGAATGGTCACAGTTACCTACACGTTTTCTTGCGAGGAGGCACTAAGTTGTTGAGTGATAGATAGATAGATTGTAACTCTGATTATACACATCTGTGTCCCCTAGCATATCAAAATTGATGGCTAGAACCATAAGCAGTTGCAGTTCTATCTAAAAAGACAATACATAGTTTGTTGTTGATTACATTAATCATTATTCAAATCTATTTGCAAATACTACGACTGGAATATTTGGCAATTCCTTCTGAAATACAGAGAATTTCCTGAGCAAATAGTTTGCATTTGGCATGTGTGATGCGGCTTGGGGTGCAATTCAGACCAGTGAGAGATTGTGTCATCACTTGCCCTGAAACCCTGGGTATTTTACAATGATTTTCTACTGTAGCTCCCAGACTGGGATGCTCACAACCAGCCTACCAGCATGTAGGTCACACCCTGAGTGGCTGTGTGCTAGACAGCCCTGGTTCAGCAGCTCTGACCCCAGCACCCTGTCTACAACCTCACAGGCTTCTACCAGCCTTGGTTAACACTAGTCTGGTGACACCAATGTTCCCAGTCCTGAATCTTCCCAAAACTGTGAGCTCTGTAATCTACATCCCTCTTCTGGACAGTTCAGAGAAATAATAAGGTTCGTTTGTTCCTCTAAAAACACAAAACCCACCAGCTTGCCACATTAACTGGAGTTAACATTCATTCTAATTCAAACACAGCACTGGTATTTTAGATTAATAGTAAAACAACTTTATTAACAAAAGAAGATAGGATTTTCAGTGAATTCAGGTATAAGAGATGATTACAAGCAAATAAAAGTGAAAACACACATCTGAAAGTCTAAAACTTAATCTAGCAAGGTACAGGCTTGTTCAAGATGGTATCTTACTTTTATTCAGTTTCCAGAGACTTGAACCCCCCATGGTTGAAGGACCCATCTTTCTCAGCTTGTAAGACCTTTTGTCTGTTTCATGATGGATACCAAAGATGGCTAAATATAATATAATATAATATAATATAATATAATATAATATAATATAATATAATATAATATAATATAATATAATATAATCCTTGCCTATATTTTCCAAAGTTCAATTAACTTGTTTCAAGAGGCAAGATGGTGTCATGCTATTTTTCCCTTCCTGTGGGCTTCCTATCCCCCTTATGTAAATGGGGCTTCCGTTGTTTTCATTCCATCATGCTTCATTTATACAGGAGCCAGATAAATAGTTACCTTCCCTCTTATCTGGGAGCGAACCAGTTTCTTCCTGTTTGGCCACAGTCTTTAAACTATAATATTATTAAGTATCCTTATTTTCTCATAATGCTAATACATACATTTCACAAGGATATTGATCACCAGTGAGTCATTGGCTTTCAGAAAAGTCCTCAGTCTATACACTTTTATAATACAGTAATATGGAATACAATCCATTGATTCAATTGTTTATCACTTGAGATCCAGTCCCCTGTTTTTATAGTCCAGTAAACTTTGAAATGGATTCTTCTGAGGGTTGCCCCTCAAAGTGAAGTTTATTCAAAATGGGAGGAAGATGACATGGAGTCTGGTGGGGAAGGAAGCTCCATGCTTTTTCTTCTCCCTCTTGTCAGCTTAATAGCTTTGTTTTCCCTAATTTTTAGAAATGGACCTTCACCATCTCTGCCATAAGACTGGGCTGGTCAGAGAATCAAATATACATTTCCTTGTCTTAGGCAGACCTGTCTCCCTTTATACTCCCATGCAGGTTGCATTTCTGTTTTCAAATGTTTTCATTGCCTCCTTCTCTTCTCTCATCCAAACTAGTAGCGCTAAATCCCAGTAATCACTCTACCACAGCAGTATCTCAGACTAGCAGATGCTGAATTCTTTCTCTTTCTCACAAATTGGCCTCAAGTTTGGAAAATCAGAAGACCACAAGTGTGAATTCTGTCATTCCTAATTTCCTCCATTTCACCTCCACTCCCACCTTGTTCAGAATGACAGGCCTGAGGTCTGAAGCTGGCTGCTTGCCAGTTTTAAAGAAGTTCTGATAAATGCTACCCAGAATAACCATCTCTAGGAGCCCCATGGTAACTAACCTCCACCTTGTCGGCACGCAGCAGTGCTAACCACATACTGTCATATGTAAACAAGCCTAAACATTGTTTGGTCAAATGTACTTACGACAGTTCTGGTATTATTTAGAATCAGTCAGTACAATTTGGCTCTCACCAACATTAATGTTTATCAAAATATGCCTATTCTCACTCCTAATCCCTCCATTCTATATAAAAGAGATTTTCTTGATATATCTCCACTGGATTTGAATTGCCAGCTATCAACAATCAGAAGACTGAGTATCGGGTAAATATTTCAATGCTTTTAGCCAATCACATACTGCTGGAAAGGAGCAGGGTGTAAGTGCTCACCATTAACCTTGCTTAATCGGTTACTTTGAGAAGACACCAGCAGCCAAATCCTGAACTCATCCACACTAGGTTCAACTAGGGAAGTGAACACCTGTGCCACCCTCAAGTGTAAATCTGGGCAGGGGTTCTGGAAGGGAGCAGGGTTGCTGCCACACTCTCTGGCCTGAAGTAATAATAACAACCCAAATACATGGTTTCTGCCTTCAAAACCTCCACTATAAAAATTGTTCCAGCACCAGTGAATCTGGGGTAACTGCATGGACTTTAATGGACATACTCCAGACTTATACCACCCTGACAGAGATCAATATTTGTTTAAATGATACATATCTTGCCAATGATCACTTATAGCAAATAGTACATGACCCGGTAAGAAAGAATACCAGATATACAGATCAACTACCCTTCTTTATTTGCTGATGTGGAAATCCTATCTTATTTATAATCTATTTTAGTCTAATAACAGTTATTTTACCATTCTTCAACACTTGCACTACTAAAACCCTATACAAATTTAACCAGCATTGAAATAACACTGATACTGGCAAAAAGATGGTAATATGTGCTTTAAATTGCTACTCATTCCATAAATATATGTATGATATGCTGATTATTCCATATGGGAAACCTGGCCAACGTCAATTCATTCAGAATATATCCGAAACACTTTTTAATGATATATTAAAAACTAACTTGACCTAAAGGGACAGACCAGGCCAAATTCTCTAAGAATATGTATTGTACATGCTTAATAAACCATTTTTAGGTAAAAGCGATTCCCATTACATTGCTCTAACTCATAAACACTCAGCAAACATGGGCTATGATACACAGTTTTATCTCACCAGCTGACCTCCCTATATGTGGTTGGACATTTTTTCCTAACTAATTGCGTGTGTTTTTGATAGTGAGCCACCCAAATGTTTTAATGGGGAGAAAAGAAAGGCCATGTTTTAATGTAGTGAACAATTAGGAATTTAAAACAATTTGGCTCATCAATCAGAACAGTCAAATGTTCAAAAAAGATCCCATCTAGTTTAACAAGCTTTTCACCTGGGGCTCATTAGTGCAGGGATTGTTTCTCTCTCCTGCTTCTAACTAATGCACTGCTGGGAGTCTAAGCAGGTGTTCTTTTCAGTACCGTCTGCTCCCAGCAACTCTATCTGAGAACTCCATTTCTAGTCATACCACACTAATGTAACCTTTTGCACTGGTTCTATTAAATTAGAGCACCCTCCAGTTCCATATTAGAAAATGGAAATATTAAAGTATAGCTTAAGACAAAACCACTTGGGTGACTGAAATGTGGCATTTGATTGGAGTTCTGTCTGTATAGGAATCAGCCTGATCAACATGTTAAAGATTTCTTAAGGGAACATTACAAATGTATAATGGTTTTCTTTTTTCTAACTATGGGGTGTTATCCTAAAAGAAGAAATGGCTTGACTTAGAAATAAAACTGGGCTAATTTCTGCTCTCAGTAAAACTGCGGTAAATCTAGAGTAATGCTATTTGAATAAACACGTAAATGGACTACATGGGTTCAAATTTGTTTAACCTACACAAGTCAGACAATACAAGGCTCTTTCAATTCTACTTCTAATCATTCATGAGCAATGAATCCAATTGCATTATTTGGGTTTACAAGAGTTTAACTGAGACCATAATTTGCCCCATTTTGTAGTACATACAGATTATATTAGGTACCAGGTAATTATTTTCCAAGCTGTTGGTTTTATTTACAATTGAATAAAAAAAAATTAATGACCAAGTTTTATTACATTTGTGCATGTCAGCAAATATATGTGATGAATGTATGGCCAACCCTCAGTCCCCAATATGCCCCTTCCCTTTGTGCCAGTGTATGACATAACAGCTCAGAGTTTGACATAATCATATGATTTTTGACCTTTACCATTAATAGTTAGTTAAAAATTCACTTGCATTTTCTGTGTTTCAGTACAACTCCTTGGAAGAGGGTTCACATTCTTGTGCACTGCAATTTAACTAAATTAAAATTATGATCTTGTTAATCTTATATTGATGTGTGTGTGTGTTTCTGTAACATTTAAAGCTTTTCTCTTAGCCTGGGCATGTTTGCAGTTTCCTGCTTCCTTCATTACTTGCAGCTGCTTCATCTTTGACTTGCAGTTTAGAGCTAAGGGTTACTAGAATACCCATATAATCCATAGTGTCCATGCAGGATGCCTGAGCTTCTTGGTGCCCAGTGTGAGGCATCTCAAGATGGACATTCAAAAATTAAATCACTCAAAATTAATGGACATTTGAAAATGTAAACCTGAGTAGTTTAATTAACCATCAGAATGGCTCTACTTTCACAAAGTGGTTAGCCTGGCCAATAGTGAAAACTATTGAAAACAAAACATTAAGAATGTGAGAAGTATCACTTGCCTATGAATTTCTGAACTGAAATACACTATACACCAGGAAACATGATCATGTTGTCATTGACGCCAATGGGAATTTTAGCATTAATTTGAGACGGGAGATTTGCCTGAGTTAGGAATGTAGGATCAGGATCAATGTGCATTTTTAAGTCACAATTGTTGGAACAGCAGCTCTTGTACATTCAGAGAACAAATTACCTTCTTTTCCTATGTTTCATTTTAAATTCTTTCCTTCTGAAATTTCCTAATAAAACCCAAGTTAAACAATAAGGAAACATTTTATGGAGGTAATGTGAAGGCTTCCACTAAAACCCACAGAAGAAAGCAAATCAGAGCTGATGTTAAAAATTGGGCTTGATACTATGAACCAAATGTTCATAACTGGCCACCTAAATTGCATGCACAAATTTTCCATTTGTGTGGAAAATGGGAAGTTGCAGGTCCAATAATTTTCACACAAAATTTTGAAATTGTGCTGTGCCCTTACCATATACTGCTGCACTTTTTTTTTTGCACCTTCGTGACCAGAACAGCAGAGCGCTGTCATTCCAAGGATTTGGAAACCACCACATTGCCAAGGGTTCAGAAGCAGAAACAAAATGATTATAGTGGATCCCAAAGAGGAAGAGTATCTGCGTCAGACTTCTCTTTTACTGGGGATGGCAGTAGATTTGGAAGCTGGATGCTGATGGAAGCTATTTCTTCCCATCATAACAAATACAGTTTTCTGCCACAAAAACCATGCAAAGCCCAAAGAATGAGCCAATAGATGCAACAGAACATTATTATGGGTATGATTTACACAGGAAAGGTCATCAAAGATTTTTAGATGTATATCTAGAGATGAGCCTGAACAAAAAGTCCAACATTTTGACAGTCTGGATTTGGGGGACATTTTGAGTCAAATATATATATGAACTTTTCAGTTAGTCTCTAGCTCTGTAATGGGTCAAATCAAAACCAGCTGAGTGGCAAAATATCCCAAATTTGAGGAAACTTAGATCCAGATTCCAAATTTGCAGCTGAGATTCATTGGTACTCCTGCCCTAGCTGCCCTAACTTTTGTGGGGTTAAATTAAATCACACATTTAATAATTCTTTTACCAAAGTGTTTGTAGTAATGAGTTTCCTTACTGGTTAATCTGACTAGGACTAAGCAGAAGCACTTGGAAAAGCTTAGTTCTCGATTTAGTTAATTTCAACATGCTGTTGCTTGTTTTTCCCTCCACTTGCCTAGCAAACTTTAGCAGTAACATACACCACTTGTTATTACAAAGTTACTGCAAGTGATTTATGGAACTCAGCATGTATTTTATTTAAGGGGGAAAGCACAACAGGGAAAAGATTTCATGCCTGTATGTGGCCCTCTCTTGGCTTGCCTACTTGTTGCCTCCCAATAAATGACACATGTGCAACTCCAATCATTCCCTTCTTTTTATAATGTATTTGCAGGATTTACATGCAAGTGAAAGAAAATTTTGGGCACCTTTTGGCTTTAAGGTTTGTACATGTGTGAAACGTAGCTATGGTTACCATAATAAAAAATATCGCTCAATATATCAGAAAATGTCATAGTGAAAATGGTAAGAATGAGCAAAGTTATTGAGGAAACAATGACTTGGTTAGATTTATTATAAATCACTGAATAACAAAAAAGCAAATTTTTAACCAGACCTTTTCCTGTGCAGAGAGTTAAAGAAATGGACATTAATACGCTGAAGCATGCCAAAAGCAAGCAGACTTGAACTCCTGACATATTGAGTTTATTAAAGTTTAATGTGGAAGGAAAGTACTGAGAAAGGATGAAAAGACATTATTGTATAGGGCCAGATCTGCTATCCTTGGCTGTAGAACTAATGCTAACAGCCCCATTGCAATCAATAGGACTAATTGGTTGCCTAAGTGATCAACAGTATGGATACCCATGGCTGCAGAGCCCATGAAACAGAAACAGGGTGTGTTTGGAAGCCTTTGGAGTTTGTGGGAAGTGGTTAGCTGGAGGAGAGGCTCTCTGTACAGTACATCTTCCCAGCAAACTCTTTGAAGGGAGCTAAGGGTAGTATAACTCCTTAGAGAGGCTTAGATGTTGCTCCAAGACAACTGGAGACTCCAAGACTCCAAGAAAACTGGTGGTGAAGAGTGAGCTCTGGGGGGGCACTGTGCTTCTTGGAAGCACTAGAGTTTCTGGGAGTGTAACAGCTGTGCATGCTGTCCCCTTCACAGATGTCCTGCTCTGCTGACCAAGAAGGGCGTGGTGATAAGGTCATGGCTCCATTTCTTCCCTGCCTAGCCTGTCTGGTGTGGCTAGAGGGAGTGCTGACAGGAAGTAGTCTTTGAGCATTATATCTGGCCCTGCACATGGGGAAACACTGGACAGTGGGAAATGAAGAAAGATTTCTTGTGAATATCCTTGTGCACACCCATGCAATGTCAAGGCATAATCTGGCCCTAAATTAGGATGGTTTTGCCATACTTCATATGGGCCAAATACACCCCTTGTGTAACTCAGTTGACATTCATGGAATTATACCTTAGCTAAACTTGACACAGTGACTGTCTCATACCAGGAAAACATAAAGGGCTAAATATTGCTCAGTTACACCAGTGTAAATCTGGCATATCACCACTGAATTCAATGGTGGTGATGGGGAGCCCAATGGGGCGATAGCTACAGTAGTGTAAATCCAGTGTCCCCACTGAAATCAGTGGCCTTTCTCTGGACTTACACTTTGTATATGGGAACGGAATTTGAGAACGGAAGCAGACCATAATCTGAACAGCAAAGTGTTTCGATAGTGACTCAGTCCCCCATACATAAGTAACTGAAACTGGTAGTTACTCATTGGTCCACAGCAGGAAGTGGCAGAAGTGTAATGCAAGAGTTTTCATAACAATTGCATTCTTATGTAAAATGTCAGGCCAAGGTCTGTCAGATCTGAACCTATTTTATTCATTCATGAAATGCTTATGATATTATTTGCGAATTGTAAGAAATGAAATCTCTCCATGCAGAAATAAAATCTTGGTCTGGCAACTAAGTGAAGAGAGCGACCTTTTTCACGCTGGAAAGATTGATAAGGTGCTATCATTGCAAAATTATTCCCTCCTCAGTGTTACTCAGCGTATCATGTCTTTGTGTTTGTCTTTAATTATAAGATCTTTGAGGCAGGAACTGTCTCCCGTCTTATATAGTGCTCAGCATACTGTTGGTGCTTACTGTAGAATAAAAATTCCATTCTGTACCCAAAATACATGTGATAGTAATACAAAACAGGCTGATTATCAGGCAGATAATTCTGTTCATCCCATCTACATTTGGCCTGAAGATGACATGCCAGGTTGCATCCTTTCATGGGGAAACCAGCAGGGTGGGGGAAAGGAGATTCAAATATTTCCAAGAGGTTCCTCTACATGCTCCTGTGAGGGTGGAGGGGTTTTCAGCATGAGTGCAATCTGCTGACAACTGTTGACTTTTCTAATAGTGATCCGTCTACCATGTAAAATGGAATTTGGTTCAGAGCATTTTCTTCAAGTAGCTTTAGTTATATTACATTATCATATGGAACTCTGATTCTTTGCTCGTGTCAATTGGTTCTTTGATTTCAGTGACGTGGTGCTAGTTTACACCAACAGAGAATGTCATCTTAGGGGTAGACAAAGGGATTTAGGCACCTAATTGTCACTTAAGCTTCATGGTGCCTATTCAGGTGCCTATGTCCAACATTTAGGTGTCACTGAGACACTCAAAACCCTCTGTTCTGCTGCCACTTAACTCTGTAGGCACCTAAGTTTCTGCTGGTAAAGTCCCCAAGCAGCCTAATTCACTGCAGGTGGGCATGTGCAGAACTGCCTAAGTCCTGATGCTGACAAGCTGATTGGCACTCTAGCTCATACCTGCCCCATCAAGATTCTCAGACCAAACATTCTTCCTCCTAGATCACCTGTGGGGCCTGATCTGGTAAACTTGCTCAGAGCAGACCTTCTGGATTGGGCCCTACACACAGCCAGCCAGAGATGAGCAGATTGGGAATATGGCTGGCTGATATGCACACATGTATCCCCATGCCAATAGCTCAATGGTGAGGGCATTCACTGGTGTATCCCATAGCACAAATCAAGCAGAGGAGTGTTTTGTAATCAGATCTCCCACGTCCCAGCTGAGTGTCCTAGCCATTGGCTATGATGGGATGGGTGTCATCTCTTGTTAGTCACAAGAAAGGGCTGAGGTGACTTAGGTGCCTAACTTAGGAGAGGATTCACAGCTGTGAAACCCAAATGGCCGAAGGCACGTCCCTCTGGCTTGGAGTTAGGCACCTAACTACTTTGTGGAGCAGGCTTAAGACCCAGTCCCCTCTTTGCAATTTCCTATTGGCTAGCTTAGGTAACTCCCCTTTTGGCTTGCTGGCTTCTTTGTATCCCTTTCTTAGGCATCTAACTCTCCTCAGGCACTGTATGGAAAGCCTGGGAGACAAACTCAGAACAGTGAATTCCACAGGGTTTCAGGGTGGCTAGGAGTTAGGCATTGCAATGCCATTTGTGGGTCTAGCCCTTATGTTTTTAAGAAAATGCAGGTATTTAGTTCAAATGCACCTTTCATATAAGTTTATAGATAGGCTAAACTAGTTTGCAGAAATCTCACTTGCCTTGGTATATGGAGATATTTTTAGGTAACAATACAGTGAATACATTTTGCTGTTAGCACCTTATCTTAGCTATCTAGGTGTCAGTTTCATTCCCAGAAGTGCATCTGGGAATAACAGTGTAGTACTGATTCATTGATGCTATAAGGTCACATTTCTCACAGGGAACCAGGGTTCATAAACCCTTAATCATATTGAATAGTATCTTACTCCATGAAAAGTCTTGCTGAGACCAATGAGACAACACATGGAGTACAGTGTTACTCAATATGAATTAGAATGGCAGAATCTGCAATTGAGTGACTGCAACATCTAAGGTCAGGAAGAAATCCCTACCTTTCTCCAGGCAAGATGGAGCAGAAGTCAGGAGTTTGTCCATTTTTTTCTGTGTAACACTAAACAGTGACTCTCATTTAGGATCAGGTGCATATACCACACAAGATCAGTTTCCTAAAACTTCAGGGACAGATGGTTTTGGACCTCATTCCTTCTAATCATCATCTTCTAAGTTTGTGTGAAAGTGCCAGAAGCATCATGTTTGGATATAAATACTTCTAAGAATATTATCCCTGTGCAATGTTTCATTACTCCAAAGGATTCACAGATATTTTGACTTCAGGCTGTCTCCGGATTTCAATGCCGAAAATGGATCTGTTCTTGGGCCATTTTCATTTTATTCCTATCAACAATTATTCAGACTCCTATTTAATATACAGTGCTTGTAAATGCTGATAAATTAAGTAAGTGGGATACTGGCTCAGCTGATTTATTTCAGATGGTAAATTCAACACTATTGGTCTTAGCAACATCAATGCCAACAAGTTTACAAAATTGTTATTAAATTTTACTGCATTTTTTTGACCCTGATAAGTGAAAACATTTAAGCTGGGGTTTTAAAAAGCCACTAAGTGAGTTAGGAGCACAAGCCCCATTGAATTTCACAGGAACTTGTGCTCCTAAATCACTGACATTCATTTGAAAATCCTAACCAAATTCTGACATCCCGGTAAACCTTGAATTGAAATCTAGCAAGAACAGCTGATCTTGAGAGATTACTGCTGTATTGAAATATGGATCTGATCTGTTAGGGGATTTGGATCTGGTGATTCTAATCAAAACCACTCCAGGATGCAGAGTTCAGCTGTTGACTTCTCTCTTTTCAGAGTCCCTTTAAGACAGAACTGACATCTTAATTATTGTTACTGTAATATTTCACAGAGTCTGAAATATGGGCATAATAAAGACATCAGATAAAACCAAAGAAATGCTGTGGAGATTTTTAAAATAGTTTAAAAATTCTTTGATCTTTTAGACCCATAAACTAAAATAAATGACACACCTCCTTGCTTTGCTCTGTTTATGCTTAGCATTTATCTTGCAGTTAATTAAGGTAAATGTTTCTCTATTTTTAGCAGACCAGTGAATTTTCCTTAAAAGAAAAGAAAAGAAATCATCCTTCCTTTATCAGTTATTACTAACCTCTTGAAATGAAGCTCTGCTAATTAATCAAAAACTTCTTACGGGCTCAACAATCCAACCCCAACTGACCCTGAGAGTAAATGAAAACACAGAAGTAAAAACAAGATTTCTCAGCCAAGGAAAACATCTTTATTCTTTAAATAGGCCTGGGGGAAAGGCTATTTAGTACAGGAGACTCCACAAAAACCCAGCTTTTTCACTGTTGAGATGGAGCAAATGAGAAATATGCCGCTAGGAATGGGATTTTCAAAAGCACTCAGTGTTGGTTTGCGTCCACTCCCATTGAAGTCAATGATAAAATTATCATTGACTCCAATGGGAGCAGAAGTTAGGCCAGTGTTGAGTGTTTTTGAAAATTGCATCCTAATTGTGCTGTTGCCATCGCAGGATTTCCTCAAGCTGCTGCAAAAGAGGATAGTTTGGAAAATCAGCTGCCTTGGAAATTCACCCTCATTCATAGCACCAGCACTAGGCCTCTGAACAATTGATGTCCTTCTGACAGCTATAGCACTTATTCTGCCTTTGCTATAGGGCTTAAATTGTACTTCAGTGGAATTTGTCCTCTTGCACAGGGGTGTATGTCACTCAGTATGCACTCAGGGCATTGGTCTGTAGGAAAGAAAGCTTTTACAAGAAGAGCTTTAGTTTTAGTTGCTGCTATTTTAGCAAATGTCTACGTCCAGTTAAAAAATGCTTCTGGTTGTGGTTTGAAGCGGGCAGTGTGAGGAAGTCATAGGGCTGAAGTAAATCAGGGATTTGGTTAAGAGGTCATAAAAAAGGATCAAAAAGCTACTTAGGAAAGTGTCATAAAATTTCAAGATGGAGAGAAGACTAGTCTGCAATAAACTTGCACTTTCTTTCATTGTGCTTTGTCAATAACCCAGATGAAGGACCTTTCAAAGAGCTGTCCTACTGTGACACCTTGTTACTGCTTTAAACATTGCATTAAAGAAGGTGTGGCACTACACTTCATGTCTTGCTTTAAGGGGATGCCGGGTAGCTGCTCAGCAACACATATTCTCCATGGTTCATTGGGCCGGATTCAGTTACCTCACTCCTGCCATATGGACCTTTCCCCATAAAGCCTTCCACTGACTTCAGCTGAGCCATTTGAGGAGTATTGTACTACTCAACAGAAGTAAGAATTTCTTCTTTGGAACACTCCTGGGATGGTGCAGCAATGTGCTGCCTCTTGCTATGATACAATCTAGCCTATTATTATTTCTCACCCCTATTTTCCTGAATGTGACAAAAGCACATGGAGCTCATTGGGAACTACCAATAGCCTAAGGCTATACTTTAAACATTACAACCATTTAAAGTCATAGGAGCTTAAAACGACCTGAAAAAATGTTATTTGTTTTAAAATATCACATTTTTTCATGCTTAAAAAGAAGTGAACAGATTTTCTTCAGATTTTAAAAATACTCTCTCTTGGACTGAGAATAAGCATGAAAAGTTTCATCCCTGAAAGTCCTTTTGTTGTTGTCTTTCTGAAAGAGGCTGAGTATTAAGTGCATGGAACAAGCTGTGCAATAGATCCAGAGTCCTCCTATTTCTCCCTGCCCCACACTGCCTCAAAATCTAAAAACAACAACATGGCTGCTTAAAGGGTGCACATAGTAATTTAAAATAGATTTCCAAACATTTTGGCTTAAAAATCTCTCCTTTTTAAGGAAAAGTTGGCTGGCTATGCTTTGGAAGTACTGTCTTTTAAAAGTTATTTACTGTTATACAAACACTGCTGCTGTCTTCTCAGTCTTAAATTAGAATATTCATCCCCAGAGGTTCTAAGACCCTAATTTTAAAGATAAACTAAGACTGTTTGTTTCCCTGAGGAATCCCGTCCTCAGTTACAGTGCCAATCACATGCTGAAATGCCAGCAGTTTCACAAGTTCATTTTCATTTTGGGCTTGGATTTTAAACTGCAACTTTAGCAGGAAGCTATTGTATGTATTCCCAGTGTATTGTTACACATAGAATAAGGGAGTATTTAGCTCATGGTACTGGATGAGGCTAACCAAATACTTTCAATTTAATTATAAAATAAAGCAAACACTCGTTAAATAATTGTTTGGATAACCTTACTTTGAATAGTTTAAAGACATACTCTGCAGTTTCAATATTCATACTCAATAGATATTCTACCAGCAGTGGCGTTAAATCTATCATTGCAGACTTGCTAACAATTAGAGATCTGCTGTCATAATTTTTAGTTTTCTGTCTTTCTCACTTCTGATGTGGATTAAAGTCTGCAGTCACAACTCTTGCTGATAGTTTAAAGATATTTGATCCTATAGTATTTATCCATTATTGGCTCTGTTTACCCAAGGGAAAATTAAGTGCTGTGCCTTAGAACAGTGAGATCTGTAATCCACTGATGCCTTAACTGATCTCTGACAGATGTTGGTCTTTGGGAAAAAAATGACAAGCTACGTCATTAGCTTGGGAAGCCAGTTTTACAAACTTACTGTGCTTCTGCAGGTGCACATGCAGTTATTTGTCACGAAAACTATACAATGGTGAGAACATTTCTGATGAAAATGGTGATTCCATTTTATTTTACTTTTTATTTTGCCTGCCTGACAGGTTAAAAAGGTGCCTTTTAACACTTAAAGCATGTTTTTTCATGCACTTAGTTCTGTTTCATCTTCCATGGATAGAAACCTTGACTTAGATACAGCTTAGTGATTTCAGCTTTACTGAATGTGCCTCTAGCTTTTCCAAAGTAAACCATGGAGAAATTTTTCTCTATCAAGTTTTGAAGGTTCAGAGGTTTTTTTATGCTGGTAATAAGAAGAGTATAGATTGAGACTCTGTTCCAAGATGATAGTATATATATTTGTTCTAAGGAATAATATGCAGTAGGAACTCCCTCTGATGTTGGGGAGCGTGCTTAAAAACATACACAATAATTACTTAGGGTCTGATCTCTCACCCTTACCCATACTATCAATAGTCATAAAGGGAAGCGTGTACTCACAATGCATACAATAGCATCCTAGGTCAGTTATTTTACCCGAATGTTGTCAGTAGGAAATATTTCCTTGCTTAAGATATTGCTTCTGATGGATGGCTAATTTGAGGACCACAGCTAACCTGCAGACCGCCTAGATTCCCTTCTGTTTAAGAAAACAGAAGATAGATTTGTCCTCAATTAACTGCAAGTCTGAAATGAACCATTCATACCATAACCTATAAGCAGTCCCAACACTGGAACAGATTAAAAGTCCAGTCTCGATAGAACAACTTAGATCTTCCATCCCAAGCTCTATGAGAGATATGAAAGTACCTATTTGCAATGAAATATTTTTAATTGTTTACATAATGTGACAATGACAATTATGCAGCTATTGATGGGTTGGATTATAAATGCTGTCCTTAAACAACTGCCTGTTTTTCAATAGACTGGACTGCAGCTACATTTCTGCACAGACTGTTACAGTAGGTGGTGGCAAAGGCAAAAAATGGCCATTCAGGTAAAAGGGAAAGTGTAAATTCCCAGTCCTGAGAAAGGCAAGAACTATAATATATTATCTACTGAAGCCATTGTACCCAGCTCTTTTCAAATATGCAAGAATGATTGATTTAAGACACTATGCAAAACTTCCCTTTCTCAGTAAGGGTACAGTTACTATTGAAACATATGTGCCTTGTTTTAAACAATCTCCATGAAAGGAGGACACAAAAGGCTCATTTGGGCTAAAATTATTTCACAGATTATGGAATTTACTGTGTCTTATTTATAAAAGAGGCTACCATCCCAGATGTGAACTGCCCAAACAGACAGAACTGATTGATTACTCCATAGATAAACTCATTTCACACATCATCAAGCAAAATTAACATTTGAAATATGGGAATAAGTAAAGAATCAATTCAGTTCCAAGCAGAATAATACAATTAAAATTAGTTTGTTAAATGGAAACTAAAATAATTTAGAAAAACCTTGACATCTAATATTTAATGCTACTCATATTTGATTAACAGAATCATTACCAAGTCCAGTTTTTGTTTGCTGTTTGTTTTCCTTCTTAAATCACATTTATAGTCAAATCTTGCAAGTATATGCTATCATTACCATACAAAATATAGGATATATCAAAAGGAGAGTATGACTCGCACACAGAAAGTCTGCATTTCTGTGTCTTCATAAAGGGTATGTATAACAATGTAGTTGTCTATAACAGCAATGCCAGCAATAGGGTTGCATAAAGTAACATCTGGTTTTGACAGTAACCTAGAATATAACTTGTATTAAAAATATGTTCCCTTTGAACCATCTTTCTAAACATCCAGGAATGAAATCCTGGCCCCGCTGAAGTCAGTGAAAATTTTGCCCTTGGCTTCCATGAACTAGAATTTCACCCCAGCAGCCTCTATATATGCAATCCCTGCTTAGTAGTAGTAATAGTATTTATATTACAATAGTGTCTAGAGGTTTCAACAGAGATCAAGGCCCCATTGTACTAGGCACTGTGCCGAAACCGTCCCTGCCCCAAAGACCTAAATAGATCAAACAGATAAAGGGTGGGAGAGGAAGCACAGATACAGAGCAGTAGAGGTACATGCCAAGGGCAAACAGCAGGTTAGTAACAGAGCTATAAATAAAACCCAGGTCTCCTGGCTCCCAGTCCAGTGCTTGAACCCCAAGTCAGTACTCTATTTACTGGGTCACACTGCTTCTCCTCTGTGTTTAACCACAAAGTATTACCCCAATGGGCTGGGTAATTCTGAATTACCTATGCAAACTGTTGCTGGAGTAAATAGATAGTGGAGGGGACGAAGAGCTTTAAAAATCTCAGCAAGCCTCAAAGGCCATTCTCTCTCTTACAGGATCTGCAGTTTGCACAGTAGCCATTTCAGTGTGTCTCCGACATTCAGGGAGACAAATTTTCATCTGCAGTGATGGATTGGAAAAGAAATTAAAACCAAATTCCTCACCAAAATTTATTACCTAATCACAGGCTGCACTGATAGTAAAGAATTCACATGTCTTGGACACAAAGTAAAGACAATATCTGTATTTTATATTGTTCCAAAGTTCTGTCTTGGAATATCAGGCACCAATGTCATTCTCCTTTCACTATCAGTAGCATCCACAAAGGGATTGAGTGTGGTTCTTCCTGATACTGGGAACTCCTTAAATCCTAGCAATGAGATTCAGCTGTATCTATGAGCTTTTTCTGATCTGCAATGTATGAATATTCACACAACACTCACAAAATTTTCAAGATCCTCCTATCCCAGCATCCATTTGGCGCAGTGTAAAACATGAGATGGATTTTCTGGGGGAAGTCTCTTGTTAGGTTGTTCTGGTCATCGTACCAGAAAGTAATCGCAATTGCTATTTAACAATGTTTTCTTTTGAACACACTGTATAGGCTCCTGAGTGGGAAGACATGTGAGGCAAAGACTTTCCACCTTCTCTGGTCATGGACTATATTATATTTACTTCTTATGATGATGATTACTTGGGTAGTGCCACAAATGTGCTAGGCTACAGCATCATACAAAAAAATAATACAAGTTAAGTCCCCCATCCTGCAAGTCTGTGTGTGTAAGGTGGGCTCTGCAGAGCCCCACTGACTTCAATGCAGGGATCTACCCGCATGGAGTAACTCATAGGATCAGGGCCTAACTTTTTAATTTGCAACAAGGTCATGGAACTAATTTTAGTGTGAAGAGGTTTTCTGGCTTGTCAGGTTGGGTATCAAACAACAATGGTCACACGAGCTCCAGCAATACACGGCCTGATGAAAACAATGAGCTTGGAGGACAGATACTACTTGCTGGGCAAACACAGAGGCAACTGCAATGTGGAAAGAAAAGGAGATGGGAGGGGCATGCATCACCATATGCCCCTCAGACTTTTGCTAGTGTCCAGTGTTTATTTAAAATGCCACATCTCATGTCCACAAGGAAGGAGGAGATTCCTGTAGCTTTTTGACTGCCCAGTAGTCTAATGAATGAATCCCTTCTTACTTTAAACTTAAAGCAGGCTGGGCATGAGAGAAAAGTTTTGAACAATGGAGCATAACCAATTTTTCTCAGGAAGCAGCCCCTTGTACTATTTGTGCACTGTTTAATGCACCATGGCAGGGGTGGCCAACCTGCTGCTCTGGAGCCACATGCTGCTCTTCAGAAGTTAATATGCGACTCCTTGTATAGGCACTGACTCTGGGGCTGGAGCTAAAGGTGCCAACTTTCCAATGTGCCAGGGAGTGCTCATTGAGGGAAATATCAAATTTTAAAAGAACCCCAGAAAATATTTTCAAGGAGAGCAGTTTTTGGTGAATGTCAATAAGGAGATGCTGCCTTAGTCGAGTTTACAGACCATTTTTAACTACTGCATAATCTTTCCCTCTAAACTGCAAGGCAAGAAGCCTGTGATGTTTGCTATTACCCACATCTAATTGCAGTTCACCTGAGATTTGCCAGCAAGATAGAAATTACAAAAGACAAGCCATAAGATAAATATTTCTGCAGAAATTGCTACATTTTAGCCAGCTGAAAAGATTCCTTCCACTGCCCAGCATGCAAACACCCATTCTACTGCTAGGTTTTATGACTGCTCAGGATGGAAGTAGTAAATAATGTGATACCTCTGTGCTTTCCCCCCAACTTATTTGGGGAAATCAAGCTCAAAAAGCAATTTATGTGGAGGAAACTTAATTTATTAGGCAATATCTTCTTTAGGGATACAGTAGAGAATATTACCATCAACACGATTTACAAATCCTGGACACAGACCACTCCTTATTATTGACAGAGGCTAGAATCCTGAGATGGGATAGTACCATGCTCCTTCTCCAGTTCTAACAGCTCTGCATTAATATGGTGCGAAAATCCTATATATAGAATACTTTTGTTAAAATCAGATTATACTAATTCTATATGAAGTGCTTTAATGAAAAATGTTTAATGGCTGAAATACTATAAGACTGCAGTTAGAGTGCAGGTGCAAAAATGATATTCTACACTCCCTGGAGAGCAAACTTGTACATACTGTGAAATATCAATTAAAGTT
Organism: Gopherus flavomarginatus; assembly: GCF_025201925.1. Lineage (NCBI taxonomy): Eukaryota > Metazoa > Chordata > Testudines > Testudinidae > Gopherus > Gopherus flavomarginatus. The sequence goes on from NC_066618.1 coordinate 242,000,960, forward strand.
TATAGTTGCCTGTGCCGGTTAAATGTCTTTGTCATGGGAAATTTTTGTCCTCTCTTATGAAGCAATCATTTTGGGTTAAAATGTGTACTGAATTATGTGGGCATTTTGAGTTATTAAGGAATAGGTTTGTTTTACAAGCAAGCTGTAAGCATTCTTTGCTGTTTTTATGAGGTCATCTACATGACTTTTAAATGGGGCTCTTGGCCAATGCCGATTCTCACATCAGTTCATTAATTCACACAGCTGTCTTTAAAAACTACAAGAATAATATATACTGCAGTCTGAAAGAGAGAGGTGGATTTCAAGGCTGTATTTCAATCAAGGGGTGCTGCTGACATCATAAACTATGAGAAGACAGCTTAAGCTGTTTTGTGAACAGCAGCTACCCCTTGATTGAAATATAGCCTGTTTTAATTGATTTTTTTTAATATATGGAGAAAGGATACAGACAATCATTTTCCTATTAGCACAGATATTACAGAAAAGGACACAGCTATGTGCAACACATTGTCTAGGCCACATGCAGTACTCAAGACTGGCAAAGGTCATCCCAAAAACCCGATCCATGCTGTATCATCATGTGCCAGCGCAGGTCGTGAGGCCTACAGTAATAAGAAAGGTCTTGTAAATAAGACACCAGACTGGGATTCAGAAGATCTGGGATTAGTTCCTGGCTCTGCCACAGATTCCTGGTGATGTTCTGTGCCTCAGTTTACAGTTGTTCCCTTTCCCCCCACCCTTTGTCTGTCTTGTCTCATTAGCCTATAAGATTTCTTTCTCTGTGTTATATAGTACCCTAGCACAATGGATCCCCAGTCTTGGTTGGGGCATCAGGGCACTACTATAATACAAATCATAACAATAAATCAAATGATAAATAACCTAGTAAAATACTTTGTGTTTGACATATAGAGAAACTATTTTAAAAATGCTTTAAAGAATTCATCCTGGGCCAACAGATATGGATAAAAAGAGGACTACAATGTGCCCTCTGGAGCTATGTCAAAATTTAGTTAACCTGTTATACTCATTTCCACAGGCGCTCTAACAGATCTTCATTTTGGCTGCGACAAGAAGTGGATGCACCAAAATATCTGAGATGGGGATAGCGGGGATAGCTGCATCGTTAATACAGCTGTGACAACCTACACCCAATGAGGATCTGCAGCGGGATTGTCTTGTGGTACATCCAGCTTGACCACAAACAGGAAATTCCCAAAATCTCAATACAAAGCTAACTCTCATGATATTTTCATAGTGGTATCTATAGTCAGGTAATTTGAATAAATTAAAATAAGCTTCTTATAGGTATATCTGAGCTAATTGGCCTGGAGCAGCGAACCACAGCCACTGGGAACTACTGGGAGCCGCGATCGGCTGAACCTGCGGACACGGCAGGTAAACAAACCAGCCCGGCCTGCCAGGGGCTTTCCCTGCACAAGCGGTGGAACAAGTTTGAGAACCACTGCTCTGGATGATTGTCCTTCACTAATGTTTTTCAACAGTTTCTACACTGTTCTAGTTTCTAAATTCACTTGAAGTGGGGCTTCGGGTGTTGATAATAGGATACAGACCCTCTCCTCTCTAGAACACTAGTTCCAGTCTAGTCCTGGTCAGTAGTGACCAAAACCTAGTACCATCTAATGGCTGTTGTTTGGTCTATGTGGAATGAACTGATGGTCTCAGACCAGGTCCTCATTACAAAACCTAGTACAACCGTTATGTGATTGTGACACTTCCCAGTGGTAGCCAGGGTGTGAGGCATTTTGCTACCACATGCTTTTAGCATGAGGAAATCTTGTATGGGCCTTCTCAACTCCACTGGCCCTGGGCAACACAAGCACTCCCCTCTAGGTCTATGCAGGCCCCACTATCTCTCTAGAAGTTAGCAATATGCACACTCCAACCCTCGAGCATCTCCCTGGAGTGTCCAGCCCCTGTTCCACTGCACATTAACAGTAGTCACAGCTCTGCTGTTTCCAAAGAACCAGTATCCCCCAGTTTCCCACTTCCTCCCCAGATCACTGATCAGCTTAACACACAGCACTTGGATATATTTATAGTGAAATTAAGTGTAAGTTTTATAGACCTCTATCATATCCCCCCTTAGTCGTCTCTTTTCCAAGCTGAAAAGTTACAATCTTCTTAATCTCGCCTCATACCAAAGCTGTTCCATACCCCTAAATATTTTTGTTGCCCTTTTCTGAACCTTTTCCAATTCCAATATATCTTTTTTGAGATGAGGTGACCACATCTGTATGCAGTATTCAAGATGTGGGCGTACCATGGATTTATATAGAGGCAATATGATATTTTCTGTCTTATTATCTATCTCTTTCTTAACGATTCCCAACATTATGTTCGCTTTTTTGTCATGAGAAGAACCAGGAAAACTGGATGGGACATGAGAGATGACTTTCCATGTACTACAACCTGCCTCTTGAAATGGCTTCTTGTTCATTACGAAGTGGAATCTTTGCTGCATGTTTTCAAAAAACAGATTATCTTTGATGTTGCTGGCAGCTTAAGGAAAACCAATCACACAGTCCACATGATATTTGAATGCTGCTGTAAACTGGGTAAAACTATGAGACACTGAAGGCTGGGATAACTTAGACTTCTCCAGTTATTGCCCCGAAAAGATCTTTTTGATTCACCATTACTTTCTGTGATCTGGGACAATATCTAGAGACTGAAGTTAGCTGCTATGCCAAGTGATAACAGAGATGCAGCATGACTCCCTCTTTGGGTCTGAACCAATTTATTTACCGATTGTTTTTTAAGCCCAAAGCAGAATTGACTATGAAGAGCCAATCTGCCTGTGTTTTCTTGGCTGGTGCATGTCATTCTAAAGAACATGACTGTCCAATATTACTCAGCTTGTCCATCTGTTAACTGTTCAAATCCACGTTTACTTTATTACATAGATCTGTAATATAGTGCTCAATAGTTTCATCTAACTTCTTGTAAAGAAAATGTCTATTCTATTTTATATAGGTTCTTATACCATGACTTTCCCAGGTAACATTTTTGCATGGATCATAGTATTGTTGAAAGTTTTAAATGACTGTGTCTAGCAGTTTGCATTCTTCTTTATTTTCACATTGGAATTTATTGTAGATCCCCATTATTTCCAACTTTTTCTTCAATACCACTTGCTTCCAGGAACAACTGGCACAACCAAAATCACCCGCTCCAGTTGTCTCATAGTTTCCCTTCCATACTGAAGGATACAGACACTTTCATATGTTCTATTTTTTGACAAAAGATCTAGTTTCTAACAGTAGGTAACCAAGACACAACGTACAGGAGTCTTTGAAAGAAACCGTCTGTATTCACTGGCCCCAGTCACTTAACATTGGTCATGGTTTCTAGAGGTTTCACCCTGGTGACATGGCAAGGATAAGTATCCAGTGACGTGAAGGGATGCTGCTCCACTCAGATCCTCTGATGAGGTGCTGTGTGCCCTCCATTTAATATAAATCAACAGGAATTGAGGGCTCCTGACACCTAACAGATAGTGGTCAGTGGGATGATTGAGGCCTATGTGACTTCTCATGTTCCTATTGGTTAGAAATGCATGGGAAATGCAAATAGTGATACATTATTGCAATGGTTGCTCTAGGCAGTAGCTGTGTTTAATTAATTACATTGATGACTGAGATCTATAGGAGAGCATTTGAAAGCAATGGGAGACAGAAGTGTCTGGAAGCTGGTTGTATTGTTATAGTCAACCTTAGCATGCCTAGGAATTTTTGTTCTCTGACTCAATAACAGTACAGCATTGGTTGAAGAAATCCAGAGATACTTTATAAATTTTGAATGTACTGCAGGGAATATTTGGCAAGAATAATGGGATCTTGTTAAGATTAGCTAAAGGTTTTCCAGTTTGCTCCCAGACAAATCATTTTTGGATCTGATCCCAAGAGAACAGTAAATTTCTAGAAAAAAAAAACCCTCAAATTTTCATTTCTTTTGATGAAAATATTAAGAGCTTTGATGCTTATCTTAACCATTTGGAAAAGTTCTTTATAGTTAACAATAGTGCCAAAGGGGAAAAAAAGGTACATAATGTAATGCTGTATTTTTGCCCATTGTGGGAAGAAAAACATACACATGAATATTGACTGACTTAATGATACCCCAGAAGCCAAATTTTGTTTAAAGACAATAGAGGGCTTTTAAAATCTCTCATTTTGCCAACTCCCCCTACTTTTATTGCAGAATGTTACAAGTTATGCCTGAGAAACCAGATGCAAGGGGGGAACTCTTTCTAAGTACCTGATGAATTTGAAGAGTTCTATACAGTAGAACCTCAGAGTTCTGAACACCTTGAGAATGGAGATTGCTCATAACTCTGAAATGCTCGTAACTCTGAATAAAACATTATGGTTGTTCTTTCAAAAGTTTACAACTGAACATTGACTTAATACAGCTTTGAAACTTTCCTGTGCAGTAGAACAATTCTGCTTTCCCTTTAGTTTTTTAGTAGTTTACACTTAACACAGTACTCTACTGTATTTGCTTTGTGAGTGATTGTGTACTTCTGGTTCCAAATAAGGTGTGGTTGACTGGTCAGTTCGAAACTCTAGTGTTCGTAACTCTGAGGTTCTACTGTAAAATGCTCAGTGACAGATTTGTTTGTGCACAAAGCCCTGAACTACAAGATCACTCACCTCAAGCTACTCACACCTAAGACTTAACACTGTAATTCCTGTGGGGGGAAAGCTGGAATGCCTTCAACTTGTGATTTCAAAAATATTGTAGGGCTTATTCTTCATTATTAACCTATTCAGTGAATCCCAGAGAGCTTGCAATATGCAGCAGATTGTCAAGGCAATTGCTCTTGCTCAAAGGGGCTTGCCTGCAAACATTTGATCTGAACATAAACAACACATGTGCACTTATAAAGGAGATAACTGAAATCAGTGCCAGTGAACTTAGAAGCCATCAGAGCCTTTGGGTTGGTACAGGGTCTTTCTACAGGATCATTTTCACTGTAGTCTGTTTATTGAGTTTATAATCTGCCATCAAAATCTGATATGAGCCAATACTTTGTCAACTTCTAACAATATGTCAGCTTGTGCATAAATGTTTCTTATGGACACCAAATGTGCATATATTAAGTCAGAAATAGTCTTCTCCAGAGTATAGTGGGCTTAAATATTAGTGTGGATAAGATAGTAGGTATTAAGAACACAAAACTGAAAATGATGGAAATATTAACACTTTCAGCTCAGCTGCTATGATTGGCTAGTGAGAGAAGACAATATCTTTTATTGGACTAACTTCTGTTGGTGACAGAGACAAGCTTTTGAGTTTACACAGAGACATTTGAAACCATAGAATCATGGACATGTGGGGCTGGAAATGACCTCAAGAGTTCATTAAGTCCAGCCCCTTGCACTGAGGCAGGACCAAATAAACATAGAATATCCTTGACAGGTGTTTGTTTAACCTTTTTCTTGAACATTTCCAATGATGGGGATGCCACAACCTCTCTTGAAAGCCAGAATTTAACCAGTCTTACAGGTAAAAAGTTTTTCCTAATGTCTAACCTAACTCTCCCTTGCTGCAGGTTAAGTGCATTACCTCTTGTCCTACTTTTGGTGGACATGGATAACAATTAATCTCCATCCTCTTTATAACAGCCCTTAACATATTTGAAGACTTATAAGGTCCTCCCTGTCTTCTTTTCTCAAGTCTAAACAGGACCTGTTTTTTAACTTTTTCTCCGAGGTCAAGTTTTCTAAACTTTTTATCATTTTGTTGCTCTCCTCCAGACTCTCTCCGATTTTTCCACATCTTTCCTAAAATGTCCAGAATTGGACCAAGAACTCCAGCTGAGGCTACTTCAATGCCAAATAGAGTGGGACAATTACTTCCCGTATCTGACATACAACACTCCTGTGGATACACCCCAGAATGATAATTAGCCTTTTTTGCAACTGCTTCACATTGTTGATTCATATTCAATTTGTGATCCTCTATAACCCCCAGATCTTTTTCGGCAGTGCTACCACCTACCCCCTCTTTGTAGTTGCACATTTAATTTTTCCTTCTTACATCTAGCATTTTGCACTTTTCTTATTTGAGTTTCATCTTGTTGATTTCAGACCAATTCTCTAATTTGTAAAGATTATTTTGAATTCTAATCCTGTCTGCCAAAGCACTTACAACCCCTCCTAGGTTGGTGTCATTGGCAAGTTTTATAAGCACTCTATTATCCAAGTCATTAATATTGAATAGTATCAGACACAGGAGTGACCCCTGCAGGACCTCACTGGATACATCCTCTCAGACTGACAGTAAGCTATTGATAACTACTCTTTCAGTACAGTCTTCCAATCAGTTGTGCACCCACCTTATATGTAAGACCTACAGGGCTGGAATCTGGGACTATAAGGGTTCTATGCAGCTGCTGCATCACCACTGGAGGCTTAGGTTGGGCTCCTTTGGGAGATCCATGTAAGGCTGGGCTTGGTAGGAAGAAATGCCCAGAAGGACCTTAGTGACGTCCTCTCACAGCCCACTGATTGGCTGGTACCAGTATTTAAACCAGGAAGCCAGGATGGGAAGCTGTCTGAGCAACAGTGCAGACTGTCTATGTGTCTTCTGTCTGGACCCTGCCTGTGATGACACTAGAATCTAGCTTCTGACCCTGGTTTGTCCTGGGCTTTAATCTTTGATTGCTGTCTGCAATCCAGTGTCTGACCCTGATCTCCTGATAATTTGACCCTGGCTTCCTGAACTTCGGTCTGCCCTCCGGCCTATTTTGGACTCTAACCTCCTGGTACCTGACTTGGCCTGACTCACAATTCCTGCTCTGACCACCAGGTCTGGCTACACTCATCCCAGTCATTGCATTACAGTAATTTCATCTAGATTACATTTTCTTAATTTGCTTATGATAGTATCATATGGTACGTGTCAAAAGTCTTACTAAAATTAAGATATATCACGTTTACTGTTTCTCCCTATCCACTATGGCAGTAACCTTGTCAAAGAAGGAAATAGGTTGATTTGGCATGATTTGTTATTGACAAATCCATGCTATTTCTTATAACCTATTACCATCTAGGTTCTTACAAATTTGTTGTTTAATAGTCTGTTTGGTATCTCTCCATGTATCAAAGTCAGGCTGACTGGGCTATAACTCCACAGGTCCTCTCTGTCAGTGATGCAAGTGGAATCCATTTCTTACTGGTAGGGGGAAATGCAGGGGGCATGTGACCTCGTCACATGACCCTCCACGTGACTCCCTCCCACCCCACCCCCAACCCAGGGCCCCTATGCTCTCCCTGTCTCCTCCCCATGATCCACCCCCCTTATCTGGGTGGGGTGGGGCCCTCTGTCCTCCTTCTACTGCACTGGAGACTTCAGAACCAAAGCAGCGAACTGAGCAGAAAATGGGCCCCACGCCTGCAGCTCCTCTGGTGTGGAGGAGGAGCTGAGGGCATGGGGCCACCTGGTAGCCCTATGTTCTTCTCCTTTCCCAGGAGAGCCCTGAGCCACGGGGCTCTCCCAGGAACTGAGATGGGGAAAGGAGCAGAACTCCAGCCCCACCCCCTGCCCTTCCACAGAGCTGCATCTCCTCCAGCCCTGTCTGTACAGCAGCAGCCCCGGGCTGAGGGGCAGGGCTTGGGGCATACAGCCGCCGGAGGAGCTGCTGGCCTTCTGCTCCTTTCCCCACTGTGGTTCCCGGGACAGCCCTGATCCGCAAGACCCTCCCGGGAATTGCAGCAGGGAAAGGAGCAGTATCTGGGGCCACTGGGCAGCTGTACCACTCCCAATCCTGCACCCAGCTCTGTCCTCTGGTGAGGCTGCTGTACAGGCAGAGCAGACCCTGCATGGAAGGGCTCGGGGTGGTAAAGCTGTTCCTCCTATTTCTTTCTGATACATTGTACAGCTATGAATATCTTGCTAATACGGTGTTCCAAACCGTACCACCCTACTTGCACTGCTGCTCTTTGTTCCCCTTTTTAAAGATAGGTACTATCTTCTCCTGTCCTCTGGGACCTCATCTAGCCTCAACAAGTTCTTGAAGATAATTCCTAATGGTTCCAAGATTCATCAGCTAATTCTTTAAGTATCTTAGGATGAATTTCCTCAAGCACTGCTGACTTTAACACATCTAACTTACCTAAATATTATTTAACCTTTTCTTTCCCTATTTTGACTTGCATTCCTTCCCCCTTGTTGTTAATATTAATTTTGTTAACTATCTGATCACCACTAACTCTTTTTGTGATGACTGAAACAGAAGAGGCATTAAATACGCCAGGTTTCTTGAGGTTAAAAGGTATTAGCTCTCCTTCCCCACTAAGTAGAGGTCCTACACTTCCCTTTGCCTTTCTCAAGCCCCTAATATATTTACAGAACCTCTTCTTATTGCCTTTATGTCCCTTGCTAGGCATAACTCATTTTGAGCCTTAGCCTTTCTGATTTTGTCCCTACATAGTTGTGCTATTCTTTTGTACTTTTCCTGAGCAATTCATCCACTTTTTCTGGATTCCTTTTTCATTTTCAGATAATTAAAGAGCTCATGATGGAGCCATGTTGTCCTTTTACTATTCTTACCATCTTTCCTTCTCACTGGGATAGTTTGCAGTTGTGCCTTTAATAATGTCTCCTGAGAAACTGCCAGCTCACCTGAACTCCTTTATTCCTTAGATTTTCTTCCCATGGGACCTGACCTATCAGTTCTCTCAGATTGTAAAAGTCTGTTTTTTTTTGAAGTCCATTGTTCTTGTTCTGCTGCTCTCACTCCTTCCTTTCCTTAGAATCACTAAATCTATCACTTCATGATCCCTTTCACCTAAACTGTGTTCCATCCTCAGATCTGTAACCAATTCCACCATATTGGTCAGAATCAAGTCTCAAATGGCCAGCCCCTTGGTTACTTCCTCCACTTTCTGAAACAACAGGTTGTCCCCAGGACATTCCAAGAACTTATTGGAAATGCGGTGTTTTGTCATATTACTTTTCTAACAGATATCTTTATACTTAAAGTCCTCCATTACTACTAGGCCTTTGTTTTCAATATTACTGTTATTTGTTCTAGAAATGCTTCATCCACCTCTTCTTCCTGATTTGTAGGTCTATAGTAGAGCTGTCCCATGATGTCACCACTATTTTCTCCCTTTTATTTTTATTCAGAGACTTTCATCTTTTCTGCCTTGTGCCTCGTTCTGGACCTCAGAACAAGTGTATATATTCTTGATGTACAATGCAACACTTTCTCCCTTTTTCCCTGCCTGTACTTCCCGAACAAACTATACCCCACTATACCATTATTTCAGTCATGAGATTTATCCCACCTAGTCTCCGTGATGCCAAGTCATAATTTAGCTTATGTACTAATACTTCCAGTTCTTCCTGTTTATTCCTCATGCACCTTGAATTTGTATATAGACTTCTAATTTGTAGATTAGACGATTTCATTCTTGTTGCTCTTCTGCCCCTATGCTAATTTTCCATCCCCGCTCTTCCCCCAACATCTAGCCCTCTTTTAAGGTCACCTTTTTATGCTTACTGGTGGGCTTTTGTCACCTGCCCCCTTTGAAATTAGTGTAAAGCCCTCCTGACCAGATTGGCAAGTCAGTGCACAAAGATGCTCTTTACGTACTTGATCAGGTAGATCCCATCTCTTCCCAGTAGACCTTCATCCTGGAACGGCTTCTCATTGTTAAGGGATCTGACATGGAAATGTATATCATAATATTACCCCAAGGGCCCAATACTGTAAGCATTATCATAGCTATTCTTATTGCTGTCAGTGGTAGTAACCAATATACCTGGTAGAATTTGTTTGCAGGACTGATTTCACAAGTATCAATGTTGTAATATTCTATCTGTAGAGGGGATCCTTCTTTTGCTGAACAAATACACTTCTACCTCGATATAACACTGTCCTTGGGAGCCAAAAAATCTTACCACGTTATAGGTGAAACCGTGTTATATTGAACTTGCTTTGATCCACCAGAGTGTGCAACCCTGCCCCTCAGGAGCACTGCTTTATCGCGTTATGTCCAAATTCGTGTTATATCAGGTGGTGTTATATCGAGGTAGTGGTGTATATATAATACAAGAATGTACAAGTGCATTTCGTGGAAAGCACAGGGCGTTATGCCAGAGAAAGACTCAAGATTTTGTTTGGCTGCTGAACTGAGAGGATGTATCTGTAATATTTAAGATTCTGGGTATCTAAGAAAGAAGACAGAATTATGTCTGGTGCTTTAATTAATGGTAAGTTAAGACATGACCAGATAAAAAAGCATCACAAAGATCAATATAATGGTTCCAAAGCAGCTAGTCTAATACAATGCATCAGATCCAAAATCCAGTTGGTACTTTTATTATGGATTCATGCAAAAATCATGTTGGGTGGGATGGGTTAAATTATGTATAGTTATTATTGCACTCCCCTTTCCTGCACTTCTTCTGGACTCATTGCTAAAGCACAGGACAGTGTTTTGTTCTTTTAGTACTTTTCAGAAAACATTACAGAGACAAAGTCCAGAGCTATTGTTTTCAAAACCCTGAATTTAGATGTTAGTAACAACTTCCACTCACCCTCGGAGAGACAGAATTACACAATTGCTTAGCAAACAAATATTTGCATTTTATACAATATTAAACAGTATTTGAAATACTACTTAATAACTCTTAAACAAAAACTATTAGGCAGTAAGTTTACCAGTGTGCTCTTCCTATACAGACTTTCACAAACTCTTTCTGTTGCTATTAAAAATGTGTGCAGTGGTGTTGTAGCCAAGTCAGTCCCAGGATACTAGAGAAACAAGGTGGGCGAAGTAATGTCTTTTATTGGACCAACTTCTGTTGGGGAGAGAGACAGGCTTTCAAGCTTAAACAGAGCTCTTCTTTGGCTGAGTGCTGAAGAGGAGCTCTGTGTAACCATTAAAAACGTAGGCTTGTAGAGTAATATCTATGCTGTAGCCCGCATGCATAAACACAGGATGCTATTCTGCACTTTGCCTCTAAGAGGCTCAGCACAGAACACGCAGCCCTGGGGACTAAGGGCTGGTCTACACTAGGGGTAGGGTATCAGAGGGGTAGCCTTGTTAGTCTGGGTCTGTAAAAGCAGCAAAGAATCCTGTGGCACCTTATAAACTAACAGACATTTTGGAGCATGAGCTTTCGTGGGCGAATACCCACTTTGTCAGATGCATGTAGTGGAAATTTCCAGGGGCAGGTATATATATGCAAGCAAGCTAGAGATAATGAAGTTAGTTCAATCAGGGAGGATGAGGCCCTGTTCTAGAAAACCAAGATCTCCACACTCTGGTGGATCAAAGCAAGTTCAATATAACACGGTTTCACCTATAACGTGGTAAGATTTTTTGGCTCCCAAGGACAGTGTTATATCGAGGTAGAAGTGTATTTGTTCAGCAAAAGAAGGATCCCCTCTACAGATAGAATATTACAACATTGATACTTGTGAAATCAGTCCTGCAAACAAATTCTACCAGGTATATTGCTTGAGGTGTGAAAACCAAGGGAGGAGAAACTGGTTTAGTAGTTGGCAAGCCATTCACAGTCTTTGTTTAATCCTGAGCTGATGGTGTCAAATTTGCAGATGAACTGAAGCTCAGCAGTTTCTCTTTGAAGTCTGGTCCTGAAGTTTTTTTGCTGCAGGATGGCCACCTTAAGGTCTGCAATAGTGTGGCCAGGGAGTTTGAAATGTTCTCCTACAGGTTTTTGTATATTGCCATTCCTAATATCTGATTTGTGTCCATTTATCCTTTTCCGTAGAGATATTAGGAATGGCAATATACAAAAACCTGTAGGAGAACACTTCAACCTCCCTGGCCACACTGATTGAACTAACCTCATTATCTCTAGCTTGCCTGCATATATATACCTGCCCCTGGAAATTTCCACTACATGCATCTGACAAAGTGGGTATTCACCCACGAAAGCTCATGCTCCAAAACATCTGTTAGTCTATAAGGTGCCACAAGATTCTTTGCTGCTTTTGGGGGTGGGGGGGTTAATCGATCTAAGATACACAACTTCAGCTACGTGAATAGCGTAGCTGAAGTCGAAGTATCTTAGATCGATTTACCTCGGGTCCTCATGGCGCGGGATCAACGTCCATGGCTCCCCGTGTCTGTTGTGTATTTGGTTGGAATATGTTGTGTATTTGGTTGTCACAGTTTTTGTTCCTATGGCAACTGAGTTAGATTATTAGGGGATAGCCCAGCCAGCTTCGGTTGGTTAGGTGAGCTCTGTGTCTGTAAATAAATGGTAGTTTTGTTAGCTGTCTGCTGTCTGGCCTCAAGTGATTTCTTCCTAAACTGGCTGCCCCCAAGGATATAACAAGTGGCGACGATAGATGGGATTCCGGTGCTGCTCCAGTAACAGAAGGAAGTAGAAGTCAAGGTAAAAAACAAACAAACAAAAAAACTGCTTGTTTGCCCTGACTGTGAAAATGAAACTAAAAATCATGGCTACTCTGACCAGGCCACTGGAACCTTTTGATGAGAATATAGTGCAAAGGCATGTGTATACTGAGCGTTTTGAGCTTTTTGTTATTGCAAATGCCATTACAGAAGAGAAGAAGGTGCCAATATTCTTAAGTGTTGTAGGGGCTAAAACCTACTCCCTGCTATGCAGCTTACTACACCCTGTTAAGCCTGAAACTAAATCTTACAGTGACATTGTGGAAATCCTGGGGTCCCATTTTTCCCCCAAACCACTGGTAATTGCTGAAAGATATCGGTTCCACAAAAGAGACCAAAAAGAAGATGAAACAGTTGTACAATTTGTTACAATTTTAAAAAAGCTTGTATGTCATGTCAGGGTGTGAGGAATGCACCCCAGTGGGCACCCCTACATCCATGGGACTGGCCTGAAAACCCGTGGCAACGTATTCACATTGACTTCACTGGCCCCTTTAAAGGAAGCATGTTTTTGGTGGCAGTAGATGCCCATTCTAAATGGCCAGAAGTCTCTATAATGTAGTCCACTACAGCAGAGAGTACTATCCAAAAACTACGGGGACTCTTAAGTCGTTTCGGTCTGCCAGAACAACTTGTGAGCGACAACAGACCGCAGTTCGTCTCTCAGGAGTTTCAAAATTTTATGAAGGCAAATGGGATACACCACATCACGTCAGTACCATATCATCCATCCACCAATGGATTAGCTGAAAGATTTGTGCAGACAATGAAACACGCTTTGAAATCAGCAAGGGGACAACACTCCATTCAAAAGCGTCTGGATACCTTCTTACTTTCCTACAGAAACACACCTCATGCTATGACCCAGGCATCCCCGGCCTTTCTAATGGTGGGGCTACAGCTGCGCACTTGCTTTGATCTGCTGAAACCTTCTGAACCCCGACAAATTCTGCAACATCAGCAGCAATATCAAGTCATCAGATGGGCACCAGAGCAAAAGACCGAACCTTGAGCCTGGGACAGTCAGTTTTGGCTCGGAATTATACTTCCGGAGATAAATGGGTCCCTGCCACGATCATCACTCAAACAGGACCTGTTTCCTACACAGTCTGGACTGCAGAGAATCTTACCTGGCGGCGACATGTAGATCAGCTGTTGCCAGGTCATGTCAGTCCTCAGGACACATCTGCAGTTGAGTGGTCTGACTTCACCTCTTCGGTGAGACACCGAATCACTAATTACCGGTTCCTGACTGTTCTCCTCCATTACTGCCGGCGGCTGAGATACCCCTTTGCCCAGCACGAGCTGATACCACCCCCTCACCTGTTCGTGCTGTGGACCCTGAGCCCATGGCACTTTCGGGAACAACAACACCAGAAGTTAGCCATAATCCACCTAGAGACAGAAGGCCTCCTCATTGGCTGGATCTTTAGCTAGGGCGAACCCACGGTTATGGGGCAAAATAATCCCCAGGGTTTAGCTGGGAATGGAGGCAGTCTACCCTCCTTCTCTAGTCTAATGTGTGTTTTATTTAGGGGAGGTGTTCTTATTAGGTGGGGAGGAATATCTTGTGTATTTGGTTGGAATATGTTGTATATTTGGTTGTCACGGTTTTTGTTCCTATGGCAATTGAGTTAGGTTATTAGGGGATAGCCCAGCCACCTTCGGCCGGTTAGGCGAGCTCTGTATCTGCAAATAAATGGTAGTTTTGTTAGCTGTCTGCTGTCTGGCCTCAAGTGATTTCTTCCTAAACTGGCTGCCCCCAAGGATATAACAGTGTCGACTCCGCAACCGCCGCTTGCTCCGGTGGAGTTCAGGAGTTGACAGGAGAGTGTTCGGGGATCGATATATCACGTCTAGATGAGACGTGATATATCGATCCCCAAAAAATCGATCGCTACCTGCCGATATGGTGGGTAGTCTGGACGTACCCTAAGTTGCAGCACTATTGCCGGGCTGCCCTATGGGCCACACCACTGCCCAGAATTTCCACAGCTCTGTGTGCTTTGACCTCAACCAACCCACCCCTCCTGCCCCCATTTCTACCCCCTACGTTGTGAGTTGTTAGGGGGCCTTATGACGCTTCCACAGTACCTTCACCAGAGTATCCTCCCTTGCTGATATGCTGATATACAGGTCTTTTAGGGCCTCTTTACACCACTCTAGCTTTTTTACTTCGTGTAAAGGGACCAGAGTGCAAGGGAGGAACTCAGCCCATTTCCCCTGATAGTCTTTCAGGGTGATTTTCTCTATTTATTGTGTGGCCCTAACACGTAGTGTGTGTCATCTGGACTCTGGGACGAGAAGGCGAGTGCAAAGTCTCTCAGACCAGACTCAAATTCTTGTCAGCAAAAAGGAGGTCTGTCTGGTCAGTACATCCTTCTAGCTGGCAGCTCTCAGTCTTCCACTAACAGATGATGGCTTCTCTTCAGCTTGTGCATCAGATAGTTTTAGTAAGATCTTGTCTATAGCAAAGATATTACAGATGCTCATACCCAGACCTATGAGCCAACACAGCCCCTGGCCTTGTGTCATCTTCTTCAGTCAAGTTCCCTTAGGGCTTTCAATAGCGTCTATATTTATAACATTTCCCTTGATCTCTGATTCACTCAGCTCTCAGGCTGAGTATAGGATATGCAGAACAGCCTGTCCATAATGGAGACTTTCTATATGGCTTCAAGACATCTATTGACCATGCTCAGTAACTACTACACCTTCTTCTGGGTGTTTCTGGGCTCTTCTCTACCCACTTTCTCTGCACATGTGCAGAAGCACAGATGATTTAAAATATTAATCTTTATTCACCATTGCTGCTCCCCCTTTTCTGCACTTAAAAACAAAATGGTGCAGTATCAAGCATATGGATTACAACCATCACACACAGGAAAGTATTACAGTTGAACGATTAAAAATATCAGTTCCATTTTTCCTCAGTTCAAAACTGATGTGTGATTTTCATGAAATATTCCCATTGCCAACTATGATGAGAAGCCAACCAACTAGAAATTACAAGTTGCACCCACCCATCCACAAATTGGTTGCATTGCATGTATGTTTTAAAAAATAAAATGTTAAGTATTATACTGCACAGCCCAAATACTGTTTCAATACCTACTCCAGTAAATAAAGAATATTAATTGTTTATCTGATTAGTCAAAGTGTCTAAACATATTTTGGGCCGGATTCCAATTTACACAGGGCCCCTTTACACAACTCTGGTAATTTAAGGGGGTCTTAAAAAGGGGAAAGCTGTAACTGGGTTACCTTGGGCAAATTGCTTAATCTCTCTGTACCTCAGTTCCCCATATGTAAAATGGGGGTAATCCTACCAGCCTCCGAGGGCTGTAATGAGAGTAAATGCGTGGAAGATGCTCATATACTACTGCGATGAAATTCCATCCTCAAGTCATTGTGCTCATTCATTGCTGGGACTCCTAAAAGCAGGGATCATAGGGCACATGCAGGAATATGGGCTATAATCTACACACATTTTACTTCTGCATGCAGAATGGCTCTAGAATACACTTTTAGCTGTAGTGCAACTTACAGGCACAATAGGCAGAGGTAAGAATGGTGTTTCAGACTTTGACGTTTCCTAGCTTTTGTGGGTCTACTTTAGAACTTTAACGTTGTCTGAATATAGGTTCTTGTGCTTTACTATCAGAGGTATTGTGTAGCTATATACACATGTTAAAAATGCAGGTTTCATGAAATAGCAATAAAGATGGTCAAAGCCTACAGAATAAGCTCAAAATTTATAGCGGGAGGAAAGGCGAGGGAGTTACTGCTCAGACATCTTGATTGCAGGCTACAATGAATTCTTGTGTACTTCAGTTTTACAGTGCTCAGGTTGCTAGTTATGGTAAATACATTCCCGATGGCACATGTTTTGAAGGGTCTTGCCTTCATCTTTTTTAAAAATGAAGCTTTTCTCTTAGCTACATATATTTTAAATGCCCATTTTCACTTGCTTCGTAGTCAGTGACAATGCCAACTAAAAGCAAAGCTGGAGAGAAAATGAAAATCAGTTCAACTATTATAAATTAATAATTGAATGGGTGAGAGATTTTAATGGAGAGAGTTTGCAGTAACCAAGACATTAGACAGAACCACTATTCAAATCCAAATGTCTTAGGATATCTTCAGATCAGTCTAAAGCCCTTTTTAAAAACACATACCATAAAATAAAGATGGGGCTCAGACTGAGTTCCCAAACAGATAGCAATAAAGTCTCTGTCATACCACTTCATTACACATGCTGTCAATGCCATTTGTTCTGTTTCAGGCCTGATATCATTTAGTCTGACTACTTTTTCCTCCTACAAAGTAGATCACTCACTATGAGGGAGATGTTCAAAGGCACAATTAGCCATTAGGATCACAGCTTCCCACTGGCTTTCAGTGGGAGTTGGGCACCTAACTGACATTTGTGCCTTTGAAAATCTGCCTGTATGGATAGATGAGGCCAAATAGAGCAGATGGAACTTCACTGACTTCAGTACAGTTCACCCAGGCCCACATCCATGCACCTGCTATGCACGATGCGTACTGGTGGGGGACAGGGCCACCGGGGACAGAGAAGGGACAGTTTGCCATGTGCCCTCACTTCAAAGAGACCAAAACCAAGCGGCATTGTGACCTGGCAGGCAGTGTTGCATCACCACTTAGGTGGGGGCTGCTGGGCCAAACCTGAGTGGTGCTGCAACCTTACATGCAGGTTGCAGTGCCCAGAGTGGGGAGCCAGAGCCAGCCCCAGGAGAAATGAACCACCACTACAGTCCCAGGATTGAACATGGTAAGTGCACACTTAGGGCTTGTCTACATCAGAAAGTTGCAGCGCTGGTGAGGGAGTTACAGCGCTGCAACTTAGGAGGTGTACACATCTGCAGGGCACCACCAGCGCTGCAACTCCCTGTTTGCAGCGCTGGCCGTACTCCCGTTTTGTCTCGGGTGTAGAGGATCCAGCGCTGGTGATCCAGCGCTGGTAATCAAGTATAGTCACTTACCAGCGCTTTTCTTGACCTCCGTGGAATAAGCAGGTATCCCAGCATACCTGAGGAAGCCTCTCTGGTAATCAAGCAGGTCTCCTTCCCCGCGGTTTGCTCTCGCGTTCCCCGAACCCCGAGCAAGCAGGTCTCCTTCCCTGAGGTTTGCTGGGTGGTTCCGGGAAGGCGAGAGCAAACCGGGGAAGGAGACCAGCTTCGCCGCGGTTTGCTCTCGCGTTCCCCGAACAAGCAGGTCTCCTTCCCTGCGGTTTGCAGGGTGGTTCGCGGAACGCGAGAGCAAACCGCGGCGAAGCTGGTCTCCTTCCCCGGCTTGCTCTCGCGTTCCCCGAACCCCGAGCAAGCAGGTCTCCTTCCCTGAGGTTTGCTGGGTGGTTCCGGGAAGGCGAGAGCAAACCGGGGAAGGAGACCAGCTTCGCCGCGGTTTGCTCTCGCGTTCCGCGAACCACCCTGCAAACCGCAGGGAAGGAGACCTGCTTGCTCGGGGGTTCGGCGAACGCGAGAGCAAACCGGGGAAGGAGACCAGCTTCGCCGCGGTTTGCTCTCGCGTTCCCCGAACAAGCAGGTCTCCTTCCCTCCGGTTTGCAGGGTGGTTCGCGGAACGCGAGAGCAAACCGCGGCGAAGCTGGTCTCCTTCCCCGGTTTGCTCTCGCCTTCCCCAAAACCCCTTGAAGCCGCCCAACAGCGCTGCAGTGTGGCCACATCTAACACCACTTGCAGCGCTGGTTGCTGTAAGTGTGGCCACTCTGCAGCGCTGGCCCTATACAGCTGTACTAATACAGCTGTAACAACCAGCGCTGCAAAATTTTAGATGTAGACATGGCCTTAAAGTTTCACTGGTCTTTTAATTTTATAAGTATCCAGGATAAAAATGTATAATACATTTGCCCGATGGTTGACATTAAATTAGAAGTTGTATATTGTAATCATTATTTTAATTTTATCTGCCTCTTTTGCCACTAAGTGTATGTGTAGACACTATGCTAAGTTAAAGTGAGACTGGTTCAGCTGTTCATACCATGTGAAAAATTTCTGGGGGCACCCCTTGTTCTCATTTGTCTTACACCAGGGTTGACTCTGGTTTAACAACATCTGCCTGCACAAGGAAAGAACTGCAGCTGTGGGGCTAAAGTCACTTCATTTCACCTCTCCATCTATTTTGGAGCTTTTCGTACAATGTTTCACCATATAAAATGAAATTCTAGCCTCAATGGGAGTTTGGCTGCACAGTTAGATTCAACTTGCATAATGAGGTCTGTAGTGGACTTCGCAATGTTTTGAAATCTAGACTGTGGATTGTGGAATACAGGAAGTGGTGTGATAGTTACTGTAACACATTACTACAACTAATAATTCCCAACAATGAGCTAAGCACCTCATAAAAATGACTAATAGATTCTATCATAGAATCATAGAATATCAGGGTTGGAAGGGACGTCAGGAGGTCATCTAGTCCAACCCCCTGCTCAAAGCAGGACCAATTCCCAAATAAATCATCCCAGACAGGGCTTTGTCAAGCCTGACCTTAAAAAACTCTAAGGAAGGAGATTCCACCACCTTCCTAGGTAACCCATTCCAGTGTTTCACCACTCTCTGAGTGAAAAAGATTTTCCTAATATCCAACCTAACCCTCCCCCAATGCAACTTGAGACCATTACTCCTTGTTCTGTCATTGGGTACCACTGAGAACAGATTAGATCCATCCTCTTTGGAACCCCCTTTCAGGTAGTTGAAAGCAGCTATCAAATCCCCTCCTCATTCTTCTCTTCTGCAGACTAAACAATCCCAAGTCCCTCAGCCTCTCCTCATAAGTCATGTGCTCCAGCCCCCTAATCATTTTTGTTGCCCTCCGCTGGACTCTTTCCAATTTTTCCACATCCTTCCCGTAGTGTGGGGCCCAAAACTGAACACAGTACTCTAGATGAGGCCTCACCGATGTCGAATAGAAGGGAATGATCACATCCCTCTATCTGCTGGCAATGCCCCTACTTATACAGCCCCAAATGCCATTAGCCTTCTTGGCAACAAGGGCACACTGTTGACTCTTATCCAGCTTCTCATCCACTGTAACCCCTAGGTTATATCTTTGCCCTAATGTGCAGACAATCTCAGATAGGTGGGGGCTGCTGGGCCAAATGGTAGTCAAAAGCAAACCAGAAAGAAGAGTGGGGAAATGAAGCGGAGGTTGACAGGTGCTCAGGGTAACACAGTAAGGAAAGGTTTTAGAGTAGCAGCCATGTTAGTCTGTATCTGCAAAAAGAACAGGAGTACTTGTGGCACCTTAGAGACTAACGAATTTATTTGAGCATAAGCTTTTGTGTCCGATGAAGTGGGCTATAGCCCATGAAAGCTTATGCTCAAATAAATTTGTTAGTCTCTAAGGTGCACAAGTACTCCTGTTCTTTTTACAGTAAGGAATGTACAAAGCTCGATGATCCTGTAAAAAACTCTTTTAAAAATATTTTATTTTTATTCTCCATTTTTTCTCATAGGTGAGAAGAAGAATTTCCATCAGGTGAAATAATCTTAGTTCATATACTGAACAATGAGACCTTCAGTAAACCAGATAAAAAGAATGAATGGCAGAGCTGGAATTTGCTAGCTGAAACAGGGTAGTTAGCTAATTAGAGATGATTTGCCACCTTGATATTGCTTAAGGTCTACAGTTTCATTCTTAACACCTGGTCCTGTGAAAAATCCATCTCTAAGAGAGGACAGTCAGGGAGCTGCATAATTTCAGATTTAAAAGCTTTATTGTAGATGTGACAATTTTACTTGCTATTAAAATAAAAGCTACTATTGCAACAAAAATCATGTGATTGTATTTCAAAAGAGTCATTCCACATACAGAATCCTCAAATCAACTGGGCTTTGTTAAGAACAGAATTGCCAAGAAAGTTCTGGGAAAGTTATGCAATACAATGAATGTAATGGACCCTCATAAAATCTCTCTCTCCAACATCTGTATATGAGAGAAAATGCTGTGGGGCAAGTCTTTGAAATGTCTGGCTGAGCTTTCTTCCCCATCCCCCGGATCTGAATTAGACTTCGATTCACTGTGCAACTTCTGATCTTGATTTCAATTGTTCCCTCGACAAGATTCATGCACAGCGGGGACATTCCCTTTGCAGATCTCACTGCCTTATGGCACTGCCTCATCCCCATGGAGGCTGCTCTGCAGGTCTGGGGTTTGCACTAGGAGAGGTGACTGAGAAAGCTGAGGGTGTGCAGGGGGATACACATTGTTCCCCTCCACTCTGGCCCTGCAGAGAATGCCTAGAAAGCAGCATACTATCTGGGGCCACAGCTGAACTGGACAAATATAACTGGTGTGTCCTAAAGGCAGAAGTCTTTGTATCGCTTTACCAACTCTATCTCCAATAATCATGCATACTATTTATATACTATACCTATATAATAACTATGATATATTACAATATATATATACTCTCTAAATACTATGCCTATATAAATGTACACTACAGTATACTAAGTACACTATAACACAATATTACTGTGTTGATATGACATGTAACAAGGCTTCTCCATTTTTTCCCTGGTGTGGACCACATCTTAAGAGTGTCTCATTGATCATGTCCCTTTCCATTCTTGATCATATAAAACATTGCGGTGGTAGCTACAGCATTTGCTTACATGGAAGACTGATATTAGGGATATCTTTTAGCCGTCTTTAAATGCAAATGTCAGCTGAAAACAAGGACAGGAACCAGCAGCATGTGACCAGCCAGTATGCCACAGACCACAGGCCACAGTCTGATAGCCACTGACATACATTATATCTTTACCATGTGAAGAATCTGAGACAATGTTTCCCTTGAGATCCTTTCCAGTTTTGCCTTTGTAATTAAACAATATTGCTTTGCTATTCATGGTATTGCCTAAACTTCCCTGTAGTTGGTATAAAGAAGAACTACCTTAGGGGATAGTGAAGTAATATTTACAGTAATCTCTGGTAACTGAATGAAAAGCCTTTTTGAAAGGTGATTGCTCTATATTGTATATCATACATTTTATGAATGACCTAATAGCCAAAGAGTAGGAAGTACAAATTGTGTTATCAAGTTTTCTTCAGAAAAGAAGTTTGGTTTCTATTGGGATTTAATGCAATGCGCACATTGCAGTAGTGGAATCATAGGCCTGGTCTACACTACGCGTTTAAACCGATTTTAGCAGGGTTAAACCGATTTAACGCTGTACCTGTCCACACTATAAGGCCCTTTATATTGATATAAAGGGCTCTTTAAATTGGTTTCTGTACTCCTCCCCGATGAGAGGAGTAGCGCTAAAATCAGTATTACCATATCGGATTAGGGTTAGTGTGGCCGCAAATCGACGGTATTGGCCTCCGGGCGGTATCCCACAGTGCACCACTGTGACCGCTCTGGACAGCAATCTCAACTCAGATGCAGTGGCCAGGTAAACAGCAAAAGCCCTGCGAAATTTTGATTTTCATTTCCTGTTTGCCCAGCGTGGAGCTCTGATCAGCACGGGTGGCAATGCAGTCCCAAATCCAAAAAGAGCTCCAGCATGGACAGTACAGGAGATACTGGATCTGATCGCTGTATGGGGAAACAAATCTGTTCTATCAGAGCTCCGTTACCGAAGACGAAATGCCAAAGCGTTTGAAAAAAAAAACTACAGGCTACACAGTGCTGCGTGACAAGTGTAACAGGAAGCCAGAAACTCAAATGGACGCTCATGGAGGGAGGGAGGGAGGGGGTACTGAGAGTCCTCAGCAGTCTCTGAAAAGTATTTGCATTCTTGGCTGAGCTCCCAATGCCTGTAGGTTCAAACACATTGTCCGGCGTGATTCAGGGAATAGCTCGTCAATTTACTCCCCCCCCCAAGTGAAAGAAAAGGGAAAGAAATCGTTTCTTGACTTCTTTCAATGTCACCCTGTGTCTACTGAATGCTGCTGGTAGACGCGATGCTGCAGCAGTGAAGAGCAGTATCCGCTCCTCTCCCCTCCCTGGGGGCAGACGGTAAATGCTTGATAACTGCTGAATACCCCTGGCTGGCCTCAGGGGCACCTGGATAAAAATAGGAATGATTCCTGGTCATTCCCAGTAGATGGTACAGAACGGCTGGTAACCATCTTCATCATAGTAACTGGGGGCTGAGCTCCATCAGCCCCCTCCCTTTCATGACTAAAGAAAAGATTCTGTACTGCCTGGACTATCATAGCAGCAGGATGCTGGGCTCCTTTCCCCCCCACAGTTTAATGTCCTGCCTGGACTGTCATAGCACAGGGAGGCTGCCTCCCCCTCATTTTATCTCACTAACAAGTCAATGTTTCTTATTCCTGCGTTCTTTGTAATGTAATGCACAAATGCGGGGGACACTGCCACGGTAGCCCAGGAAGGTTGGGGGAGGTGGGAAGCAACGGATGGGGTTGTTGCAGGGGCACCGCCCGGGAATGGCATGTAGCTCATCATTTCTGCGGGATCTGACACAGAGCAGCTGTGCTCTCTGATACACTGCTTCTCTAGTACACTTTCCCCAAATTCTAGGCAGGACTGACTCTATTTTTAGAAACCATAAAGGAGGTATTGACTCAGGGAGTCATTCCCAGTTTTGCTTTTGCGCCCCCGGCCGACCTCAGCCAGGGGCATCCATGATAGCAGCAGACAGCACAGAAGGACAGATAACCATCGTCTCATTGCCAAATTACACTGGCAGCAGACGGTACAGAACCACTGGTAACAGTCTCTGCTATCATGCAAAAGCAAATGAATGCTGCTGTGTAGTGCTGGAGTATCACCTCTGTCCACGGCATCCAGTACACATATGGTGACTGTAAAAAAAAAGCTGAACGGGCTCCATGGTTGCCATGCTATGGCATCTGCCAGGACAATCCAGGGAAAAAGGGCGCGAAACGATTGTCTGCCATTGCTTTCCTGGAGGAAGGAATGACTGACGACATTTACCCAGAACCACTCACGACAATGATTTTTGCCCCATCAGCCACTGGGCTCTCAACCCAGAATTCTAAGGGGCGGGGGAGACTGCGGGAACTATGGGATAGCTATGGAATAGCTACCCACAGTGCAAAGCTCCAGAAATTGATGCCAGCCTCGGACCATGGATGCACACCACCAAATTAATGTGCTTAGTGTGGCTGCGTGCACTCGACTTTATACAATCTGTTTTATAAAACTGGTTTATGTAAAATTGGAATTATCCCATAGTGTAGACGTACCCATAGAAATTAGATCTGGAACTGACTTCTGACAAATTGTTCAGTACCATTAGCTCATCTAATCTAAAATTTTTACCAAAACAGGATTATTCTCGACAATATATTCCCACAACTTTTGTCCAATCTACTTTTAAATGACTCACGTGATAGACTTCTGTCATTTTCTTTAAGAGACTATTCCCCTGTTTAATAAATCTGTTGGGATATTTTTCATGGTATTCAGACCAAGTTTGCCTTCCATTTACATTTCCTTTGTTCTTTTCTTTCCTTCCAGTTCAGTTTTTTAAAAGCATATATTATCATCAAAACAGGAAATAATTTTCTGTAATTGTTATGTGTACCTAGACAATAATATTTTTAAATAGATGTTTCCAGTAAAAAGTCCACTTTTTTGAAGTAGGTCCTAGTTTGGGAGAGCTGATAGCTTTTTCAATCAGTTTGTCTTCCATTTTAACTCAAACACATCACAATATGATCCAAATTTCAGAAATAATTTAATAGACAATACACACCAGGCCACTTCTCTGCCTTTGATGTTCACAGAGAGAATCATTTTATAGGACTGACATGCTTTATAAGAGAGGGTATTAGAGGTGAAATGAGGAACAAATGAGAGGCCCCCAACCCAATGAAATATATCTGATCAACAGTGCAAGATATCTTTATCTTCTAACTCCTTCTGGGCTCCTCTCCCCACCAAGGTCAGCCACTCTGAGGAGCAATTTATAAACTCACAGCTCATATTGTGGTTGCAGTTCCAGAAATGACATGAAATTAAATCAGTCTTGAGTGCACTAGGATACAAAAGTTACCTTCCTAGTTTAGTGAGCCCTTCACAGCTCCCAATAAATCTTCGAAAGGTAGCATTCCACTGCGAGTTGCCTATCTTTCTTTCCTTACAAAAAGACCTTGAAATGGAAACAGAGGGGTTTTCTTTGAAGTCATTTTTCATATCACAGAAAAAGACATGCACGGAAACAACTGACTTAAGTGGTTCCCCCTTCTTGTTCGAAGCATTTTATGAAAAGTTTTAAATGGGACTTTTCCCTTAATCCCCAGCATTCCTAATTGCTGCAGCCACATGAAGTTAAAAAGCTGCTGAAAAAGCATGAGCTGATGTCAACAAAGGCTTCTTTTAAAAAAGATAAAGGCAAAGCTCTTTAAAACATGTGGGCCAGCAGGAAAGTAGGGTACTTAATCTGACTGTAGCCTCTCCTGCAGACTGTAAAACTCAAGCAAACGTAAGTTAACAATTGGCCTGGAATTGATATTGATAACGGATGTGTATGCAGCATATGCATGTATAATTATTAAATACACTAAACCAGATTCATCTCTGATAGAACATCCTTAATTTCAGTAGAATTAGACCTAAGATGAATCAGACCCAATCAGATTAAATGTTTGCATTTATACTTCATAATGCAGAACAAATTTGATCTCTCTCTGAAGACCACATGTTGGGCTTGATTCACTGAGGGTCTGTTGGCTTTTGTTGGTGCTTAGCCTTGCACAGGTCTCCCTGCAATAGTAAATATGCTTGGATAGGGAATGAGGTCGCCCAAGATACCCATAACCTCCCTTCTATTGGGAGACTTGTAGCCAACCAGCATAATCTCCAAAAGTGGGTGCCCAGGGGGATGCACCAATTAATCACATCCAGACTGAAGCCTGCAACAGCAGGGCTCTTCTGGAGTTCTCACCTGATATTAACATGCTCTTCCACTGATGCATCCCCCAGAGGGAGGGTGGCAGTTGAAACACTGGCTCCCTTTCCCTGGGGTATCCCCTGCACAGAAGCCCTTCCTGGCACACCAGCAAAGGTTACCCAAGTCCACTGCTTAATAAAGTATTATCCTAATTTCTTTAGTACTGGATCAATAAGATTCTCACTAGCCTAAATGGTATATATTAGATATGGACTTAAACAAAACCTTGGAACCTAACCCCTTCCAAACTTATACCCCGATTCAAATCCAAACTTTGTGACTTAGGCCCACCTCTATTTTATATACAGAACCGTCCCAATCTCTCTCTCTGTGAATGTGCTCTGAAAGGAACTCCCACACGAGAGAGCTGTGAAGACTTCATTTTTTGTTACGCTGAGTAAAGTGTTATTGGAAAACTTTGTAGGGCAGCTCAAGGGAGTGAAAATGATTTGCCTAGGATGAATGTAACCACCAGTGCATTACTTCACATAATCTAAACAGAGTTTCAGGCACACTTCATCTATCATTCCTTGAAAGAGAGAGGCTGAGTTAATGCTCTCTGACAAATATTATGTTTCTCAAGCAGCCCTGGTTCTGTCTTCCACATTTCCTGACCAACTTTGATTAGATATATAAACAGCAGGAGTAAAACATAGCTTGAGTTTTGTTGTTAGAAATACAAGATAAGGATTCCACAAAGATTCATCAACACCCTAGTGCTTGCTGAGTGAGATGCGGAGCACTCAGGAGATCACAGATTCTTTCTCACTGCTATAAAATGAGTCAGTGGGCTAATAACTATGCTTTATAACAGGGTTTTAATGGATCTCTGGGCTTACTAACTAAGGTAGGAAGGGGTAAGCAGTAGGGTGCCACACCTCAGGATGGTTGCCTCCCCTAAGGGAGGCTGGAAGGAAGGGAGACATTAGGGTGAAGTGGGACAGTAATCTTGCACTAGTGAGATATCTAATGTCTGACATTGTTAAGGGTGCTGGCAGACTTGCAGCTGCTAATAAGCATCACTCAGAGCCCTGCTGATGAAGACACAAAGAAGCTAGAGAAGCATGTGAAAGAAGGGAAGTTGATTAAGTCCTAATGAAGGATTCACAGATAATTGCATTTTCCCCTAAATCTAAAACTAATGTCTAGGTCAAGACATAAAGCTGACAAAAGGCAAGAACAGTCCATCTCAAATCCACTGTCTTCTTTACGAAAACAATTCTTTGAATAATGAACAATTCAGCATGTTTTATTTATTGCAATGAATGCACAAGAGAATGGTTAGTCAGTCCCAAAGAACAGTTGTGCAAAGTTTAATGTTATTTATTATTATTTATTTTTAAATGGCCCCATCCGAAACTCTGGGACCATGTACAAAAAAGTAATAAAATAAATGAAACATTATCCTGAACATAAAACCCTTCCACACTCATCAAATTAGGATTCCTCCACTATCCAGTGCAATGCACTCCATCCACATTCCCAGAAAGGAGCTTTACAGAATGACCTGAAGGTCATCAAATGATATACCAGATACAAAAATGATGACTGTAAGCCCTTTGGGTGGAGAACTCCCAATAAGAACAGAAACACTTTTCCTGTCTCTGATTTCTGTAACACTCTCCCAAAACTTCTGCTCTCCCAAGAAGGAGCATTTATTATTGGTGAAAGTACAGAACTACAGAACATTGATCTGGGTTTTGGTCCCTGACTTGGGTGACCTTGGACACGACGTGTAAGCCACATCCATTCAGCATAGCACTCTGTCCCCCTCTAGCAGTGGCTGAGCCACATATAGAGGTTGAGGAACCTGCAACAGCCTCAGCTAACAGAACTGGGCCTTTTAGTTCAGACAGTGGAGGCTCATTCTTTAAATCCAGAGGTTCTGGGTCTGATTCCCTCTACCAAATACCTCCCCAGGTATGTCCTGGTACACATGCAATCAGAACTGGGTGGGGAATGATTTTCCCCTCCTTCAAAAATTTTTGACATTTCAATAGACTTTCCTGTCCTATTCCAGGACAAAAATTCAAAACTGCAAAAATCTTTGGAAACTGAAAATGCAAAAATCAGACCAGGTCAATTAAAACATTTTGTGTTTATAAATGTCAAGGCTTTCAACTTGATTTCAGCCTTCTTAATTTACTCTGTTTCCCTATCTGTAAAATGTGATTCAAGTCAGATACCTCTCCGTGAAGCTATGAGGTGTACAGTAATTCAGTAGTATTTGGAAAGCACTTTTTAAGATGCTTGGATGAAAGATGAGTGGAAAGCACTCTTTTTCTGGGAAATTTTTAAAAATGTTTTTTCGGCTCCACTTCATATTTCTATCTAAAATTTTCTACAAGCTGCTAACTGGACAATTACTATCATGCAAAGTGGCTACATAATACATGGTAGTGAGGAGTTTAATTCCTTGGCTGAAAAGAGGGAAGATGCTAATTTTATAGAGGTCTAAATTAAAGTCTCTTTTGGGAGTGGGAATGGGAAGAAGAGCATTCCAGGGTCATTTGTGTTGTCATATTATTTGATGTGTGCTGTCCCAAGTACTTCCTCAGCTGCCAAGCATGCTGTATGGCCTAGCCAGTTTGTGTGGTCTCTTATTCACATCACTCACAGTCTGTTCCTTTTCTCCAAGTTTACCTCTAATCATTAGGTTTCAAGCACTGCAGAATATAGCACAGACATGTATCAGGGGAAGCCTTTCACCCAGCTTTCTCTCCCACAACCAGCTCACTTTCCCAGCCCTCCTCCCCTACCCCTTAATTCCTCTTCCTGCCAATTCTATATCTTCCTTATGGAGCTAGTTACCTCAGTAGCCCAGTCATTGTTCCAAAATGTCAACAATCCCCACCACCACAGCAGGTCAATTGATTCCAATTAGGCCTGTAATCTTCTACAGCTAGCGCTCTGTCATCTGCACTGATTTGCATTAGGTTTAGTGGAATTGTTGCAAATGATACATCTTCATATTGTGAAAGAAGGTTTTCAGAAGACTACTTAAGAAAATTATTTCTCCTAAGGAAGTAAATCAGCCATTAAGGAATTTCCTTTGTGGGTTTGCTTTTCCTTAGGATTGGATGGGTCTTGAGCTATCAAATAACAATATTTCAGGTAACTTTAGGTACCTCTATTTATTACAGCACAAAGACTTAGGGTCTCTGAATATCCTAGATTTTGTGCAGTAAACCTCCTCATCTAATAAATGAATTACCTAGGTAATAAAATTGCAAATTAAATCCATAAAGCAGTATGCACTAACCAAGGCCCAGAGTCTAAAATTAGCAACACTATTAGAGAGTTAAGGTGGCACTCAGTATGACTAAAGGTAGCAGAATTTGGGCATAATCAGTTAGCTAACTAGTTACTTAACCCTACTATTTTAACCCTCTAGCTTCCCTTAAGCCTTCTCTACTAATAAAAGAAAGGGATAGGAAAAAGAAATCTGCTCCCTTTGAACATATATAGAGCCCAATCCCACCTCTCTTCCAGGTGTCAATATTTAGGGATCTTATCCTTTCTAACAAGCTCCAGCTAGCCCACAGCACTTGCCAGGTTGATCAGTTAATAAGGGGATTGATGTATCTTCCCTAGCTTGTTCAAAGAAGCTTTAGCCCTTTGTTTGCATCAAGACACTTAGGGGTTTGAGAAAGGCATTGCTTGAGCCACACCAAGTACATATCCATGTGAGAGTTGTTCCATTCCTCACAAAAGCACGCGCTATAGCTCCGCGGCACTACGGGGTTGTTAATCTGAGCTATTACTAGGTTGTACATATTCTATGATTCAGCATGAATGTAAATACTGATATTTTCTTTTTACTTTTGGACAAACATGTTTGATCTGATTTAAAACTCACTCAGCCCATCTGAGTTCACAGCTGAGCTTACAGACTTGAGTTTTCAGGGTTTGTGCTCTGCCTTGCCTGGGCAGAATGCTTGTTTGCTCCTGGTTGAAACCTAGTTAGTTCCTGGTTCAAAATGTAAGTTACCTCCTGGGTTCAAATGCTGCTCCATCTTTCTTCCTGCTGTCTCATGAGATTTTGAGCCCATAAAAGCTGGAGTCATTGGTTCTGAACAAACTCACAACAGGAGCAGCTTATTCAGGAGTAGCTCTGCTGGAGTCAGGAGAGTTTCAGTAAAATTATTTTCTCCCTTTCTCCTTTTGCAGAGTTCTCTCTGCTCTTCCTCACAATGAGCCTGACTCAGCTCTCACTGCGGGAATTCACCCCTGTTCTGTAGCCACTGTGTGTTCTGTAATGAGTGGGAGCAGGTCAGGGACAGGCTAGAGGAGGGAATGGGTAGATGGTGGGAAGAAGGAGTCATGGACAAGATGGATCTTCACCCTGGCAATTGTGTGTCACTGCACTTGTCCATAGGGGCCATTGTAACAGGGGGCACAAATTCCTCAGGATTTCCTTAGCTTTCACCTGGGGCCATATCCCAAATAGAAAGGAATAAGCTGCTTCCCTCAATACCTGCGGCATCCCACATACACCTACTCCTGACCAGGGCTGGCTGTAGGTTTTTTGCTGCCCCAAGCAAAACAATAAAATAAAAAAACACCTCAGACAATGCAAGTGCCACCCCCAGAATGCCACCCCAAGCAAGTGCTTGGTTTGCTGGTGCCTAGAACCGGCCCTGCTCCTGACATGTCACTGCCTGCCCCTATGCTGCCTACTCCAGCCACACCAGGGATCTGATCTGAAGTCAATGAGAGTCATTCCATTGACTTGAGTAAATTGTGGATCTAGCCCTTGTTTTACTATGTTATGTTGCAGGAACTTATAACTACTATGTTGTTGAAATTAGCTTAATTAATAATGACATGTGTGGGAGAGCACTGCAGTAGATAGCTGCTTTGCCAGTACTTATACTGCCCTTCCACTCCCGGTGGTGCTGAACTGGGTGGTGAGTGGCTATAAAATGCCAACATGAGAAATTACAGCAATGGCATCCACAAGTGTCTGTGACTCTGAAAGCCTTTGGAAGCGTCATCTGGCTTCAGTTTGTGGAAGACCACACAGACTCCAGTAGCAGTGCCACCTGTTGTGCATTTCTTGCCAGTTACTGCACCGTTCTGTTATGGTGCTGCTGGATGCCCTTAAAAACATTCCCATTTTGAGAACTAGACAGCAGTACTGCAGTACTCCTAATATTTTGCTATGCACTTATACCTAGGGCATACCACAGACACAGAGTATGCTATTATTTAGCAAAAGCAAAAACAGTTTGTCAAGGGGACCTCTCCAGCCAGCTAAATCTTGCTTGTTTAATAAGGGCACAACCGTGGGTCAATGCTGTTTTGGGGGGTTGTCTTTCTTTGTCCCTCTTTAAGACAAACAACACGTGTTACAGCACCTGTTGTTTTGTCCTCCCACTTATTGCTCGGTTGAGTCAACCTCCCCTGAGGCAAGTAACACAGCTCATAGGACTGCACCCAAGCACTAGCTGTGCTCCGCAGCTGTACGCTCCCTAGCAGCAAGTGCTGTGCTGTGTGATGGAGTTACTGCTACTGTAACAAAGATGCTCG
This sequence comes from Gopherus flavomarginatus, assembly GCF_025201925.1. Classification (NCBI taxonomy): domain Eukaryota; kingdom Metazoa; phylum Chordata; order Testudines; family Testudinidae; genus Gopherus; species Gopherus flavomarginatus. The sequence continues at coordinate 242,031,849 of NC_066618.1, forward strand.
ATGAGCAAGTGCACTCATTGTGTCACTGCTGCTTCTGAGGGCGTGAGGCTGTGGGGTTCACCCAGACTAGTGAGGGGTTCTGTCACTGCCTGCCCTGTAACCTTCGCTCCTTCTGTGCTGTGTAGAGCCCTGACACCAACCATCTGCTCACAGCACAGTGGCCTCACCCTGGCTTCCACCAACCTGCTTACGCCTTGCAGGGTGACGTTAACATCCCCTCCAGTCCCAAGTCTCCCTCAAACCATCTCCTCTGCAGTGTCCTGTTCCTAACACTGGCCTCTCACGGAAATTATTTAGTTGGCTGCCTCCAGAGAGACAGAGTGCACGCCTGCCGACTAGTTTAACAAAGACCCATGCTTTACTTTATTACACAGCACTGAGATACTTTTCTAATAAAACAAGAGTAAGTTTATTAACAAAAACCAGAGATTTAAGTGATAACAAATAAGAATAGAAGACACAAGTATGGTTACAAGTAAAACAAAACAACGCACACTTTCCAGTGACTGAAACTTAAATTTCAGCAAGTCACATTCTTTGTCTATGCAGGTTTCTCACTTACCTAAAGTCTCCAGCAACTCTTGCATTCCAGGGTAAGAGGATCCAGTTTTCAAAGGCTCAGAGGATACTGTACTCTATCATCCCCTCAGTGATGGATGCCAAAATGGTTTTCTGCCTTTGCTTATACTTCCCGAAGTCTATTGTCTCTGTCTCAAGAGCCAGGAAGTCTTTCTGGGGGCATAGGATCCATATTCATGGTGATCAGCAAGCAGTCTCCCCACCCCCAAACCCTCCTAATTTAACTTGCTGGCTTTGTTCACCTTCTATGTAGATGTACTTTTCATGGTCCTTTGAGGAATTACCTGACTCAGTTTACATTGGAGATGCAGGAAGATAGACGAAACTACATTCCTTTGTCTAGGACAGGCTGGGAGTATAAACAACTTGCAAAACACCTTTTAACAATGTATTTCCATCATGCATCTATAATGCTTTACACACTGCCAAGGCCAGTGTGTTACCAGTTCACATACAATACTCCCATGACAACTTTTAAATACAAATTATGATGACAGTGTGTTCAGGCAATGAGTGTGTCAGGTCAGATGTGAGTTATGGTATGGTGTGCCCTCTGTCAGTTGGCATTGAGGGACTCACTGGGTTACCTTGGGTATTGTCTCTCTAGAGCAGTGGTGGGCAACCTGTGGCCCGTGGGCTGCACTTGGCCCCTCAGGGTAATCTGCTTGAGGACCGTGAGACAGTTTGTTTACAGTTTGTTGCCTGTCTGCAGGCACGGCCACCTGCAGCTCCCAGTTGGCGTGGTTCACCGCTCCGTGCCAATGGGAGCTACAGGAAGTGGCATGGGCTGCAGGGACGTGGGTATGTTGGGAAAACAAAATCTAGTGATCTTACTGTTAGCAAACAAGAAACAATTACTGTAATGGTGAAGAAGCCCTTGGCACCAGCTGCTACTGTAGCAAACATCCTAGGAATGTGAGATACAGTATTCTCTCACACTTTGGTAGAGACGTGGTTTGCTACTATTCTAGGTGGAAATTTCGGTAGCGAGGAGTCATGTAACATAGGGCAGGATGTTGCTGATGATTCAGCTAGGGATGAGTTCAGCAACATCGATGCTGAATACATTTCTGAATCTGAAAATTTGTTTAATATGCCAGAGGTCACATGAATCTCTCAGGGTTTGCAAAGAATGTCTCAGGCTGAAAAGATGAAATCTGAAGTAAGGTAGCAGCAAAGAGTTTAGAAGAATTTGCATCTAGCAAACTAATTGCTCTGTCATAGATAACAGTCTGGAAATACATACATTATTCTAGGGTGAAATCTTGGCCCCATGGAAATCAAAATAAGTTTTACCACTAACTTCACTGGGGCCAGAATTTCACCTCAGGCTTGATCCAATCTGTGCTATTGCTACGAAGATGTTCACCTTGTTTACAGCTTTCTGGTAGGATTGCTCAGATAGTCCTGTGGTTAGGGTACTAGTTTAGGATTTCAGAGACTTGGAATTCGCTGCTCCACCACAGACTTCCTGTGCGACCTTGGACAAGTCAATGAGTCTCCATTTCTCTCAGCTCCCCATATGTAAAATGAGGATAATAACTCAGCCCTACCTCTCGGGGTGCTGTGAAAATAAACACAGTAAAGATACTAGGTGCATACTTGAGACAGAGACTACATTGAAAATAGTGCTATCTGAATGAGTGCTAGTACAGGTATGCCTGCTCCAGCTGGGAACCAAATGCAGCAGCTTGAAGTGTAGATATACCCTAAGGGCTCGTCCAGACTAGGGGGGGAAATCGATCTTAGATACGCAACTTCAGCTACGTGAATAATGTAGCTGAAGTCGAATATCTAAGATGGAATTACTCACCTGTCCAGACGGCGCGGGATCGATGTCCGCGGCTCTCCGTGTCGATTCCGGAACTCCGTTGGGGTTGATGGAGTTCCGGAATCGATATAAGCGCGCTCGGGGATCGATATATCGCATCTAGATTAAACGTGATATATCAATCCCCGAGCAATTGATTTTAACCCACCGATACGGCGGGGTAGTCTGGACGTACCCTCAGATAGAGAGATTCTGATGACACATCATTCAAATAAATGCAACATTAAGACAAGCTAGGTATACGGGACGGAACAGAAAATTTATGTTTGCTGAATATAAGATTACAAAATGCTACTTTGCTTTTACCAAAGTATTTTGTCTTCTATGACCCTAGCTAGTCAGATATATTAGAAAACAAAAACAAACAGCCAAGGATTGATAAACACTTAAATGATGTTTTATTTTTATTTTCTTCAGTCTCTCATCTCTCTCCCTGGCCGGTCAGATTAACATATATATTTATGACTATGCAGGAAATATGGGAGGTAAGATTTTCCCATGATTACACATAGTGTAGTAATCCAAGATTCAGCCCATTACCAATCAGTTTGGCTTTGTCTAAAGGCCATTGTGCTCTCGCTGATGTAAAATAGATTTGCAGACAAAGAATTAAAAAGCAATCTTCTAAGATAGAAAATGCTCAGTGCCGCAGTTAGAATTTCATTGTTTATATATGGAGTCATTAATACATGGTTTATGAGTTGCTCGGGACTAATTTGTATGTTATTGAATTTATTCAGATAACTGGATGATGCTTTTATGACTCTGCTGGAGAACAAACAGAGCTAAATGGTGACTCACAGCGCTTGTTCTGGGCTGTTGACTCCATCCCTAACTCCCTCAGCACCTCCCTCCTTTTATCTTTCTTCAGTAAACATTATGAGAAGTTTGTCCTTTGTTTCTTTTTGAAGAACACAGAGACACACAGCTCCATTGCAGCCCCAAAAGCCAGGTACCTCCATTCTCCTCTGATCTACCTGCATTTCATCCCCTCTTCCATCCTATCCGCTCTCTCATTATCTATGGTTCCAGTTCAGATTAGAGTTAAACACATACTTAAGTGCTTTACTGAACTGGGGCCTATCTGATTAAAAAACCTGCTTCCTGGATCATGCATTTTAACCCTCAGTTGTCATCTCTTGCCTCCCCCTTCTTTATCTTTATATCACTTTCCTCATCCCAAATAGACTTTTCCTGGTCTCTTGCTGTCACTCCCATTTTTGTAAAAATTCTTTGCTTGACTTCTTTTCACTGTCTAACTATCAACATTGTCATTTTCCCTTTGTATAACAAAGTTCTGGAGAAAGTGCTTTCTCTTGCCTCTCTGACCACTATTGCTAGTTCGCTGCAGTACAAATTCCTTGACTACTTTCATGCCAGCTTTCAGTCCTTCCCCAATAACAGCCCTGCTTCTCCCTGCTTGGTTAATCACCTATGCTTCTGATCATGATTCTTTTGACTCCTTTTATCTGACATCACTTCACTGTGACCTTTATTTCTCCTCCAACATGGTCATTCAATAATACTACAGGATAACAGAGAACATTTAAAGACAAGATACAGTTCATTTGTCTCTGATGAAAGAATGAAGATAGCAGTGCAATGTACTATTAGCTACTTGACCATATTAATAAGGAACTCCATAAAATAACAAGATTGTTTTCACATGTTCATGGCTGTGTTAACCATGGAACAAAGAGTATGGTGAAATGTTTGTATTGTGTTCATTGTAATATTATAAAACAAGTGAAAAAATAGAATAGAAAACCTGGAATCATAGATTGAAGTCCCAACTTTATTCAAGTCAATGGGAGTGTTGCAATTGAGTTTAAAGGGACCAGGATTTCTCATATTCATTCTAGACAAGCAGAGAGATGCTTGCCAAAAACAAAATCAAGCAAGCAAGCTCAGATCTTGTGCAATTAGATGCCCTCATGAACCTAGCACCTATAATGACAAGGTGAGAGTTGTGAAGAATAAGATATGAGCCCATGTGGAGGATTAGCAACAGTGTTTTTGAGTAAGAAAAGTTTTCTCTGGTGGAATCAACCCATTCTATTGCCAGATAATCAGTCCATTGTGTCTTCATCTTATTTTTCCTTACCAGATCCATCTTACACGGTGCTTTATACAAATACGGAATAAGCTTTCTCATTAAACTATTTTTTTAAGACGAGGATACTTCCAAGTAAGTACTTTGGTCAGTTATTTGTGTAATCTTCTGGTGTGTGTTACACATTTAAACTGGTCGTGAAATAGGTCAGAAGGAGGTGAACTGAAGAGGCACTGAGTTTTCTCAAACATAATAAGTTCTTGTCCTTTTATATGTCCTGGCCCCTCTCTGTATCTATCACTTTTCCATCTCTGAAATATTACTCTCATGTGATCATTTGGATCTGTAGATGAAACTGGGTTACTATAGCAAATATGGATATTTTAACAGATTAGATCCCACTGCTTCCAAGCATTTGTCCAAGGCATTATTAATATATCTAATAATATAGTTGCAGAAGGGGGAGGGGGTTGTCTTCCTAATTAACACAGAGTTAGTTTCTCAGCAGTACCTCATGCCCTTTCAGAACATTGAATTAGCTGGGGGAGGGGGTTGTCTTCTTCTGCAACACAGGGCATGGATTATTGGCTGGTTTGAACTAGAGTAAATGGTGGATTCTTTGTATTGTGAAGTCTTTCAGTCATGAGTTGAGGATTTCAGTAACTCAGTCAGAGGTTATGGGCCTATTGCAGGAGTGGATGGGTGAGGTTCTATGGCCTGCAATGAGCAGAAGGTCAGACTAGATGATCATGATAGTCCCTTCAGCCCTTAAAGTCCATGAGCCTGTGATATCTTGCTTCTAGAACAATATAACAGAGCCAGTGCAGCTTTATTAATTATTATTATTTTATTTATTATTTATTCTATCCTGGTTGAATATGAAGTAGTTTCCTCTCCAACTTTGAATCCTTCCTTTCTAACCACTCATTTGAAATTGCTTATCGAGTCATCACACCATTTCTGCCTGCTTCCCAGTTTATAATGCTTTAAGGATTTTCTTGGCCTTCTCCTCTCCTTCATCCATTTTCTCTTGCAGCACATCGGCTGCTCGCTCATCCTTCACTTGCTTTCCAGCTTCACGGATCTGATCTCTGCTCTTTGCCCTCCCATGTGAGCCAGGATCTGGAAGGTTCTGCCTTGTGAGGGATGGAGGTGGGGGGTCGATAAGACCCTCTCCCTATTCCACACAGTGTGAGCCAATATCTAGGGGGGTATCAGAGCCACTCCTCTTTCCTACATAGCCTCCAACAGTGAGAAGGGGCTCCAGACTCACCCTTCCCCCGATGCAGTTCCTTCTAGGAGGAATAAGAAAGTCAGAGAAGTGCAGGGGAGTGTGGTAAGGAAAGGAGGGAGTCAGTTCAATCATCTCCCCAGATCCTCCCCATTTTTGCCCAAAACAGGCCCCCACAGTGCTGCTTCCAGGGTGGGGAACTGGAACAGGCTTGTTCAGTGGACAGCACAGGCACACAGTGCTGAGGGGAGGTGGAGAGTTGAGAACAGGCTTGCTTGGTTCCTGGCACAGAGCTATAATGCAGAGACCAGGGTGAGAAGTCAGAAATGGGCATGTTTGCTGCATGGCACAGTACAAAGCATTGAAATCTCAGTTGAGATCTGAGAACAGGAATGCTCACAGCATGCACCAAACACATAATGCTGAGGTTAGGGTAAGAAGCAGAGATCAGTCATACTTGGTACATGGCACAGACCCACAAGCCCTGACACCATGAGATGGGGAGGAGCTACCCGCTAAAATAAATGGAGGTGTTGACACGTCTGGGAGCTATTGTTTCAGGCTTCATTCAGCTGACAATATCTCATCTATATGAATGGGCTATTTCACACGTCTCTGAGCCTCCAGTGCTACAGATGGATGTGTAGAGCCCCTTCCCATGTACTAGGCCCAGATTTGGGACAGGGACTCTGCATCTCCAGTCTCCTGCCTCTTCCTGCCTCCAGCTGGTACTTGCACTCCTCACAACCTCACCACCTTCCCTCTTCCCCAAGCTTACAAGGGGGATGGAGTGGCAAGGAGGAGCTGTGTGTGCGTGAGAGAGAGACAGAGGAATAGAGGACATCAGAATTGTGCAGTGGGGTATGTTATGCATGATCTCTTTCCCCCAGACATCACACACCCATGTCCCTCCAAGTCTGTCTCCCTCTTCAATAAATGTCCCACTGATTCCATGCTAGCCCCTGTGCCACTCTTGCATCTTATCTCCAGCTCTTCAACCTCTGGGGCCTGTGCTGCTACATGGGGAAGGGGGCTTGTCAAGGTTCCTTCCCCACTCTGAACTTTAGGGTACGGATGTGGGGACCTACATGGACACTTCTAAGCTTAATTACTAGCTTAGATCTGGTATCGCTGCCACCACCCCCAAGTACTACCTTTTTCCCTGGGTAGTCTTGAGGGACTTCACCAATTCCCTGGTGAACACAGATCCAAATCACTTGGATCTTAAAACAAGGAGAAATTAACCATCCCCCTCCCTTTCTCCCACCAACTCCTGGAGGATCCAGATCCAACCCCCTTGGATCTAAAAACAAGGAAAAAATCAATCAGGTATTAAGAAAAAGGCTTTTAATTAAAGAAAAGAAAGGTAAAAGAAAACCCTCTGGGAGAGATTAGCATACCAGCTACGCTCACAGACAACAGATTTAAAACACAGAGGATGTTCCCTTGGGCACAAATTTAGTTACACAAAAAAATACCCAAATACCCAATTTTGATAATTCCCTTAATGGTACCAAGACAAGTTACAAAGAAAATAAACATAAACCTATTTATCCCTTTCTAAAACTTACTACTCTGATAAGAGGCTGGTTCCTTGATCTTTTTCACTCCAGCTGAAACTGAAACTCTAAACAAAGGAAAACTTCCCTCCTTCCTTTTGAAACATCTTGTTTCCCCATTGGTTTCTCTGGTCAGACGTCAGCTAGGCTAGGTGGACTTGTTAACCCGTTACAGGTAAAAGAGGCATTAACCCTTAACTATCTGTTTATGACATGCCCCCCAAATCTCAGACAGTGTGGAAGCACACTAGTGGTGATTTTTTCCTAGAACTTTAGAATAAATAGATTAATAAAACACATGCACCTTTACATATAATACTAATTATGTAAAACTACAAGATTTTCCACATTTCAAGGACAATTTAACCAGTTAACTCTGGGAAACTGTCACGGGAGAGTGCATCAGCTACTTTGTTAGAAGCTCCTGAAATGTGCTGAATTTCAAAATCAAAATCTTGGAGAGCTAAACTGCATCGAAGAAGTTTTTTGTTGTTTCCCTTGGCAGTATGAAGCCACTTTAGCGCAGCATGGTCGGTTTGTAGCTGGAAACGCTGTCCCCAAACGTACGGGTGTAGCTTTTCCAGGGCATACACAATGGCTTAGCATTCTTTTTCACTGATTGACCAGTGGCTTTCCGTCTCAGACAGTTTCTTGCTGAGAAACATGACAGGATGGACTTCTTGATCCGGTCCTTCCTGCATTAAAACTGCTCCCACACCACGCTCAGATGCATCTGTGGTTACTAGGAATGGTTTGTCAAAGTCTGAGGCCCTTAGCACAGGGTCAGACATGAGCGTAGCCTTAAGCTAGGTAAAGGCCTTCTGACACTCATCAGTCCACTTAACTGATTGCCTGGGTCTTTTTGGTCAGGTCTGTTAGTGGGGCAGTGATTTGGCTGTAGTGTGGTACAAATCATCTGTATTATCCGGCCAAGCCTAAGAAGGATTGGACCTGTTTCTTTGACTTTGGGATAGGCCACTTTTGGATAGCATCCACCTTGGCCTGTAGGGGATTTATTGTTCCTTGACCCACTTGGTGTCCAAGGTAAGTCACTCTGTTTTGGCCTATTTGACACTTTTTAGCCTTAACAGTTAGTCCTGCCTGCCTGATGCGCTCGAAGACTTTTTCCAGGTGCTCCAGGTGTTCTGCCCATGAATCAGAAAAAATGGCCACATCATCGAGGTAGGCAACTGCAGATTCTCCCAATCCTGCTAGGAGACCATCTACAAATCGTTGGAAGGTGGTGGGTGCATTTCACAGCCCGAAAGGAAGCACATTAAATTCATACACCCCTGCACGGGTGATGAAGACTGACCTTTCCTTGGGGGGTTCATCTAGCGGTACTTGCCAGTATCCCTTGGTTAAGTCTAATGTAGAGATGAACTGGGCACATCCCAATTTCTCCAATAGCTCATTGGTACATGGCATTGGATAGTTGTTGGGATGAGTTACAGCATTTAGCTTACAGTAGTCCACGCAAACGCGTATTTCCCCATCTGGTTTGGGAACTAGAACCACTGGAGATGCCCATGCACTGTTAGAGGGGTGGATTATACCCATCTGTAGCATTCTTTGGATCTCCCATTCTATAGCAGCTTGGGCATGAGGAGACACCTGGTAGGGTGGGGTTCTAATTGGGTGAGCATTACCTGTGTCAATGGAGTGGTATGCCAGTTCGGTCCGTCCTGGGGTGGCTGAGAACACTGGTGCAAAGCTAGTGCACAGCTCCTTGATCTGCTGTCGCTGCAGACGTCCAAGGGTCACGGAGAGGTTCACCTCTTCCACGCCACCGTCACTTTTTCCATCTTAGTAGACACCTTCAGACCACTCAGCATCATCTCCTCCCTGGGCTGTAAACTGACAAACCTTTAATTCTTGGAATAAAAGGGCTTTAGAGAATTAACATGGTACACTTTAGGCTTTAGGGTTGAGGTGGGGAATGCTTTGAGATCGTTAACAGCTCCCAGGCACTCTTGGACTGTGAACGGCCCTTCCCATAACGCTTCCATCTTATGGGCCTATAGCGCCTTCAAGACCATAACCTGGTCCCCTACTTTGAAGGCACGCTCTCTGGTATGTTTATCATACCAGGCCTTTTGCTCTTCCTGAGCAGCCTTTAGGTTTTCTTTAGCAAGGGCTAAAGAGAGTCGCAGGATGCTTTGTAGGTTGCTTACAAAGTTTAGAATGTTAGTTCCTGGAGAAGGAGTAAACCCCTCCCATTGCTGCTTCACCAACTGTAATGGCCCCTTAACCTCGTGTCATAGACAAGTTCGAATGGTGAAAACCCTAAACTGGGATGTGATACAGCCATGTAGGCAAAAAGCAACTGCTGCAACACTAGGTCCCAATCATTGGAGTGTTCATTTATGAATTTACTTATCAATGCCCCCAAAGTTCCATTAAACCTCTCCACCAGGCCATTGGTTTGATGGTGGTAAGGGGTGGCAACCAAGTGATTCACCCCATGAGCTTCCCACAGATTTTTCATGGTCCCTGCCAGGAAATTACTTCCCGAATCTGTAAGGATGTCGGAGGGCCAACCTACCCTGGCAAAAATGTCTGTTAGGGCCTGGCACACAGTTTTAGCCCTGGTGTTGCTTAGAGCTACTGCTTCCGGCCATCTGGTAGCAAAATCCATGAAAGTCAGTATGTACTGCTTGCCTCTGGGGTCTTTTTTGGGAAAGGACCCAGAATATCCACAGCTACTCACTGAAATGGGATCTCAATTACGGGGAGTGGCTGGAGAGGGGCTTTGACCTGGTCTTGGGGCTTTCCCACTCGTTGGCACACCTCAAAAGACCGGACATAATTAGTAACATCCTTGCCCATTCCCTCCCAGTGGAAAGACTTCCCCAACCGGTCCTTGGTTCTGTTCACCCCGGAATGACCACTGGGATGATCATGGGATAAGCTCAAGAGCTTTACCCGGTACTTAGTTGGAACTACCAACTGTCTTTGAGGACGCCAGTCTTCCTGGTGTCCACCAGAAAGAGTCTTCTTGTATAAAAGTCCTTGTTCTACAACAAACCGCGATTGGTTAGAAGAGCTGAGAGGCAGTGGGGTGCTCCGTGTTGCCACTCAAGCTTTCTGAAGGCGGTCATCTGCTTCCTGCTCAGCCTGGAACTATTCCCTTGATGCTGGAGATGTCAGTTCCTTCTTAGACTGTGGACTTGGGCTTGGTCCCTCTGGAAGTGATGTAGGTGATGGGGTTGTTTTCGTTGATTGTGAACTGCTCTCCGCTGGTGCACTATGTGATATTTCAGGCTCTGGCTGAGCCTCTTGAGTAGGGTTGTCTACTGCTTCTGCCAGTTCAGGCCCGCTGGTGCCCTCTGGCATTGGAGTTGTAGATGGGTTTGCAAGTGCTGGAGTCAGTGCTAGCAACGGTTCTGGTGCTGGTTGCTTCGCCAGTTCTGGTTCTGGGACTGAATTCACTACGGCTGTAGCATTCATGGGTGGAAGATCTGGTACCACCACCTCTGTCTGGGTCTCTGGTAACACAGATGGGGCCCTGGTGGATGGCTCAGGAACAGGGATGGGTGTGGAAGCTTGCTTGGCCTGGCTGCGTGTGACCATTCCCACTCTCTTGGCCCGCTTCACATGGTTGGCCAAGTCTTCCCCCAGTAGCATGCGGATGGAATAATTGTCAATGACTGCAAAAGTCCACATTCCTGACCAGCCCTTGTACTGGACAGGCAACTCAGCTGTAGGCAAGTTTAAAGATTTTGACATGAATGGGTGAATTGTCACTTGGGCTTCTGGGTTGATGAATTTGGGGTCCACTAAGGATTGGTGGATAGCTGACACTTGTTCCCCAGTGTCTCTCCATGCGATAACCTTCTTTCCGCCCACTCTCAAGGTTTCTCTTTGCTCCAAGGGTATTTAAGAGGCATCTGGGCCTGGGGATCTTTGGTGTGATGGTGGTGTAATGAATTGTACTTGGCTGGGGTTCTTGGGGCAGTGGGCCTTTATATGTCCCAGTTCATTACATTTAAAACATCGCCCAGCTGACTGGTCACTGGGCTGAGGTGGGTTGCTGGAGACTGGTGAGGTGGGACAATAAGGTGTTTGGGGTTTTCCTTGGGTTGTAGGTAGGGCCTTGGGTTGCCCCCGGTAATAGGGTTTGGTTTCAGTTTGCCCCCTCTGATATTCACTCCAACTGCTAATAGTTTTTTTCTTTTCTGCCACTTCCACCCATCTGGCTCCAATCTCCCCTGCCTCGGTTACAGTTTTGGGCTTCCCATCTAGGATGTACCTTTCTATTTCCTCAGGAACACCCTCTAAGAACTGCTCCATTTGCATTAGGAAGGACAGCTCTTCCAGAGATTTAGCACTTGCTCCTGATATCCAGGCATCCCAATTTTTTCCAATGTGGTAGGCGTGTCGGGTAAATGACATATCTGGTTTCCACCTTAGGGCTCTGAACCGCCAACGGGCATGCTCAGGTGTTAGCCACATTCTGATTCTGGCCTTGTTTTGAAAAAGTTTATAATCGTTCATGTGTTCCTTAGGTATTTCAGCCGCCGCCTCTGCTAAGGGTCCATTGAGCTGTGGCCTCAGCTCTATCATGTACTGGTCTGTAGGGATGCTGCACCCATGGCAGGCCCTTTCGAAATTTTCTAAGAAGGCCTCAGTATCATCACCTGCCTTGTAGGTGGGGAATTTTCTGGGATGGGAAGCAGTACCTGGAGAAAGGTTCTTAGGGGTGGCTGGTGACTGCTGCTTAGCCCTTGCTAATTCCAGGGCATGCTTGTGGGCCTCCCTCTGGATCTCCATAGCCCTCTAGTGGTCAGCCTCTTTGGATTTATTTTCTCTTTCTCTCTCTTTTTCTTTCTCCTTTATCTCTTTTTCTCTCGCCTCCATCTCTTTTTGTTTCTCCTCCATGGCTCTTTTGTGGGCAGCCTCATCTCTGGCCATCTGTCTGTCATGTTCCTTTTGGCTCCCTCAGCCCAGAGTTTGGCTAATTCCAGCTCCTGTAGTATGGTTTTTTTTTCTTTGCTTGACATGTTTCCCTGCTCTGCCTGAGCTATCTTGGTTTGCGAGGTAAAAAGAAACAAAAACCCACAGCTTTTAACTAGACTTCTCAGAATGAGAAGAGACCAGAAAAACTGGTTTGTAACTTGTCTTTTGCAAACTGTTAATTACCCTCCAGCTAAGCCCTGCTGGAAATTCTTTCTAATAAAGCCTTATGAGAAAAAACTTTATCTGTTTGCCTTCAGGGTATCTTTCCTTCACTGCTTCCCCAGCATCTCAAATGAGGGGAAAAAAATCTGGCTTTTGGTTCCTAAAAAATCCCTCACCGCTGCTCACCATGTCAAGGTTCCTTCCCCACTCTGAACTTTAGGGTACAGATGTGGGGACCTACATGGACACTTCTAAGCTTAATTACTAGCTTAGATCTGGTATCGCTGCCACCACCCCCAAATACTACCTTTTTCCCTGAGTAGTCTTGAGGGACTTCACCAATTCCCTGATGAACACAGATCCAAACCCCTTGGATCTTAAAACAAGGAGAAATTAATCATCCCCCTCCCTTTCTCCCACCAACTCCTGGAGGATCCAGATCTAACCTCCTTGGATCTAAAAACAAGGAAAAATCAATCAAGTATTAAGAAAAAGGCTTTTAATTAAAGAAAAGAAAGGTAAAAGAAAACCCTCTGGGAGAGATTAGCATACCAGCTACGCTCACAGACAACAGATTTAAAACACAGAGGATGTTCCCTTGGGCACAAATTTAGTTACACAAAAAAATACCCAAATACCCAATTTTGATAATTCCCTTAATGGTACCAAGACAAGTTACAAAGAAAATAAACATAAACCTATTTATCCCTTTCTAAAACTTACTACTCTGATAAGAGGCTGGTTCCTTGATCTTTTTCACTCCAGCTGAAACTGAAACTCTAAACAAAGGAAAACTTCCCTCCTTCCTTTTGAAATATCTTGTTCCCTCATTGGTTCCTCTGGTCAGGTGTCAGCTAGGCTAGGTGGACTTGTTAACCCGTTACAGGTAAAAGAGGCATTAAAGCTTAACTATCTGTTTATGACAGGGCTGAAGAAGGAGAACCAGGCTGGACAGGCAGAGAGATGGGAGATGAGGAGAAGATGAAGGGACAGTGAAGTGACTGACATGAAGCCAAGGAAATCATTGCCAAGGAGCCAGAGGCAGTGGATGGGAAGAGCTAGGCTGTGGCACATGGGGGTGCTGAGAATTTATTTAAAAAAAAAAACCAAAGAAATTAAATGCTCCAAAACTTCATTAACACAGAGTTAGTTTCCCAGTAGAACCCCATGCCCTTTCAGAACATTGAATTATCTACTCTCAACCCTCTGAAAACCAGGAGATGAAGAGTTAAGGTAACACAAACGTAACCTTCTCAAAACCAGGAAGTAAAGTACATTACCCCTGCAATGTAACCTTAACTCTGCTCTCTTTGGGAGCTGTCCCGACACACTAATAATGTGCAAACTAGCACTCCATCCTCACAGCTGCTGATGAACACTCTGGGAAGAGAGCCCATGAGCACTGTCGGACACAGTCTAGCATATTCTCTTTGCTAAGGCAAAACTTGGGTGTAGCAAATGGGAGCTACTTACACCTGCTTATGTTCAAACACTGAGTCCATTCCATACAATCCATCCAGACTTGCTAAATGTTACCACCCTGTCACCTGGGTGCCCCTCAGTGCCAACTGGCAGAGTGTCCTCATTGTACTGTAATGTATATCAGGCCTGACACACTCATTACCCCCAACACACTGTCATCAAAATATGCACCAAGAAGGTGTCATTTGAGGTATCAGAGGTAAATCGGTGACACACTCATCCCAAAAAAATTGTGTGACTTACGTTCGAGTTGAGTATAAAAAATTATAGATATATGCTGGAAATACGTTCTTAAAATGGGTTTGGGAGGCAGGTCATACACCCAGCCTGCCCTAGACAAAAGAAAGTATATCTACATGTCTGAACAGCCTGATTACTGGCAAGGGACAATGAAAGGACATTTATATAGAAGGTAAACAAAGCCATTAAGCTAATGAGCTGTAGAGAAGACAGTTTAGAGATCAAGTTCAGGGACAGTTTCAAAGAAGCTCCATGACTTCTTTGCATTAGTCTTCACTGCAGAGGATTATGAGGGAGATTCCCACATCTGAGCAATTCTTTTCAGCTGACAAATCTCAGAGTGAGATGTCAATAGAAGAGGTTTTGGAACAAACTGATACATTAAACAGTAATAAGTCCCTAGGACCAGATGGTATTCACCCAAGAGTTCTGAAGGAACTCAAATATGAAATTGCAGAACTACTAACTGTGGTATGTAACCTATCACTTAAATCAGTCTCTCTTACAAACGACTGGAGGATGGCTCACGGTTCTAGGTGAGCAGATATCACACACCCTTTCACCCTGGCCCTATAGATTCCTTCTGAGACACCGCTCATAATGCCCCGGAGCATCCAAATAATGCTCACAGCCCTTAGGACAAGACCTTGGTGCACCACTACCGTCACAGTCTATAGAACCCAGCATTAAAATGAGGCTTATATGCTCCTTTGAAGTACGAATGCACCTCTTCTCATATCACAGGAACAATTATGCCACCCTTCGCCAGCTAATCCCCCATCATTCAATACAACTACAATACACACAGGAAGTGTAGCTGGAATGCATGCTGAAAAATGCTGGAATTCAAATCTGTGGAACACGACACAAATAATGGCACATTCTCTTAGAACTTCCTCATGTCTACCTGTTGCGGCACATACATCTCTTATTGAATCATTCCCAGTTGCTATTGCCAGAGCTGAGGGGCAGAGTTAAGGTTGTGTTGCAGTGGTAGCATGTACCTCAGCTCTGTATTTCCTGGTTTTCAGAAGTTTGAATGTTGCTGAATTCATTGTTCTGGAATGGCATGGACATCGCTGCACAACTTTAATGCTGTTTTGGGGCATTTAATCAATTTTATGATTATTATACTCAAGTCTCCCTCTCCTCCTTCACTCTCCATCTCATTTCTGCCCATATACCTACCTGCTTTGACTTTCAGCACTTGTCTAAACCATAACTTCCTACTGCGGACTGCTTTAGAGAATGCAATCCTCCTTTCGGGTACATCAATACAATTTCATCTCCCCAAATCATGTTCCTTATCCCAGATTTCAGCTTTGCTTCCCAAACTCCTGGGATCAGACTTGACCATGAATCTATTTCTCTTCCCATATCTCCTTATCTCTATTACCTCCTTCTCATATCTTCTTAATGCCCCCTTGTTTACATGACCAGAATTCATCCTTGTCTTGAATCTACCTCTACTGAACTCCTTAGTACACACCTTAATCATTTCCTGTCTGAGTTACTGTAACAACTTCTTTTTTGTAAAAGCAGCAGAGTCCTGTGGCACCTAATAGACTAACAGACATTTTGGAGCATGAGCTTTCGTGGGTGAATACCCACTTCGTCAGATGCATGTCTTCACCCATGAAAGCTCATGCTCCAAAACATCTGTTAGTCTATAAGGTGCCACAGGACTCTTTGCCGCTTTTACAGATCCAGACTAACACGGCTACCCCTCTGATACTTGACAACTTCTTTTTTGGACTTTCTGATTCCCTGTTCTCTACATTATAGGGAATCCCAAATGCTGCAGCCAGGCAACTGTGTGACTTAGGAGTCAAGTTTCTCCCGTCATCCTTCATCACCACGACAGGCTTCTTATCCATTTCAAAATGCAGAACAAAACTACTCTCCTGCTTTCGGAAACTCTCTGTGGACTTGCTTTGCCATGCCTCTCTGACACTACATTCATCTACCTGCTTAACAGTTCACTCCATTAGTTTGAACTTGGTCCCTGATTCCCATTTGCATGTTAAAACCTTGTATGGTATGATGGGCATTTCTTCATGAATGCATCTTTCCATCCTCCCTTCAAGATAAGTAGCCTGAAAAAAGAGGTTCTTCCATCCTTACCTGCTTATACTATTCAGGTGCCCATTCTCTGACTCTTCTTCCTGCTGTATGCTATTTTCCCCTTGCTGCATTCTGCTGGGCACTCAACCCAGTGCTGTAAGACATGCTCTCCCTCTCCATTCTACGTGTTGCAGGAAGTGTTTTGTGATGCTGTATATGAAGGATGTATTAAAATCAACGGCATTATGCATGAGATTAGGGAGAACATGATGCAGAATATTTCTTTTCAAACAGAGAGGCCAAATCACTGTGTTTCAGAGTAGCAGCCATGTTAGCCTGTGTCTGCAAAAAGAACAGGAGTACTTGTGGCACCTTAGAGACTAACAAATTTATTTGAGCATAAGCTTTCGTGGGCTACAGCCCATTTCATCGGATGCACAAACTAGAACATACAGCAAGAAGATATTTATACATACAGAGAACATGAAAAGGTGGAAGTAGAAATACCAACTGCAAGAGGCCAATCAATTGAGATGAGCTATCATCAGCAGGAGAAAAAAAACTTTTGAAGTGATAATCAAGATGACCCATAGAAGGTGTGAGGATACTTAACATGGGGAAATAAATTCAATTAGTGTAATGGCCCAACCATTCCCAGTCTCTGTTCAAACCTAAGTTAATTGTATCAGATATGCATATTAATTCAAGTTCAGTAGTCTTCCTTTGGAGTCTGTTTTTGAAGGGTTTTTGTTGTAAAATTGCCACCTTCAAGTCTGTGCAACTGAGTGGTTAGAGAGGTCGAAGTGTTCTCCAGTTGGTTTTCGAATGTTATGATTCCTGATGTCAGATTTGTGTCCATTTATTCTTTTGCGTAGAGACTGTCCAGTTTGGCCAATGTACATGGCAGAGGGGCATTGTGGTTTGCCTTCAGTGCAGCTTGTGATTAGTGCCATTAGCGGAAGATGGCACTTTATAATGGACATCACCAAGTAGGTGAGCTGAAGCAGGAAATTCTATGTTTACTAGGCTTTCTGGTCCTAAAATAGTCTCAATCTATTCCACTGCTAAATAAGGGCATTTCAGAAGTTCTCAGGAGGAAGCATTTTATTGCTCTGGCTGATTTAATTCACATGATCAGAGTCCTTTATCAGTCTGAACTTACCAGCAACTCTCTGCTTCACCTCCTGGGCGCATGCCCTAGGCAGCCAAGTCTCTGGTTTCAACAACCACGCTGCTACAGACTTCACTCTAAATCTGCATAAGCATCACATCTGTACTCTGATTCTTCCAGAACTTTCCCTACACCGGGGAAAGTTGTCCTAAGTGGTCCCACAACTGCTAGATCACACTAGAGCACCTTCCCTGCTTCAAAACTCCGCAAGCCAATTCCTAGGGCTAACTAATGATAATGAGCCCTTCTGTATCACTTTGAGGGGCTAACTTATGGCCTAAAACCACAGCTCACACTGGAGCACATGGAGGTGCACCACCTCTGCAAGAACTGTCAGACACATTGTGCCTGTCAGGCAGCACAGCTGCTGTGCCACCACCAGTGCATCAGTGCACACAGTCTCTGTGGAGGAAGGGAGTGTCAGGGCCCTACCATCTCCCAAATTCACCAGGAATTACATGGGGCTCTGCCAGCAGAACTGCGTGCATCTCAGGTGTTTCTGCCATTGACCTCCATAGGTTTTCTACCAGATGTGGGCAGCTCTTACTCCTATCAGGGGTCCAAAGGAGCTCCCCTGGCAGGAGGTTAACTGGTGCACTACTGAATCAGCAGGCTCCCCAGATGCCCTAGCCACACAACCTTTCCTGACACCTCCAATCAGTATTGGCCCTTTTCCCTTAGAACTGAAATTGCTATTTTTTTTTGTGCCACCACATGCTGGGGCCACCACCAAAAAAACATCCTCCAAGGATTATTGGCCCATTGGCATCACCGGATCTTAATACTTGCTTAAACACAGATCTGTATGTAAGGTGCCCAAGTAAACAACACATTTGACAATTTTTACTAGCCAGGCTTCCAAAAACAGTACAAAACAATTTAAATAATGATTTACATGTGAGTGTATGTGTAAAATGACTGTATACATTATATATCATGTTTGCCTTCTCAAACTGTTTTTAAATGTCATAAAAGCTTTTATCCCCCGCAAAATCACTACTTTTCTTGGTGCCTTGATGCTCAGGATTCTGGAGCAAACTATGGAATTTGGGACCGCCCTGGATTTCCAAGCTGTGTTGTCACTCTGATTTGTGGAAGAGCTGTGGCTATAAATTTCATCTGGCTGTGAACCTGCTATGTCTAGGTCACAGTAAATAAAATAAAATTAAACCACTTGGAGATTTGGGAAGTTGCTAACAACATCAGTCAAACGGTCCTCTCTGCCAGCCAATCCTCAGAATGGCTTTGGGGTTAGCCTTGGATGTGTGTACGGGAGGGATGGACATGGTTATCCATACTTTCAACCATAATGACAGCTGCTAAGTGAGTACAAGACAAGAACATAAAAGAATGAAAATGAAATGTTTCAAATTAAAAGTTAAAACTGATTAAGAGCCCTCCTGCTGAAAGCCCTGCGTGCAAACTTCTCTGAAGTCTGCACACAAAAGGTTTACAGAATCAAGACGTAAAACTTCAGATAGTGATTGCTTCTGTTTTGAAGTAACTGTGTTGCTTCCCTGCTTCACTTAAAAGAATATTCTAAAGATCAAAAATTCTTAAGAAATATTAGAGAGACAAGGTGGGTGAGGGAATACTTTTTATTGGACCAACTTCTATTGCTGACAGAGACATGCCTTTGAGCCATACAGAGCTCTTCTTCATAGCTTCACGTGACTCGAAAGTGTGTCTCACTCATCAACAGAAGTTTGTCCAATAAAAGATATTACCTCACCCACCTTGTCTCTCTAATATCCTGGGACCAACACAACTATAACTACACTGCATTCAGAAATATTGTCATTCACTGCCATCTAGTGTTAATCTGAGAGACTGCCAAAACCAGCAAATGACTGTCCTCTGCTTTTCACAGGCCTAGTGGTTTTTCATTGGCAGACCCCCTAAAATATTTTGAATGGAGGTTTGGAAATTCAACCTGTGGTCCGAGGACCCCTACCATAGAAGTCTTAGACTGAAAACTGACTGGACAGAAGTCAGCTATAAATGGGGTATAGTAGTATGTGCTGAGCCTGGCATTGGACACAGTCTGAGAAAGGCCATTAAACTGTGGGCTTCTATGGTACTGACAACACTTCCAGCTTTTGCCCTTGGGGGGGTGGGGGAGGGGATTTGCATACCTTTGATGGATCAGAAAATGGAATGCCTTTTCTGGGATCTGAAACTTTATTTTCATGATCATCTTCTGTGGACCCCAAGGGGTCTGCAGACCACAGGTTGAAAACCACTGGCTTAGGCCAACATTTTCATACATGGTGGGCTGAAGTTAAATACTTAACTTCATAGTTTTAAAAAAGTGGCTTGATTTTCATAGGTACCAAGCATCCCCATATTTCACTGACATCAGTGGGAATTACAGATGCTCAGCAACTCAGTCAGACCACATGGCAGGACTGCCCTGGAGCCCCACATCCTGCAAGTCCAGGGTCCCTGGCCCTGGAGCAGGCCACATGGCAGGGCTCTGGAGCCATGGACCCTGGCTTCATAGCAGGGAGGACAGACTTGATTGGAGTTGGATCTCTCAGGGCTTCCAGGACTTGCAGGCTCCTGGCTCTGACTAGCTCTATTTTAAAGCAATAGCTCTGTTTAGTCAGTGTAGGCTGCATGTACTTGGAACCTTTGAAAACCAGACCACTTATTTTGATGCCTAACTATGAATTAAGATGCCTGATTTTACCCTAGTTTCAAAATCTGACCCACTGCTGCCAGAGTTTGTCTGTGGGGTGTCACTCTAGGAGTGAAGAGCCACCCGATGAGCAATCTCCAAAGAGATTCCTAGACATCTTTACAGAAGCAGCTCTTAGGAGAATGGTCACCACTTGAACTTGAAAGCAGGAGGAAAAGAGGAGGGGGCAAAGCTGGGAAATGTCCTCCATCTTCAGAATAAGAGATCAATAGAAGCTGCGTCTACTTGCACCTGTGACTGGATTCAGGCCACAGAACTCAAGAGGCAGCAATGGCTCAGTAAGAGTCGCCATTGAAGGGCAGAGGCACATGGCCCTCCTGAGCCTTCCTGTTCTCCCACAGGAATCTTCAGCAATCCAGCATCTGACTGCACTTCACCTTTGGTAGTCCCAGCAGAATAGCTGTGAGAACAGAGAGAACCTGTTTCTTTCCCTGTTCTCACTCAGCAGCAGCGTCAGGGAGTATGAAGTTGAGCAGATACTAACTAGCTCCAGCTCTGGACTATAGCCAGTTTTGAGTTAGAGGTGTTGAGTGATGTGATATCCTCACTGAAATCATAGTGTGATGCTATCTATGCTACCTCACTCTAGGCAGTTTTAAAGCACAAATACCATTAACTTGCATTGAGGTGCCCTGCCTTTTGTGTGGATTAGTGAGGTTCTACATTGTATGACATCATTCCCAGAACTTAGTTTATCATTACCTGAATAATAAGGTATTCTTTAGAGAATGTGTAAAATGATGTGCAAAGGCTAAAAGTAAAATATGTCTCAACACAAAGGCAGAGCACTGATGGTGACCACCAAATACAGACATAAGCAATTTATTGTTACCATTTCTGAAACTGAAAATACAGTACAACATTTCAACAGTAAAGTGTAATTAACATTTATAGCATACCTACATGTATATTACTGTATTCCACATAATGCATTTTATATTCTGTAAATAAATAACAAGACCCAAAGTGCAGATTAAGCTAACAAGCTGAGTTCTTATGGTAGAACCAAGAGTAAAGGTATGTCTACAATGCAGCTGGGACCATGCTTCCCAGCCCAGGTACACACATACAGGATAGCTCTGTGAGGCTTTGGCTAGGTACCCAGTGGGTTGGGCAGGTTTGGACTTGGTAGGCTATCCTGAACCACCACTCACGGTGCCATGGCCACACTGCTATTTCTAGCACACCAGCTGGAGCAGCAGTAGTGTGAGTCTGTTCACCTGTGCTGGAAAGCACCATGCCAGTTTCAGTGTAGATAAACCTTAAACGTACTATGTACAAGAGACAATAGTTCAAAGTGACTGACAGAATTAAATTCTGCATTCTGCTGTTTGTACTTTAGGATGTACTTATCTGATGGCAGAATCTGGCCTTTCAGTTGCACAACAGGTTCACAATCTTACATTTATTTTGTACCTTTCAGGGCCTGATCCTGCAGTCCTTACTCAGTCAAAACTCCCAATGAAATCAGTCTGGCTCAGCTTCTTGTTTTACATTAAATGATTTTTTACATAAAGTGATTCCTTTACTCATCTGTCCCACAAAGTCAGGTTATTATAGGAATTAGTATACTCTGAATGCATCAAAAAAGATGTTCATAACAGCAAAACAGGTCAGTAAATACAAAGCTAAGAGGTTTATTGTATCTCTTGTAAACCCTAATTAGTAACCTGTTCTATACTTGTGTACATGATGTGAATACCATTAACATTACACTTGGGCAGAGGAGAGGAGAGTCTAAAGCGAAGCAATTTTACAGGTGATATATGATGTGATATTCATGTTCAGAAAGAGTTGTTGTTTTCAGCTGTGCTAGAGCTAGGGACATTTTGATTTTACAGCTTTTAACACAGTATCCCATTTACTGTTCATGTGTTCTAACTGCTGTTTCCTAAACCTATGCTGAAATAAATCTTTACTGTCTTCATCATCAGCCTCTGATACTATCTCCATCTTTTGTATGATCAGTTTAATGAGCTCATGCTGTTTTTCCAAGAGCGTTGACATATCCTTAAGCCTAAAACAAAAGAAGTATATACACAGAGTAAATTTTATAATGTAGTTTTACAGCAGATTTCATAGAATCATAAACATTAAAGATACAAAAGACCTACTAGATCATCAAGTTCACTCCTCTGCCAAGAAAAAAAAAGTTCCCTAGAGTATATCTAATATCTCATGCCATGGTGCTTCCCCCATTTCAGGAATATTTTGTTGGAAAATGAGCTGCATGGTCCTTGAGAAAAGTGCTATATAACTGTACATTTAAATACAAGAGCAGAGGTCTGTCCCATCCTGAAGTAGAATTATCACTTGCAGAGCATGATCCTGCAAAGACCTTTCTATCCACAATAGTCACTCATTTGTGTAGTCCCACTGAGGTAAAAAGGGCCAGATTTTAATAGGTATTTAGATGCCTAAAGAGGCAGATTGGTGTCTAGAGGATTTTCAAAAGTGCTTTGGCACTTGCCTAACTAAATCTAGCCCAAAGGAATTACTGAGGATTTAGTATTAGCCCTATAGAATGCAATTTGACATGTACGTGCTTTTGTTATATTTAACAAAAGCAACTAATTACAAAAATGGAATCCATCTCCAGAAACTGTCCCCCATGAGTTACTGAATAAGTGTTTTGAAAACTCCAGTGGTGGTCCAGTGGTAGAACAGTGATATTCAGACTGAGGCTCGGGAACTGCAAGGGGCTCTTTAATGTGTTTCCTGTGGCTCTTTGTGGCACACGATATTAAAATACTGTGAGATTTAATTATTAACCAGTTTGGATCCTTTTACTAAGTACCAACTGTAGAATATTTGGTCAGTCATTTTGCTGTGAGAATTTTTTATTATTACACACACACACACACACACACACACACGCACACACACGCACACACACGCACACACACGCACACACACGCACACACACGCACAGCAGAAAGACTGACCAAGTATATAGTAATTGACACAATGAATTCACACTACTGTGGCTCTTTTGGGTAATGTTGATCACTAATTTGGCTCCTGAACCACTGAGATCTATCACTGGCCTAGGACATGGAAGACCTGCGGTCAAGTCCCTCCTCTGTCACAGATGTCCTGTGTGATCTTTGGCAAGTCATTTAGGCCCACATTTTTTAAATGAGATTTAGCCTCCTAAATCAGTTAGAGGTTACAATGCTGAATGCAGCAACGCCTAAATATCTTTTAAAGTCTTGACCTTAGTGTCTCTATGCCGTAGTTCTCCACCTGTAAAATGAGGACAATAAGACTTCACTACCTCACCAGGCTGTTGTGCATCTAATACATTAAATATTGTGAAATATTCAGATATTACATGATGAGGGCCATCTGAGTACCTTAGATAGTGTTGTACTCATAAAGTGAAATTAAATCTAAGTGCTATGACACTGGCATTAACTGAAAATATATTCACAATGCTGATTCTACTTATTAGTGCAGAAATAAAATAACAAAAAATAAATACCTGTATTTCTGCTTCAAAATTTCCAGTTCTAAAGTTGTGTCAGCACTCTGAGCATCTGTGACAGAGTCTTTACAACCAAAGCAAAAGTTGAACACGCTCTAAACAAGAAATTGTTTACACATTACAATTCAGACATTACAGTGATGCACAAAACCCAAGGGAGACAAATGCAGCAATTTCTCCTCTCCAGAGTGAAAGTTGCAGCTTCTATCATAAAGCTATATTTTAGCACCCTTATAACTTTGGCTTAGAAAATGTATTTGGCCTAAAAACAACTAGGTTCACTTTGCCAGCAAAATAACATGTTCCCTCAAAGTCTGGAGATAAATATTCTGTGCTGCAGGTCATTAAACTATTACCCTTGTTTGAATTAGTTTATCTCATATTTCGTCTTTTTCTGCCAAGCTTCCCACATGGTTACACTTCCTTGAAAACTCATGACCAACTACAGTTGCTTAATCACAATTTAGTTTCTTCAAAGTTATGTTATTTTTGTTGTGGATAGTTTGAGGCCTAACCCTGTGCCCAGTGATGTCAATGGAAGATTTTGCCATTAACTTTAATGAGGACAACATTGTATCCTCTGGTCCAAATCCTGCACACAGCAAAATTAATGACAACATTCCCATTGACTTCAGTCCATGAAAAACAGAGCCCCAAGCGTGTGTCAGCATTTTACTCTAGGATACATCAACTTACCATAAATCCACAGTATCTTGGCCTATTAGGATACACAGTGATTGTTTCCTGGTCCACCCGACTTAGGAACCAATATGGCAGCTTCTTCTCTAAATTTGTGTGAAGATGAACCTAAACATATTTTTACATTTAGAGTAGTAATTAACATAGCATAATACAATTCTCTTTAGATCTAAATACATATTCGGATGATGCAAATGTCCTACTCATTTTGGTAATAGGTTTAAAAAAAATTGCTTCATTGTTTTGAAATGTAGACCTTCATCCAATGTATAATATGTAAAGCTGGTTGTTATGGCCAAAAAGGGGAAAAGTCATGTGTTAGTCATAGCAAAATAATGCAAATGTAAAATATTTATAGAGAAAGAACACAAAAAGTCACTGGAGGCACTTGTTTAGTGGATGCTGGGTGGGCGGGAAAACATCTGGAGTCCAGCATAGTTTGTAAATCTCAGTCTCAGAGCTCAGGATGGATGGCTTTGTGCTTAAGGCCATGGATGCAGACTTCAGAGACCTGGATCCCCTGCTCTACCACAGACATAATGTGTGACCCTGGCCAGTCACTTATTGTCTCTGTGCCTCAGCTTTCCAACAGCAGAATAGGAATACTAGTAATTCCCTGCTTTTTAATGATGTATTGTAAGAGTTATTACATCAATAATTATGAGGCTGTCAGATACTCTGCTGATGAGGGCTATGTAAGCAGCTAAGATGGAAAGACTGGTATTGAGGGTTTCAGTGGGATTCAGGGAGGATCATGCAGTTGTCAGAAGGTTAGATCAGAGAGAATTTCCATCACTTGAAGAGGTTGGGTTTGCAGAACTATTAATAGGATTAGTAATAATAGGTATTAGGAGAGATTCTGCAATAAGATGGTGGTTGGGTACTTGACACAGTGGTAGGATCTGAGACCATTCATATGTCGAAGTGGGTATTATGATGCCCTGACATGCAGGGGGCATGGGTCTATGGTAGGGCCACTGTAGGGTAACCTAAGCTGCATTGTGTAAAACTGGTACCAGCAGGAATTCTCCCTTGGCTTAATTCAGGGCTCCACTGGGCCTTTTTATACTGTTGCTGCTGTGTGATGAATCCCTCTGTGATGAGATGTATAAACTCCATCCTGTGCCCGCAGGGGTTAACAGACAATACTGGACCCAGGTAGTCTGCCTGCAGCGCATGCTCCAGCTTGAGAGGAAGCTTAAAAGGGAGCCACTCAGCTCAGAAGGGAAGAGGCTGGGGAGAAGACAGACTTACCCTGAGGGCTCCTGAACAAGGACACTGAAGAAGCCTCACTGTGGGGAAGAGGCCTACCCGCTGAGGCCAACTAGGGCTGAAGGTTTAGTTGTCTTTTCTTTTGCTATTTTATATTTAACTCGGAGACTTTGGGAGAGATGGATGGCAGGAATGACCCAGGGAGGCAAGCTCTGGAGCACTCCAAATTGTTCAACATTTTATAGGGCCCTGGCTCAGAGCCTGGTGGAGTGGGAGGGCCCAGGATCTCCTGCCAACTGCTCTTGTTGCAGAAGGGGCATAAACCTCATTCCCCCCTCCCCCAAGTAAGGAGAGACTAAAGATGTTGAAAATCCTGAGGTGAGGATAAGCCACATACAAAAGTTAGGAACTGGATGGAAAGTCCTTGCTGCTGAGAGACTGGAAACTGGGTTCTGGCCCTTTGAGGACTCTACTGCACCCTCTCATCCATTTGAACTATTAAGGAAATACTGAACATGTATACTTATTTCTTTAAACATGAAATACTATATCAGCTCATTTCAGTTATTCATAGCATGGGTATTTCATGTTTTTGTCAAACATGGCAAAGGTCACATAGGTCATTTGAAGTTTCAAAACACAGATTTGAGTTTTCTGATAACCAACTGTGCTCTACACGTCACTGGGTGACTTCTAGTGACCATGCCTGGGGAATAGCATTCGACCCATCTGACGCCCCATCCTTCAGTTTCTCGTCCATGGTCTCGTTCTCTTTGGAGTCAGATTATTTCTTATCTTCTCTTTCCTGATTCTGGATTTACCTCTGAAACCTACTCGACTCCTGTGGCTATGTCACCCCTCCTGACAGGGCCGGTGCAACCATTTAGGCAAACTAGGCGGCTGCCTAGGGCGCCTAGTGGTTGGGGGTGCCTACAGGTCCCCTCAGGCGAGGAGGTGGAGTGGAGGTGAGCTGGGTGGGGGGGCGTGCGGGGAGGGCTGCCCACAGTAAACGGGGGTGGGGGAGGCTGTCATAAACAGATAGCTAAGGGTTAATGTCTCTTTCACCTGGAAAGGAGTAACATGAAACACCTGACCAGAGGACCAATCAGGAAACAAGACTTTTTCAAATCTGGGTGGAGGGAAGTTTTGGGTGGGAGTTCTTTGTTCTTTGTCTTGTGTCTGATCCTCTCGGCTCTGAGAGTGATCTTTCTGTCTCCTGGCTTTCTAATCTTCTGTTTCCAAGTTGTAAGTACAAAAATAGTAAGACAATAAGGTTTATATTGTTTTCTTTTGTATTTACATGTGTGTAGTTGCTGGAATGTTTTGAATTGTATTCTTTTTGAATAAGGCTGTTTATTCATTTTTTTTCTTTTAAGCAAATGACCCTGTATTTGTCACCTTAATACAGAGAGACCATGTTTATGTATTTTTCTTTCTTTTTATATAAAGCTTTCTTTTTAAGAGCTGTTGGAGTTTTTCTTTAGTGGGGACTCCAGGGAATTGAGTCTGCAGCTCACCAGGGAATTGGTGGGAGGAAGAAGTCATGGGGGAAAATCTCTTTGTGTTAGATTTACTAACCTGACTTTGCATACCCTCTGGGTGATGGGGGGAAGTACTTGTGTTTCCAGGACTGGAAACAGGGAGAGTGGAGTCCCTCTGTTTAGATTCACGGAGTTTGCTTCTGTATATCTCTCCAGGAACCCAGGGAGGGAACACCCGGAGGGGGGAAGGGAAATGGCTTATTCCCCTTTGTTGTGAGACTCAAGGAATCTGAGTCTGGGGGTCCCCCAGGGAAGGTTTTGGGGAGACCACAGTGCGCCAGGCATTGTATAGATTCCTGGCTGGTGGCAGCTTTACCAGGTCCAAGCTGGTAACTAAGCTTGGAGGTTTTCATGCTAACACCCATATTTTGGATGCTAAGGTCCAGATCTGGGAAAAATGTTATGACATGGTGTGCAGTGGTGGGATAGATAGGATCCAGAAGCCAGTAGGAATATTATATTTTTCTTTTCTCTGCTAGGGGCTTTTAAGCAGAGAGGGTTTGGTTTTAAAAGGAACCAGAGAATTTTTTTTTCTGTTCTCTCCTGGCAGTAGCTTGCATATTAAGCAAGGAACCATTAAGCTGTGACAAACGGGTCTTTTGTCAGACAATAGCACTCCGATTGTGAGTCAAGTATCCAGCAATACACATGCAAATAAAGTGGGTTTTCTGGTTTACTTTACATTTAAAAGATTAGCTAGAGGAAGAAAGGGAAAAAGGCACTGTTGCTAGGCAGACCCCAGGAGGCAACAGAGCCATCAGTTCAGACAATAACTGAGGGCTCCCCAACACAAGAGGGCACCCCAACACAAGAAAACAGGAACCATGCCTTCCAAGACAAACATGGAGGCCGAAGAACAAATCAAAGAAGCAGACCACAGGCGACAACTGGAACAAAGAGAAAAAGAGGTGGAGCTGAAAGAAAGAGAAGAACAGATCAAACAGGCATCCCATAAAAGAGAACAAGAAGCCAAAAATGCAGCCCACCACAGAAAACTAGAAGAAGAAGAGGTGGCCCATCACCGAGAAATGGAAAAACAACAAAAAGAAAGTGAAGAGAGGGAAAAACAGAGAAAACATGAACTGGACTTAGCGCAGGCTGGGCAGCGTGCTCCAGCCAATCCTAACAACCTTTCGCCAATTATGGTTCCACATCCCAAGAAATTTCCCACCTACAAGGCAGGTGATGACACTGAGGCCTTCTTGGAAAATTTTGAAAGAGCCTGTCTTGGGTACAGCATCCCTGAAGACCAGTACATGGTAGAATTGAGGCCACAGCTCAGTGGACCTTTAGCAGAGGTGACAGCTGAAATGCCTAAGGAGAAAATGAATGACTATAAACTTTTTCAAACCAAGGCCAGATACAGAATGGGGATAACCCCGGATCATGCCCGACGGCGTTTCAGAACCCAAAAGTGGAAACCAGATGTGTCATTTCCCAAACACGCCTACTACGTTGGGAAAAATTATGAGGCCTGGATATCAGGAAACAATGTTAAATCCATAGACGAACTGCACCTCCTCATACAAATGGAGCAGTTCTTGGATGGTGTTCCTGAGGACATAACACGGTACATACAAGATGGAAAACCCAAAAATCTCACCGAGGCGGGGGAGATTGGAGCCAGATGGATGGAAGTGGCAGAAAGCAAGAAAGCTACTGTCAAGGGGAGCGAATACCCCAGAGGGCACACCGACAATAAACCGTACAACCGAGGGCAACCAAAGACCCAACCTACAACCCAAGGAAAGCCACAGACACCCTATTCTTCCACCTCACCAGTCTCCAGTAACTCACCTCGACTCAGTGACCAGTCAGCTGGAAGATGCTTTAAGTGTAATGAACTGGGACATATAAAGACCAACTGCCCAAAGAACCCAAACCGAGTGCAATTCATTACACCACCATCACACCAAAGATTCCCAGGCCCAGATGCCTCTCAAATACCCTTGGAGCGAAGGGAAATTTTGAGAGTGGGCGGAAAGAAGGTTAGTGCGTGGAGAGACACGGGGTCACAAGTGTCAGCTATCCACCAATCCTTCGTAGACCCCAAATTCATCAACCCAAAGGCCCAAGTGACAATTTACCCGTTCATGTCACAAGCTGTAGACTTGCCTACAGCTAAACTGCCTGTCCAGTACAAAGGCTGGTCAGGAATGTGGACTTTTGCAGTCTATGACAATTATTCCATCCCCATGCTACTGGGGGAAGACTTGGCCAACCAGGTGAAGCGGGCCAAGAGAGTGGGAATGGTTACACGCAGCCAAACCAGACAAGCTTCCAGACCCATTCTTGTTCCTGAACCGTCCACAGATGCCCCATCTGTGTTACCAGAGACCCAGACAGAGGTAGTGGACCCGGATTCCATGCCAACCACTGAAACAGCCACAGCACCTCCAGTCCCAGGCCCGGAACTGGAACAGCAACCAGCACCAGCAATTGCAACCACATCTTCAAACTCAAAGCCAGAGGGCGCCAGCGAGCCAGAACTGGCAGAAGCAACAGACAGCCATACCCAAAAGGCTCAACCAGAGCCTGAAATACCCTCAGGTGCATCAGCGGAGAGCGGTTCACCAGCAACGGAAACAACCCCATCACCTACATCGCTTCCAGAGGGACTAAGCCCAAGTCCCCAGTCTGAGGAAGAACTGGTGACCCCAGCCTCAAGGGAACAGTTCCAGACTGAGCAGGAAGCAGATGACAGCCTTCAGAAAGCTTGGGCGGTGGCACGGAGCACCGCACCGCCTCTCAGCTCTTCTAATCGATCCTGGTTTGTTATAGACCAAGGACTTTTATACAAGGAAATTCTTTCTGGTGGACACCGGGAAGAATGGCAGCCACAAAAACAGTTGGTGGTTCCAACTAAGTACCAGGGGAAGCTCTTAAGCTTAGCCCATGATCATCCCAGTGGCCATGCTGGGGTGAACAGAACCAAAGACAGATTGGGGAAGTCTTTCCACTGGGACGGGATGGGCAAGGACGTTGCCAAGTATGTCCGGTCTTGTGAGGTATGCCAAAGAGTGGGAAAGCCCCAAGACCAGGTCAAGGCCCCTCTCCAGCCACTCCCCATAATTGAGGTCCCATTTCAGCGAGTAGCTGTGGATATTCTGGGTCCTTTCCCAAAAAAGACACCCAGAGGAAAGCAGTACATACTGACTTTCGTGGACTTTGCTACCCGATGGCCGGAAGCAGTAGCTCTAGGCAACACCAGGGCTAATACTGTGTGCCTGGCCCTAATAGACATTTTTGCCAGGGTAGGTTGGCCCTCCGACATCCTTACAGATTCAGGATCTAATTTCCTGGCAGGGACCATGAAAGAACTGTGGGAAACTCATGGGGTAAACCACTTGGTTGCCACCCCGTACCACCATCAAACCAATGGCCTGGTGGAAAGGTTTAATGGAACTTTGGGGGCCATGATATGTAAATTCATCAATGAACACTCCAATAACTGGGATCTAGTGTTGCAGCAGTTGCTGTTTGCCTATAGGCATGTACCACATCCCAGTTTAGGGTTTTCACTGTTTGAACTTGTGTATGGTCACGAGGTTAAGGGGCCATTACAGTTGGAGGGGTTTACGCCTTCTTCACGGACTAACATTCTAGACTTTGTAAGCAACCTACAAAACACCCTCCAACACTCTTTAGCCCTTGCTAAAGAAAACCTAAAGGATGCTCAGGAAGAGCAAAAGGCCTGGTATGACAAACATACCAGAGAACGTTCCTTCAAGGTAGGAGACCAGGTTATGGTCTTGAAGGCACAACAGGCCCATAAGATGGAAGCATCATGGGGAGGGCCATTCACGGTCCAAGAGCGCCTGGGAACTGTGAACTACCTCATAGCATTTCCCAATCCCTCACTAAAGCCCAGAGTGTACCATGTTAATTCTCTCAAGCCTTTCTATTCCAGAGACTTACAGGTTTGTCAGTTTACAGTCCAGGGAGAGGATGCTGAGTGGCCTGAAGGTGTCTACTACGACGGGAAAAAAGACGGTGGCGTGGAAGAGGTGAACCTCTCCACAACCCTGGAACGTCTGCAGCGGCGACAAATCAAGGAGCTGTGCACTAGCTTCGCCCCATTGTTCTCAGCCACCCCAGGACGGACTGAACGGGCATACCACTCCATTGACACAGGTAATGCTCACCCAATTAGAATCCCACCCTACCGGATGTCTCCTCATTCCCAAGCTGCTATAGAACGGGAAATCCAGAAAATGCTACAGATGAGTATAATCCGCTCATCTACCAGTGCATGGGCATCTCCAGTGGTTCTGGTACCCAAACCAGATGGGGAAATACGCTTTTGCATGGACTGCCGTAAGCTAAATGCGGTAACTCATCCAGACAACTATCCAATGCCACGCACTGATGAGCTATTGGAGAAGTTGGGACATGCCCAGTTCATCTCTACAATAGACTTAACCAAGGGGTACTGGCAAGTACCGCTAGATGAACCTGCCAAGGAAAGGTCATCATTCGTCACCCATGCGGGAGTGTATGAATTTAATGTCCTTCCTTTCGGGCTTCGAAACGCACCCGCCACCTTCCAGAGGCTGGTAGATGGTCTACTAGCAGGACTGGGAGAATATGCAGTTGCCTACCTCGATGATGTGGCCATTTTTTCAGACTCCTGGCCCGAACACCTACTACACCTGGAAAAGGTCTTTGAGTGCATCAGGCAGGCCGGACTAACTGTTAAGGCCAAAAAGTGTCAAATAGGCCAAAACAGAGTAACTTACCTGGGACACCAGGTGGGTCGAGGAACCATAAACCCCCTACAGGCCAAGGTGGATGCTATCCAAAAGTGGCCTGTCCCAAAGTCAAAGAAACAGGTTCAATCCTTCTTAGGCTTGGCCGGGTACTAGAGGCGATTTGTACCACACTACAGCCAAATCGCTGCCCCACTGACTGACCTGACCAAAAAGACCCAGCCAAATGCAGTTAAGTGGACTGATGAGTGTCAAAAGGCCTTTACCCAACTTAAGGCAACGCTCATGTCTGACCCCGTGCTAATGGCCCCGGACTTTGACAAGCCATTCCTAGTAACCACAGATGCATCTGAGCGTGGTATAGGAGCAATTCTCATGCAGGAAGCAACAGATCACAACTTCCATCCTGTCGTGTTTCTCAGCAAGAAACTGTCTGAGAGGGAAAGTCACTGGTCAGTCAGTGAAAAGGAATGCTATGTCATTGTGTACGCCCTGGAAAAGCTACGCCCATATGTTTGGGGATGGCGGTTCCAGCTACAAACTGACCATGCTGCGCTAAAGTGGCTTCATACTGCCAAGGGGAACAACAAGAAACTTCTTCGTTGGAGTTTAGCTCTCCAAGATTTTGATTTTGAAATTCAGCACATCTCAGGAGCTTCTAACAAAGTAGCTGATGCTCTCTCCCGTGAGAGTTTCCCAGAATCCAGTAGTTAAAAAGTGTTCTTAAAATGTAAAAGTCTGTTAGTTATATACTTAGTGGTATACGTAAAGGTGCATGTGTTGTATTAATCTGTTTATTTTAAAGTTCGAGGAGGAAATCACCACCAGTGAGCTTCCCCACTGTCTGCAATTTGGGGGGGCGTGTCATAAACAGATAGCTAAGGGTTAATGTCTCTTTCACCTGGAAAGGAGTAACCTGAAACACCTGACCAGAGGACCAATCAGGAAACAAGACTTTTTCAAATCTGGGTGGAGGGAAGTTTTGGGTGGGAGTTCTTTGTCTTGTGTCTGACCCTCTCGGCTCTGAGAGTGATCTTTCTGTCTCCTGGCTTTCTAATCTTCTGTTTCCAAGTTGTAAGTACAAAAGTAGTAAGACAATAAGGTTTATATTGTTTTCTTTTGTATTTACATGTGTGTAGTTGCTGGAATGTTTTGAATTGTATTCTTTTTGAATAAGGCTGTTTATTCATTTTTTTTCTTTTAAGCAAATGACCCTGTATTTGTCACCTTAATATAGAGAGACCATTTTTATGTATTTTTCCTTTCTTTTTATATAAAGCTTTCTTTTTAAGAGCTGTTGGAGTTTTTCTTTAGTGGGGACTCCAGGGAATTGAGTCTGCAGCTCACCAGGGAATTGGTGGGAGGAAGAAGTCATGGGGGAAAATCTCTTTGTGTTAGATTTACTAACCTGACTTTGCATACCCTCTGGGTGATGGGGGGAAGTACTTGTGTTTCCAGGACTGGAAACAGGGAAGGTGGAGTCCCTCTGTTTAGATTCACGGAGTTTGCTTCTGTATATCTCTCCAGGAACCCAGGGAGGGAACACCCGGAAGGGGGAAAGGAAATGGTTTATTCCCCTTTGTTGTGAGACTCAAGGAATCTGAGTCTGGGGGTCCCCCAGGGAAGGTTTTGGGGAGACCACAGTGCACCAGGCACTGTATAGATTCCTGGCTGGTGGCAGCTTTACCAGGTCCAAGCTGGTAACTAAGCTTGGAGGTTTTCATGCTAACACCCATATTTTGGACGCTAAGGTCCAGATCTGGGAAAAATGTTATGACAGAGGCGCAGAGGGGAACAGCTCCCCGCCCCAGCTTACCTCCACTCTGCCTCTTCCGCTGAGCACACAGCCCAGCTCTAAGGCTCCTCCAATCAGCACCGCAAGCCTGGGCAGGGAGGAGAATTAGAGCAGCGCCAGCGTGCTCAGTGGAGGAGGCGGAGCCGAGATGAGCTGGGGTGGGCTACCTAGGCAGGGTTAGCTGCTGTGGGGGCAGGGGGAAGTGGGTGGGAAGTCTCCCCAGGCAGGGTTAGCTGCCATGGCAGGGTGTAGAGGGGAGGGGGGGAAGTCTCCCCAGGCAGGGTTAGCTGCCATGGCAGGGTGTAGAGGGGAGAGGGGGGAAGTCTCCCCAGGCAGGGTTAGCTGCCGTGGCAGGGTGTTGGGGGGAGAGGGGAGAAGTCTCCCCAGGCAGGGTTAGCTGCCGTGGCAGGGTGTTGGGGGGAGAGGGGAGAAGTCTCCCCAGGCAGGGTTAGCTGCCGTGGCGGCGGGGGGGGGGGGAGAGAGGGGGGAAGTCTCCCCAGGCAGGGTTAGCTGCTGTGGCGGCAGGGGGCGGGGAGAGGGGGGAAGTCTCCCCGGGCAAGGTTAGCTGCCGTGGGGGCACAGGGGGAGTCTCCCTGGGCAGGGTTAGCTGCCGTGGGAAGACGGGGGGGAGAGGGGTTAGCTGTCGTGGTGTGTGGGGGGGTAGCTGCTGCGGGGGGGGGCTGCCTGGGTGGGGGGGCTGAGTTAGCTGCCGTGGGGGTTGCAAGATGGAAGTTTCGTCTAGGGCGTGAAACTTCCCTGCACCGGCCCTGCCTCCTGGCCTCTTACCAGACTCCTTACTCCAGTACAGGATGCCAGGACTTGCTCTCCCAGTGCACTTCCTCTTTGTTCCTGGAGGCCTGCCAGGGAGCAACTGCAGACTCCTTCCCCTGCAGCCCTCTTCTGCTTTCAGCCTCTGGCTTTTATAGCGCTGGCCCTGCCCTTCCCCATCTGGGCTTCACTCTCAATTAACCTTGGCCCTCCTTTTTTCAGATGATGCAAAGTGAACTAATTGGCCTCTTAGACCCTCGTTATCCCTATCAGAGATGGTGTGGGGTGCACACCTCATCACACCAACCAATAACTTGATAAGTGCAAAACACGCATTTCTTCTTCAAGAATTGCCTCTGTATTCCATCCCAAACCCCTCATTTGTATCTCTAGCAAAAGAAATTCCTTCTGGGATGAAATTTCTCATATCGTAAGCTAAAAGCAAACTTTTAAAATAAGTTTGAACATAGTCAGTTCAGCTAATTGTGAGTTTTGTGAGCATCAAAAGAAAAGGTTACTCACCAGTATGTGTAGTTCTTTGAGTGTATTGCCTTTGCACACTTCTGGGATATATGCTGCAGCACTGCGAAGCTCTGGGATCTTTCTAGAAAGCAGTGCAAATCAGGGCCACATGTGCACCCCCTCTTGACATTGAGTTCCTGACTGCTCAAAGCTGAAACTACAAAACAGCGGTACACTCCCAATCACCTCGGTTCCTTCCACCAAACTTTGGAGCCCTAGAGAAGTAGAACTCCAAGGTAGTATGAGGCTGCAGAAGCAATACATTCCAAGAACTACAATTAATGATAAGAAACCTTTATTTCTTATTTGACAATTGCATATTCTTCATGTTTCCACTTGTGGAAGTCTAGTGATCATACAATCTACAGGCAGGTGGGCTGAGTTCTAAATAAATGTGTGTACAGAACTCCAAGCAGCAGACCTGTAGATTTCTTAAGTGAAAACATTACGAAGTTATGTCACCTAAGCTGCCTTACTCCAGTAAACAAGCCCCAAGTCCTAGATTTTTAAAGGATTTTAGGCACCTAAAGATGCAGATAGGTGCATAGAGCAGTTTCCAGAAGTGCATAAATGAGTTAGGTGCTCATGTACTTTTGAAAACCCCACCAGCTGCATCTTTAGGCATCTAAATACCTTTGAATTGAGTCCCTTAATCAGTGTCATTGGCTACCATATAATGTGTCTCAATACATAGCCTCTGCCCAACTGAGTGAGCCTCTGACATGTTGCAGGGGATCTGGGGTCCTTCACATTTTCATGCATCTTGATTATTTTTAAGCTAAATAGATTCTTCCCTTCAAAGGGAAAGCAATAAATCCCCCCAAATTACACCACTACGTTTGGCTTTTATGCTCACATAACTAAAATTGGCTGAACTGGCTGTTCAAACTTACTTTAACAATTTATTTTTAGCTAAAAGCATGAAAAAATTCATCCTATAAGGAATTTTTGTATAGTTACACAAATGAACAAAAGCTGGGATTTAGGATGGAATGCACTCGTCAACCTACCTAGCTTACAGAGACGTTTGAATATAATTTTACCATAGTGATAAAAAGGATCCTAAAAATGACACTAGAGACCAATAATATTAATGCTAAATAAACCAGTTCTTTCAAGGAGATATTTAAGCACTTATATCTGCTACTTACACCCTACAAACCGAACACACACTACGCACCTGCATTGCAATCCTTTTCAGTGCAGCATATTTTTGCACCTCAGCAATGTCTCCAACAGCCAAACCAATCTAAAAATACAACATAGAATCAAACAAGTATTTTTAATTACCTGATTTTTTACATAGGGCGGTTTAAATTATGTTCCTCACTGGTATTATGATCTGAAAAGCCTTTTGCTAAATCATATTGTATCAGCAGAACACTTCCCCACTAAACACAGAAGATTTGTCCATATTTAAAATCCATAATCAAGAAAGTTAATTGTTTGTTTAATGGCATTTTCATTTTCTTAGCAAATTATATTTGGTTATCACTGATGCTCTTTTTAACTACTTCTAAGAACCGTTCAAAAACTAATACACCTTCTTTAAGGCCCTTTATTGCTTTATTGACTTCAGTTGAAGCAGGATCAGGCCACCATCCTGTAAAATAAAAGTCTTTGTATCATTTCCTATCAAACATGTTGTTTAATGGGGCACAGGCAAAAATGATATTAAATATTTTCTCTCACACACTCTCTTTGCTACAGTTCCAGTTTGCTGATTCTTTTTATTTACATCAGTCCTACCATTTAGCATTTAACAATACTTCCAGTGGGATAAATGGTTCACTTATTTAATAAAACCCGCTGAGATTTGCTTAAGCAATTTGTTTAAATATGACTCTAAGAACATCAAGCTGTAAATTACTACAGTTAGGACTAGATATTGGCTTTTATGTCCTGGATGGGGTCACTGTGAAGCCACATTAGTTCAAGAGGAGCACTGGAGAAACTATGCCTCAGACAGGCACAGTCTCTGCTGGGGCTTGTCCATGGACATGGGTAAGGGGCACAAACTGGTTGGTACAAGGCTGCTCTCCGTGGTGTGTCACTTTTCCTCTGTCAGATGGTATGGGGCCATGATCTTGCTTCCTTCCTTGTGCCTTTTTGGGTTCATTGCTTCCCAAGGGAGGGGGAGGAACCGGTAGTCTCTGGACTCCATGGAACATAGGGGCTAGTAGTGAGGGAGGGCAACATAAGGGGCTGGCTTCTTGCATGGCCACCTTATACTTTGCAGTTGCACAAGGGCCATCACAATCTGGCTCTAAATACATAAATACTCAAACTTGTTCTGTAGCAATGACAGAAAAACACTTGTTTTAGGAAGTAAAATGATGGAAGAGTGGAGAAAAGAGAACCCGAGAAAGGCAAAAGGAAACACCTCAATGTGTTCTTAAAAAAAAAAAATGTTGCTACCTAATGAACAAAGTTTGCTGCAAATCAGCGTGCACATACACAAATGATCCTATCCAGTAATGATGTGTATAAACAGCAATGTTCCCAAATCTCCATATTTTACTATATGAAATACTTACCAGCAAGTTCATAAGAAGAATTGGAATAAGCAAGGTGAAGACAATGAGAACTGCATAACTCAGGAACGGATAGGGTAAATTATCACTTAGCAGTGGATCAAGGAAAGCCTCATGATAATTAATATCTCCCAGCATCATAGCAAATGTCTGCATTACAGAAAGGAGCGGAGTCTTGTAATGTTGCTGAAAAAAGAAATAATGCAGGCAATGTAAATGGGAACATTTTAAAAATCTGTAATGTCACCTCTATTTTTTTTTCAGATTCTCAATTCATGAATATTGGTTGTGGTGTATTTAAAACTTGCACATAGCTATGCAAAATTTACAAATACAAGATAGAGTGGGCCAGATCTTCTGCTGGTTTAAACTGGTGCAACTCCATTGACTATTCAGCCTTGCAAAAACTATTATCCTAAATACTATGCCGAAAGATTCAAACTCGAGTGATGCACTTCTGGAGTGGATTAACTTCTGGCTAGCGAGAAATGAGGGCACACAGAATCAGGATATTCTCTCCTATTCTATTTTTATTTACAATGTTCACGTAGGGACAAATTGGGCTCCCACCTGTGCTAGTGTAAAAGGACTTCTGACAGTCGAACTTGAGAGTTTCTCTGCTGCACAGGGCACTATGTTCAAATACCTTACAAAAGTCTAAGTATCTTATATCAACACATACCCCTGTATCAACCAAACATAATTTTGTACAAAAATGATTCCATGTTCATTTAACAAGACCTATAGTATTTTCCATACAACCTTGTTGACTGGTATTAATCATGTTACTATCCTTCAATTCTTAATTGACTAAATCAAGTGTCAGCTTTTCCATTATTTTACCTAATATCAATGTCAAGGTACAATTATCTAGATACAATAACCTAGGTTATCTAGTTTTTTTTCCTCTTTTTTTAACAATGGCCCCCTGTTAGTACTCTTCCCCAGCATTCCAAGATTTATTAAAAAATGAACATCAAGGGTCCAGAGAACTTCTTGTTCAATTTTTTTTTAATCCTAGGGAAGATCTATGCAAGAAGGGCTCCAACAACACTGGGGTTCTTATGGGGCAACCTATCCTTTTATATTTTTTTATAGGGAAAAACAACAGTAGCACGTTTTGGATTGGTTTCTGAATTATTATAAATATGTTATTTTTTTCAAAGATAGAAATTATTTTTCCCTACATTATAAATTGTCCTAATTTTAAAGTACCTCATCAATTGTATCTATCAAATATCTGAATACAGGAAACACACAAACAGTATTACTAACAATGACAACAAATAACCATGCCATTAATCTAACCTGTGAACACAGAAGGACAAAGAAGCTGAGTCCAAAGGCCAATATCAGGAAAAAGAACACAACAGCAATCCGAATCAAAGTCCTCAGAATTTCCCAGAACATTACAATGTAGATTCCATAGCTTTCAAATCTAAGGAAATGTTTGTAGGTAAAAATTAACCACCATCAAATACTATAACAGGTTACTTTTCCTGCCATATCAGGTTACTTTTCCTGCCATATCTGTAAAGCAGAGCACAATCCTAACGCATCAGCCCAGTTGACATTTTGCTTCTAGGAAAGATTTTTAAATGTTCAGCACATTTTTCTAATTTCATGCACGCAAAAGTGGAAAAAATCCAGTTTGTCACAAGTTTAGAACAGGGGTTCTCAGATTTTTTAATACAGTGGATCACATTTTAATTGAAAGATGATTGTCTCATGGCTGTCTTCTCTCCCATTCATGATCCCACCTTCTCTTCCATCTAAAAATGCCTAACCCCCCTGTATCATGTACAGCAACTGATTACATGGAAAACTAATATTAGAAACCCAGTCCATCTTTTAATGTGACTTAGCCACTAGAAACAAGGAGAGCTGGTACCATGAGATAAGCCAGCTCTCCAATTTGGAAGATCTTCCTTCTTTTGCAATGAGAGGGGTAAAATGTGCTATGCCTCTAAAAGCTGCAGCAAAAAGCTCACAGTTGAGATCAAGAGACAGGCTACCATGGCTTTAAGATGCCTTTGTAGCCTCCTGATTTTGTGTGACAGAGGGCTGCCTATGTAACAGTTGGTTCAAGCTGGACCTATGCACAGAAGTGGATGTCCCAAGTCACCACCCGCTCCCACTCTTTGCCTCACCCCCACTGCCTTATATACTGCCACGGTGTATAAAAGGATAAAAGGGCCATAGCAAATGGAAAAATCCCAACTTTAGCGTTTCACCAATGATATATTATGCATTAGCTCAGAGGAGCAATTTTAGGAATAGTGGACCTAATCTTTTTCTGTTTTACATTGTGTATATCAGGAGTAACTCCATTGAAGGCAAAGGAGTCATACCGCTGTAAAATACTGTAACTGAAAAAAGAGTCAGGCCTATTGTGTTAGGCAACTGATGTAAATGATACCTAAAAGATTCTGCAGGCATACAAAATCAAAAGTGCTTTGGGGAAAGGAAGCATTTCCCCAGGGAGAAGAAGGATGGTTGAGGAGTTAGGAGACCAGACTTAGACTTAGGAGACCCTGCTTCAAGTCACTGCTTTATCACAGACTTCTTGTATGATTCTGGGCCAGCTATTTAGGCCTCGTCTATACTTAAAAATTAGATTGATCTCGCCATGTTGCTCAGTGCTGTAAAAAATTTTGTAAGCCATGCAAGATAGTTAGATTGAGTTAACTCCTATGTAGATGCGGCTACGTTGACAGAATTCTTCTGTCTACCTAGCTACTGCCTCTCAAAGGGATGGACTAACTACACAGATTAAAAAAAAACCCTTCTGTTGATGTAGGAAGCATCTATGCTATGGTGCTGCAGTGCCATAGTTGTGTTGCTGCAGCAGCTGTAGAGTAGACCCTTAGAGAATGTCTACACTTCAAACTAAAGGTATCAATTCCAGTTGGAGGCAATATACCTGCATTAGTTCTTACTGAGCTAGCATGCTAAAATAGAGTGTAGCTGCAGCAATGGGAGGGCTAGCTACCCTGAGTACATGGGTTATATACTTAGGGCTGCTAGCCCTTTCCACCACTATAGTTATATTTTATTTTTAACATGCTAACTTGATCAGTGCTAACGCAGGTACATCTTCTCAAGCTTGAATTTATATCGCCAGCTCAAAGTGTAGAGGTACCCTTAAGGGATACACTGTACACCAGGCTCTGACTCAGGTTTGAGCCTAAGCTTCCCTTCCATCCCCAAACAAATCATTCTGATTTGGGTCAGCAAGCACTCAGGACCAGGCTCCTAGGATCTTGGTGTGGGGGCATGGGTCAGAGCCCAAGTCCCCCTGTGACTCAGGTCCCCAAGCGCTGTCATTTTGCAGTGAGGACAGAGCTCAAGCTGTAGATCTGAGTCAGAAGGTCTGCACAGAGTAGTATGGCCATCTTAGCACAGCTGAGAGACCCAGGTTGAGCAATTGTTAACCCAGGTTTACAATGCAGTGTAGATGTTCAAACACAGGCTTTGAAACACCGAGTTCACAAGCCAATGTCCCGGGTTTATAAAGCAGTGTAGACATAACCTTAATAGCTCTGTGTCTTGGGTTTCCAATTTGTTAAATAGATATAACTACTTCCATAGCTCACAGGGGTGTTGTGAGAATAAGTACACTACTGGTTATTAGGTGTCCCGACACTATGGTAATGGGGACCATATAAGTATTGATAGACAATCAGTCAGCCATGGAAACATTTTACCCACCCCAGCTCCTTGTTAAAATAGGAGGTTGGAAATTTTTTTTTCATTTAATCCATAAAATGATACTACACGGCTGTTCTGGAGTAAAAAAACAAAAACAAAAAAAGCACCTTTTCCTCAGGTGAGGGGCAGTTTGAACAGCTAAAAACTAAAGGGCAGGTTGCCACAGGCTAGTGGAGGCTGCTTTCTCCTGGATATAACCCAAAACAAGAAACATTTCCTTTTATTAGGCATAACTAATCTTTCTCTTCAGATTTATTTTTCTTTTTAAGATTTTTCAAATGAAAAAAAAGAAAATGCAAAAGAAAATGCAAAAGAAAAAAAATCCTGCTTTCTGAAGCTGAAAGGATATACAACATAACACTTTAAAAAAATTTTATTCAGACCACTAAAAAAACCTGAAGATCCTTTGTTTTCTTACAAAGTGATATGTAGAGTGTTATTTACATTATCGATTATTTCTTCAATTGGTGTTATGTGCTTTGAAGTTTTCATTATGAAAAACAATGAATCACAATTAAAAATTCCTTAAGGAAAACAGAAACAGGGTAAAGGCCTAATCCATACATGTGTGATAATTTTACATATGAAATTATTCCTGCTGAATTAATGTTTGTATTCTAAGTGTTTGGAGAATCAGGACCTAAATTTTACCTTTGAAGATAAAGCAAGAAGTTCATCCAAGATAAATATACAGAAATTGCTCCACATTCCCACTGCAGGCGAGTTGGGATATTAACAAATAAGGAAGACACAAAGATTATGCTAGAAGTATAAATTGTCCAGTCTAATAGATTAGAATAATCCAACAGGTACTTCAATTTCTAGAATTTGAAAGAAAGAAAAAATTAGCATACTGACAAGTATGAAATCATTAAAAATAATACATTATATATTATTTTTCTGTCCTCTTAAGTTTTAATGTATCTTGAGTATAACCCTAAATTAGGATTTCCCTGATAATAAAAGAAAAAGCAGCAGTGTTTTTAATATCAAACAAATTATTA
The DNA here is from genome assembly GCF_025201925.1 of Gopherus flavomarginatus. Lineage (NCBI taxonomy): Eukaryota > Metazoa > Chordata > Testudines > Testudinidae > Gopherus > Gopherus flavomarginatus. The sequence goes on from NC_066618.1 coordinate 242,073,863, forward strand.
AGACAAATAGAGTATGATAAATTATATATACACACACACACACACACACACACACACATACCTGTTGAAAGAGTTGAAATATCTCTTTGCAGATTCCAAATAAACTCATGGTGAAAACTAAACACATGCATACTCGTATGAAGTATGAATCCTGAAACAGAAACCAGACAGGACAACAAAATGGTAAATAGAAATTTGGCTGAAGTTCTAATTAGGACACTCATGTTGCATTGACAAGTCTGCTAACTCTTCACAGAACAAAAAAGAATATATTTAAAAATAGTAATAAAAATATTCTAACAACATTTATGGTGAAATCCACTCCATCTGCATTGACTTCAGACAATGAGATTCTATAGTGGAGGGGTTGTAGAGGTGAAATCCAGCCCTACAACTCAGAATCAGTTACTAGGACTGCTGTGCAGCCCCCCTAGAGCTGCTATTCAAGCCTATGAGCTGAAATGGTAGCCACTGCACATCTATACCACTTGCACAGACTGTTGGGGCCACTGGATGTGTGTAATCACTGAAGCTGTGACCCATCATCTCTGCACCATTATGATCTCCCATGCTGGCCTACAGTATTCAGGGCCAGCAAAGGGATCCTTTCCATGGTACTTAAAAGGTGTGCAGGCACCCCTAACTGGCTACTCTCCCTTGATGTCTCCCAATGCAGACTCTGTGAAGGACATTAGTGACATGGAGTGCCTCACACTCATCCCCACATCACTGGTGAATTTCATACTCACTAAATAAATTCAGACTGTGTCTTAGTCATATGTTTTCTCAGACACATTCACATGCCAGCAGCAGAGCTGCTCTCACTTCCTTGTCAGTGTGTCAACAATTACCTGAAAGGAACAAATGAGTTTTAAATCTACACCATGGGCCAAATTCTGCCTCACATACCCTGTGCTGCCTCAAGTACTTGGCTTACACCTGGTCATATCTTGACTACAGAGTTGAAGCATGGTTTTAAGCAAGGGCAAAACTTAGCCACATAGTCCAGCAACTTCCACAAGATGCATAAGCCTTGGCTGCAAAGTCACACACAGAGATACCGTATGTCTTGTTTCTGGATGTTTTTGTCACTGATCTTGCCAGCAAACCGTGTGTTGTGGATTTTCCTCCTAGACACACTTGATCATTTATAATTATATTAACCGTGTCTATAACTGACACACTGAAATTAACATTATTTTCAATGTTTTGGGTTTTTTGTGGGGAGGAGATATTGCAATATAATGTAGATTTCCTCTCCCCTTTTTTTTCTGTTCCATGAGTTGATTTATATTCACCTTAATAGTCATTTTGGAATCATGACATCACAAAATAAAACAAAACATGCAGTATTTTAAAATCATTGTTTGAGTGTTCCTGGAAACCTGAAAAGGAAAAGAATCAATACCACCATCACACCAAACATTATAGTTGCATATATTTGATATTGTTATTGTAACCTTCAACTCTATCTTTTAGTTTTCAGGTTCTTATTTCACCGCAGTATATCAACATCTATCCTTCTCTTTAGTTTCCTCTGCCCATTAGATTATTGCTTTTTATTTGTGTGTAAAACACAATGCTGACTGAGGGTGCTGTATAAATAATGAATTCCCAACTATTAATAGCAACAGAATATTGGATACCAGTTTAAGCATTCAAAAGTAAGCACAGGGCCAAGTTTTTTGCCACCCCAAGCAAAAAAAATTTCCCATGCCCCCTCCCAGCCCTGCCCCAAGTCTGCCCCTTCCTCACCCCTTTCGAACCCCTTCCCCAAATCCCCAGCCCCTCCTCCTACCCCAGGAGCGCCGCATTTCCCCTCCTAACCCTCCCTCCCAGGCTTGCCTGGGAGGGAGTGGGGAGAAGTGCAGCGGCGGCGCGCTTGGGAGAGGAGGCGTAAGTGAGCTGGGAGCAAAGTGGTTCCTTTGCTCCCCCCCAGGGTTACTTCCTGCGGCCCTCCCCGCGCCCCCCATCACTGCAGCTCACCTCCTTTCTGCCTGCTCCCCTGAGCGCACCACCGCCGCTCCGCTTCTCCCCTCTCCCTCCCAGGCTTGCAGCAAAACATCTGATTCATGCAGCAAACCTGGGAGGGAGGAGGGAGAAGTGGAGCGGCGGCGCGCTTAGGGGAGCAGGCGGCAGTAGAGTGGAGGTGAGCTGGGGGGGAGCAGTTCCTCTGTCCCCCCCCAGATTACTTCTTGTGGCCTCCCCACGCTCCCCACAGCTGCACCTCATCTCCACTCAGAGCCAGCTCCCGACTTTTTGCGCCCCAAGCAAAAAAAAAGGAGCCAGAGTGCTGCCCCTTGGAAAGTGCTGCCCCAAGCACATGCTTGGAGTGCTGGTGCCTAGAGCCAGCCCTGAGTAGGCAGATGACAAAATTAAGGCTGTGTACACAATCTTACTTGTGTGTATGTGTTTTGATTAAGTCTTTTATTATGCAATAGCATTCTATTTCCCAAATAGGATATCATACAAATTGTTGCACAGCAGCCCTTCTTCAACACTTTTACAATTTACAAAGTGCCCAGGGGTTGCGGGAAGAATCCTTAAAAAGAATCTTGAAAATCCTTGAAATATATGCAGGAGCATTTCTTTAACCACTTACAAGATGAACACAAGCTGAGGTAATGGCTTAACAGTATTCCTACACTACATTTTTCACTATAGCTTCAGCTGAGTTAGCCATGCACAGTACAACCATTCTTAGCTGCATCTTTTTTGAGCTTAATGCAAAATGTACTGTGCTTGTGCGGCCTGTGAATGTCAAAGACACAAAACATGGCCAAGCAAAACCCAGTGTTCACCAGAATACTCAAAAGCACTTCTCTTTCATCATGAATATATCCATGCCAGATTTCAAACTTGCAACTTTGGACATCACCAATTTTGCTGCTTTTTATTTTTAAGAAAAAGGGAGAAAGTGTATTGTTTTCAGTCACTTCATACTAAAAAGCAGCTTAATCCCTTTTGTTCACACTCTGCCTTAGGGCAGAGACGGAAACTGAAAAAAAATGTGCCCAAGAGGTAATATTTTCAGAAAATAAGTAAAAATAGGGAAAATGACTGTAGAATTTAAACTACAGGAGTTATCACTTCCCATTCCAGGACAATAGCAGCATGAGAACAGATTGTTTGGATGTATATGTTTTATAATTATAGGCCTTATTGTTGCAAAGTGACTAATAATTCTAGAAAACCACTTCAATTATCATATCGTCTTGTTTTAAAATGATATATTGTAACTAATTAAAAATAGTACCTTATACTCTAATGGTCCTGTTTGATGTGTTTCTGTTGCATTAGAAGATATTCCTGGTCGTATGCGGGTGACCAGAAGAGTCAGAGGAATGAGACCAAGAGAATACACACCAAGGTTCATAATATGTGCTCGGAACCCATAGGCCATCCTGGAAGATGAAAAATGAAAAAAGGTTATATTTGGAAGGCTGTATTTCCAATGGTCCTTTTGTGATCATGGAGAAATGCACATTAAGGTTGCAATCATGCAAATACAACTGTATAAATATTCTTAGTGACTGGCCTTGCCCTGGGAGTTCAAGGTGAGCAAAGGCTTAATGGCTGCCTTTAGGGTCTCTGGGCCAAACTCTGCTCTTGTTTCCTTTGAAGTTAATGAAGTGACACCAGATTTTCTGTGATGGAAATGAAAATAAAACTTGTGCCAATATAGATTGTGGTGTGTTTCTGCCTCTAGTAAAATAAAAAGGTTGCTTGAATATTATCTGCTAATGGTTGAGATATTTAAATATTCTTATCAGAGTGACTGGATGGGAGTGAAACTGACAAATTCTACAATTAAAATTATCTTTCTTTGTAACAAATCTTTTCCATAGGACATATAAACATTTTTATAGTAATGTTTCTTTGTATATTCCATTTTATTGTAAACCTGATTAAGAGATTAAAAAATACAATTTATTCTAAAATCTGTTTTAGAGATCCAGTTAACAGATACATACCACTTCATGAGCAAATATTCTCTACATACAGGATGATTGAGAAGCTCCATGCGATTATGACGTACCATAGCCTACAAAATGTGTAAGCAAATGTATCAAACATACAGTATATCCAATTCAGTTGTGTGACCCAGTTACAAACCAGTTGTTTACACTACCTATTTCAGTACACTAGAATCCCCTTTATCTGAGCCTCCATTATCTGGCTCTCCATATCAACCAAACCACCAACTGCCCGGGGCCGACAGCAGGGATTCCCACCGCCCATTCTCTGGTTTATCTGGATTTTTATTATCCCATTTGGCTCAGGTCCCAGATAGATCAGATAATCAAGATACCACTGTACTTTACATGAATTCTAGCCCATTGAAAGGTACAGTACATTTGAAGTGATCTTATTTATCTAATTTTATTATGATTGAATTGGAAAGAACGGAATATTCTTTGAGGCTAATGTTGTGTGAGAACATTGAAATTTGTTTTAGATCAATAAAACATTTTGCAATCTGCATGTGAAGAAAGAAAATGGTGAATACATCATGACAACTTGTACCCTGGCCAGTTCCCTCCCTTAGAAATGTTTTTTTCTGCAATTCTGTTTACATTTCAGGATGTAGTTGCAAGTGATGAAGGATGAGTTTGCTTAGATACATGCACATCCACATACACTGTACTCTTTCAAAATATCTGAAGTGCATAAATAAGTTAATAACTTTTATCTATACCTAATAACTGGTTAAAATATTTATTATATAAACTATAAGAACTTCAGCTGGCAAATTAATGCCCAAGTTTCAATCCAATGTGCTTTAAAACTGCTGAGTTACAACCCCTGGAAAAGAGGGTTTACAATGAAAAAAACTTAACTTTAGCTCCAACAATACCAATGTACAATATTTTGATAGTTAAAAAACAGAACTTACATTTAGAATGGTAAGTGGTTCATAGACAATTTCTTCATCTGCCTTTACTTTTTTGTTAAGTATTAGTGGACACTGAAGATACCTGAAGTTATATTCAATCTGTACAATAAATACATATATTAGTGTGTGTTTATGACAATATTGATGTAGCAGTTCAGTCTTGGTACATCAAAGCAAACAAAACAAAAAACAATTAAATATTCTTCAGAAAAAATATGACTGTTGTGGCAGAATAACTATCAACCTGGACACTCTGTATTTATCAATCACTCAGTAAAACTATGAAATCTATATGACCAGCTATGATTATTATGGATTTTCATCACTATCAGTAAAATAAATGGGATCTTAAAATACTCTTAAAATATTAGAATTTTAAATAATTGTTTAGATTTTTTTTTATTTTAGCATCAACTACAAGGTAGAAGTTATATAGGTAATATAAGAAAGAAACCACATAGTATTATATTAATTTTCCAAACAATCTGTTAATGTTGTGGACACAATCCAATGTGAAAATCTACATGAGATGTTTTAATATAAATCCAAAATTAGTGCAATTGTAAAAGCAACAAAGACTTAAAAATATATCCTGCTTCCTTGGACATCTGTAAGGTGACTGTCATTTTAGATTTTGGACGTGATAATAAGATGTGCCAATTTATGTACAGAAGCCATATTCAGGTTTGGAATAAGCACAAACTGGTTTAGAGGGGATGTGAAGGCAGTTATAAAAATTAATATCCAACAAATGGAAGAAAGGGGAAGTTGATTGTAATGAATATAAATCAGATGTTATGAATTGTAGAAAATTGATATGCGAAGCCAAGAGACACAAGAAGAAAGCTATGACCAGCAGAATGAAGGACAATAAGAAGAAGTTTTTAAAATACACTAGGAACAAAAATAATCCTGACAATTACATTGGTTCATTACAAGATGGAAGTGGTAGAATTATCAATAACAACAGAGAAAAGGCAGAAGTATTCAATAAATATTTCTGTCCTGTATTTGAAGGAAAAACAGATGATATAGTCTCATAATATGGTGATGATCACACTCCTTCCATTCCACTAATATCTCTAAAGGATGTTAAACAGCAGCTATTAAGGTCAGACATTTTAAAATCAGCAGGTCCAGGTAACTTGCATCCAAGACTTTTAGAAGAGTTAGCTGAGGAGCTCACTGGACCATTAATGCTGATTTTCAATCAGTCTCGGAGCTCTGGAAAAGTTCCTGAAGACTGAAAGAAAGCTAATACTGTTGTGCCAATATTTAGAAAGGATAAACGGGATGATCTTGTTAATTATAGGTCTTACATCTATCCCAAGCAAGATAATGAAAGTGGCTGATATGGGACTCAAGTAATAAAGAATTAAAGGAGGGTACAGTAATTAATGCATATCAACATGGGTTTATGGAAAATAGATCCTATCAAAACTAACCTGATATATTTTTTGATGAGATTACAAGTTTGGTTGACAAAGGTAATCTATTTACTTTAGCCTTCTCTAAGGCGTTGCACTTGGTATCATATGGCATGCTGATTAAAAACTAGAATCATATACAATTAATATGGTACACATTAAATGGATTAAAAACTGGCTAACTGCTATATCTCAAAATGTAACTGTAAATGGGGAATCATCATAGAGTGGGTGTTTTTCCAGTGGTGTCCCGGAGGGATCAATTCTTGGCCCTACACTATTAACCATTTTTTTTATCAATGATGTGGAAGAAAACAAAATCATCACTGATACAGTATGCCAGTGACACAAAAATTGGGGGAGTGGTAAATAATGAAGAAAACAGGTTACTGATTCAGAGTGATCTGGACCTTGGTAAAAGGAGTGCAAGCAAACAATATGTTTTAATATGGCTAAATGGAAATGTATACATATTGGAACAAAGAATGGAAGCCATGCTTATAGGTAGAGGGGTCTATCCTAGGAAACAGTGATTCTGGAAAAGATTTGGGGGTCATGGTGGATAATCAGCTGAACATAAGCTCTCTGTGGCCAAAAGAGCTAATGGATCCTAGGATGCATAAACAGAGGGATCTCAAGCAATAGTAGAGGGGTTATTTTAACTTTGTATTTGGCACTGGTGCGACTGCTGCTGGAATACTGCGTCCAGTTGTGGTGCTCACAATTCAAGAAAGATATTGATAAATTGGAGAGGGTTTCAGAAAGAGCCACAGAATAATTAAAGGATTAGAAAACATGCCTTGTAGCGAGACTCAAAGAGCTCAATCTATTGAGTTCAAAAGAGAAGTTCAAGGAGTGACTTGCTTAGTCTATAATAGCTACATGGGGAACAAATATTTGATAATGGACTTATCAGTCTAGCAGAGAAAGGTTCAACATGATCCAAAGACTGGAAGTAGCAGCTAGACAAATTCAGACTGGAAATATGGTGTAATTTTTAACAGTGAGAGTAATTAACCATGGGAACAATTTACCAAGGGTCATGATGGATTTTCCATCACTGACAATTTTAAAAACAAGACAGGATGTTCTTCTAAAAGATCTGTTCTAGGAATTATTTTGGGGAAGTTCTGTGGCCTGTGTTATACAGGAGGTCACACCAGATGATCATAGTGGTCTCTTCAGGCCTTGGAATCTATATGCAAGTCTATGAACACTGAGGACAGCTGCACCACTTAAACCAGGTGTCTGTTTGACTCAGAAAGTGAACATTTCGTCTGTACTCATTGTTAAGAAAATAGCGTATATTCTGGAAAATCTATATCCTTTGATTCCAGATTCATTTCAAGAGGTATCTTAGCAAAGTTGAAGACCTATAAATTGCTAAAGTTTAAATTATAGTTATAACAATTTTTAAACATGAAAATTACAGCAACTGACCTTCAAAACAGGACAAAGAGCAAAATAAGACAACATACCTGGAAGCATGTATTTAAATTATGTGTGTTATGTATCTGTGTGTGTATATATATATACACACAAAATTATATACACCCAGTGAACTGCTAAGCCAATTGTGAATGCGTCCAATTCAATCTCAACTACTATAAACAAAAATGATCAAGGGTATGGAACACCTTCCATACAAGGAGAGACTAAAAAGATTAGGGCTCTTCATCTTAAAAAAAAAAAATGACTAAGGTGGATCTAATAGAGGTCTATATAATCATGAATGGTGTGGAAAAAGTGAATAGATAAGTGTTATTCACCCATTACCCTATACAAAAATGAGGAGGCATCAAATGAACTTAATACACCTCAGGCTTAATACAAACAAAAATACAAAATTTTTCACACAATGCACAACTAACCTGTGGAACTCATTGCCATGGGATGGCCAAAAGAATACTATGTTCAAAAAAGAACTGGATGAGTTCATGGAGGATAGGAATGCAACCTCATACTTGGGGCAACTCTAAACCTCTGACTACCAGAAGTTGAGAGAAGACTGAGGGGATCACTCCCTAATCACTCTATTCTGTCCACTCGCCCTGAAGCTTTGGCATGGGCCACTGTCAGAGACAACTACTAAGCACAGGATCATAGTCTGACTTGGTATGGCAGCTATTATGTTCTTATGTTCTAATTTCATGCAGAAGGTGGAAAGGGGATACCAGTAGGGCCGACGGGGGTGGGGGGTGGGGGAGGAGCTGGTACAAATTACCAGGGCCTGGCGGTTTGGAAGGGGGCCCAGGGCCCGGTTTCGTCAGCCCTGTTTAGCCAGTCTGCCCTTGATGGGGGGAGGGGCCCAAAAATTTTTTTTCAGCAGGGCCTGAACTGACTCTCGGTGGCCCTGGATACGAGGGGCATCCCTTGGTACAAGACATTTCTTCCCTTGTAGATATAAAAAGGTGACAGCATCAAGTGCATACATATTTCACTAACTGGTCCATATACTGAATAGATGACTTTGCTATCAGATTTGAAAGGGCCTTTAGTTCAAGGAACTACATAATATGAAGTCTGTAGCCTTTTGTGTGTTCCTGTTTAAATAGAATGGCTTTAGCAGTGCTCTCCTCCAAAAAGCAAAGTGTGGAGCTACCTCTTCCCCTTGTCTCCAGATAGATGTGTAGATTTTAAGGAGATTCTTCTATTGCCTTTAAATTGCAATTCTGAGTTCATGAATCCTCTTTCTTTTCCTTCTTAACCCAGTTTGGCTCATGTTACTGAACCATCGCGGGAGGAACATGCATCAACACTTTAGGCATGACATCAGCACAACGTGTGCTGAAGTTGCTGGAGCCAAGAATGCTGACTGTACTGAAGCATATTATGAAATTGTGTGATGACAGCTTCAAAGGTGAGAGAACAAACAGCGATGTTAAATATACACATCATGATTTTACCACCAAAACCATCTAAGGTCTAACCATGTAACTCTTGAAGTCAATGAAAGTTGCCATTAAGTTTAATTGGAGGACATTGAATCAGTTTGGTAGGGGGAAGCACTGGGAAACTGCTTAAACCCGTTGATACACAGACACAGATTGACAGAGGTGAAGTCAAGTGACAACAAGTATTCACCAGGCTATTCAACATGTCTGACTGTGGCTTAGATACTAGAATACTAAGAAAGACAGTGAGTGATGATCAGAAGTTCTCACGGAGTTTGAAACAGACATCAAAAGCAGCCAAGGTGTCTGTGGTAGCAAAAGATCATCACAGTGTAGCCTTAACCTGAGCTTTGTAGAACACTCATTTTCAGTTGAGTTCTCCTGGAAAAGGATTTTTCAACACCTACTACTTTGAAGCCAAAGTGGGTCCTCCCATCTTGTATTTACAATAGATCAAGGAAAAATTTGTAGCATGGTAGTGTTTCTGTAAAGTCTGTTTCAGCAGACCTATGCAAAAGCAGGGAGTAAAAGGAACACCATTACAGGCTGCAATGAAAAAGGGAATGATAATGACCGCACTGCATCTTAAGATGAGAGATTGTTGTCTGGCTTGCTGGGGGAAGGAGTCAGGGGCGGCTCCAGGCCCCAGTACTCCAAGCGCATGCTGTGGGGGGCGCTCTGCCGGTCGCCGGGAGGGCGGCAGGCAGGGTGCCTTCAGAGGCATGCCTGCAGAGGGTCCGCTGGTCCTGCAGCTCCGGTCGACCTCCCGCAGGTGTGCCTGTGGAGGGTCCGCTGGTCCTGCGGCTCCACCGAAGCCGCGGGACCAGCAGACCCTCTGCAGGCACACCTGTGGGAGGTCGACCGGAGCCGCGGGACCGGCGACCAGCAGAGCACCCCCTGCGCCATGCCGCCGTGCTTGGGGCGGCGAAACGTCTAGAGCCACCCCTGGAAGGAGTGTACCTCTTTAAGAGGCAGAGAAGCACTAATGTTGGTGCAGCCGAAGGGCAGCTCAATGTGGGGATGCTGAATCATCCCTCCAGGTGACTAGTCCAGAAGGGAGGGGAAAGTATATAGAGTAAGCCAGGTGGGAAAAACCCTCTCTCATCTGGACCAAGGCAAGATGGGGGATTTTTTGTCTTCCTCGTAGCAGGTAGGTAGGGTAGGGCATAGGTAGGGCAAGCAGGAACAGGAATTAGGCTATGATGTCACAACTCATTATGTAAGCATGGGGCATATGTCCTGTGCAAGTACTCCATAGGAAAGGGATAGAGTGATCAGATAAATGGATTGGTAAAGGATTTAATGGAGGTGTTTGTTAAACGAATGGAAATAGGGGGGTTCGGGGCTGCCATGACTAGAACAGCAGGGAGCCACCCCCACTCCTTTAGATACCACCTTAACCCTAATTCGAGGGTGGGGGATGGCAAGGATCCAGCAGTGGATTGGCTGGGAACCAGCATGGAAAAGGGATAGGGCTAATGGAAGCCCCCTGGGTAGATATTGAAATGATCATGGATTTACCTGCACTGTACACTTTTATCTGCCAGGTTCTCCCAGATAGTTGCAGTCTAATTAAACCATATGGTATAGCCAAACAATTAGAGGCAGTTGGTTCCACTGAACCTCAGTACTAGGTAAATTCATGCTACCAACTGATGAGGTGATTTAAATTATTTATTCTAAACTAAAGGGATTTTTGCCAATCACACACCAGGAGCACAGACCCACGAGTTTACTCAGCTTACCTTTGGTGAATTTCAGTTGCACAATGATCCAGATATAAACTATCTAAAACATGTTAAAAAGGGATTAAACTTTACAGAGTAAGCAAGTTTAAGCAGATATAAACTACACTGATGATTTGGCAAGGTTCAAAAAGTGCCAAGTTCACTCAATTTACTACAATCCAAATTTTTAAATAATGATTTATCACTAATAATATATTGCAGGGACATTATAACATATCTTATTGTAAGAAGAGTTTTAATAATTAAAATGTACTAGTTTTAATTACTTTTTTTCTTCCACTTACATAGAAGTCTCGACTTGTCTTTTCCTCTGAAGAATCAATCATACAGTTGTCCAAAACCAACTTTCAGCGTGGAAAGAAAAACAATAAATTTGCATAAATTAATTATCATGATCGCTGAAAATTAGGACTGTTCAGAAAAAAAGGAAGATTTCCATACTTTAGGGGAAAAAAAGTGTCCATGGTCTTCAACAATACAGCAGCCCTTCTAACAAAAATAATTATTCAATACACATTTACAGCATGCTTAGTGATGTGCACAACCTATATTTGTACATATATGTTAACAAATGAGAAATTTTACCTTGTTTACATGGGTATATGACAATTTGCACTTGCGTATGTCAAGTCTTTAGAAATACTCATACTTGCAGATTTACTTGAAAATTTCACAGAATTTTTAGAATGAGGTAAATTCTTAATGTGTAGACTAAACAATCTTACTTTTAAAGATTCAGGAACATATTCAACCATTTCCAACAAAGGACACTTATTGGCAGTAGAAGAGTGAGAAAATGTTGTTACAGCTTCTTCCCATCTGCAAGAATAAGTTGAAATAGTGCAGAATTAATTCTATGCCTCTCGGCAAAGGATAAGGAGCTAAACATCAACTTTATAATGAAAGAAAAAATGGATTATGTTATTTTGAAATCTAATTATTTTTAGACCGGATGAGCTGTTATTTCAGAAATTATTCTGCAAATTACAATCTGTAATGAATGTATATGCCATGAAGTGAAAATCAGCTGTTGAGGCCATAATTGAATAATATTCCTGAATGTTTCCCTAAGAATGAGTCATATTTAATCCTGTTTTCTGATAAGCAGTGATGTTTTGCAAATCACAGGATATACTAAGCTCTTCTTAAAACCTTGGACTCATTATGAACCCTACACTGATACTAGAAGTCTGTATCTTGGGCTCACAACATTCTGAAGGTAATAAAAAAATACTGGGTATCATCCTGCCACTCTTAGCATGAGTGGTGATCACTCATGGTATAATTCCGTCACTCCTGAAATGGACCCAACAGGTTTAGCAAATCGATAGTGTATACAACATGTCCCATCTAAACGTCAACAACTCTCATAAGAACATAAGAATGAACATAAGAACAGTCATACTGGGTCAGACCAAAATTCCATCTAGCCCAGTATCCTGTCTTCTGACAGTGGCCAGTGCCAGGTGCTACAGAGGGAATGAATGGAACAGGTAATCAAGAGATCCATCTCCTGTCACCCATTCCCAGCTTCGGGCAAATATGCTGGGGACACCATCCCTGCCCATCCTGGCTAATAGCTATTGATGTACCTATCCTCCATGAACGTATCTAGTTCTTTTTCGAACCCTGTCATAATCTTGGCCTTCACAATATTCTCTGCCAAGAAGTTCCACAGGTTGACTGTGCTTTGTCTCAAAAATACTTCCTTTTGTTTGTTTTAAACCTGTCGCCTATTAAGTTTATTTGGTGCCCTCTAGTTCTTGTGTTATGAGGAGTAAATAATATGTCCTTATTTACTTTCCCCACAACAGTCATAATTTTATAGACCTCAGTCATATCCCCCCTTAGTTGTCTTTTTTCCAAGTTGAAAAGTCCCAGACTTACTAATCTCTCCTCATATGGAAGCCATTCCATATCTCTAATCATTTTTGCTGCCCTTTTCTGAACTTTTCTAATTCCAATATATCTTTTTTGAGATGGGGCAACCACATCTGCATGATAGTTAACAGTGGACTTTGTGAGGGAGTTCTCTGGATGAAGGAGGAGCATTTACATGACCCTTAGGATAAGACTGTTGTCTGTAGTATGTGTGTTTGTGTTTGTGGTGTGCTTGCTGTTTTACTGAAATATTCCATGTGGTCTGTTTATTTGGGGGACCGTTTTCCTAGCCTAGCCCATCAACCCTTAACCAAAGGGTTGAGCTACTCAGGAAGATCAGGGCTTTAAAAAGCCAGCCCCTAAGCAACCAGAGGAGCTAGTGAACAGAAGTGGCTAACGGGAGTTTTGCAAGGGAGTTTAGAGAGGAAGTGGGAACTATATAAACTTAACAGTCTTTAAACTTAAAGCCAAAAACACCCCCTGATAAAAACAAAACATCAACAAAGGAATGAGCTGCAGGAGTAAAAAGAGAATGCTGGCACAAGTCCAGCAACAGAGTGGTGGCTATGCAGTCTATTGTATCCAGTGCAGCATGTATGATTACCTGCCCTATGGGCAGGTGGCATATGTGTGCATTCAGTGCCAGGAGCTCCTGGCCCTCAGAGACCATGTAGACCAGAGTGGCTGAACTGGAGGGGCTAAGGGAGACAAAGAGGTATATAGACGAGACTTTTCAGGACACAGTAGAACAGTCCCACCCCTGTCTGACAGCCTCTGTGCTGTTGAGGAGAATGGAAGCCTCAGGGAAGGAGAACATCCAACTGGAGCAGAGGGAAATGATCCCATACTTGGGACCCTCCTTCCAGATGATGCCATGGTATCCTCTCATACTGAGGATACCTCTCCAGTGGTGGGAACTCTAGTTATTAGGAAGACACAGGTAATAGCTATGGGGGATTTGATCATTAGAAACGTAAGTAGCTGGGTTTGCAATGACCGGGAGAACCGCATGGTGATTTGCTTGCCTGGTACAATCTATTCATGGAGATTCTCTATATCCTAGTAAGGAGGAGAGGATGAAAGATGATAAAATAGAGGTAGGATCTAATGAGAAACGGTCAAATGAAAAAGAGTACCATTCAACTGTATCATGTAATGTCAGACAGCTAAAATGTGAAAAGTTTTTTAAGTGCTTATATACAAATGCTAGAAGTCTAAATAATAAGATGGGTGAACTAGATGCCTCATATTAAATGAAGATATTGATATAACAGGCATCACAGAAACTTGGTGGAATGAGGATAATCAATGGCAATTGGTAATACCAAGATACAAAATATATCAGAAGGACAGAACAGCTCATGCTGGTGGAGGAGTTGGACTATATGTGAAAAAAAGCATAGAATCAAATGAAGTCAAAATCTTAAATGAACCAAACTGTACCATAGAATCTCTATAGATAGTAATTCCATGCTCTAATAATAAGAATATAGCAGTAGGGATATATTACAGACCACCTAACTAGGATAGTGATAGTGACTGTGAAATGCTCAGGGAGATTAGAGAGGCTATACAAATAAAAAAAAACCTCAGTAATAATGGGGGATTTCAACTACCCCCGTAATGACTGAGTACATGTCACCTGAGGACAGGACGCAGAAATAAAGTTTCTTGACAGCTTAAATGGCTGTTTCTTGGAGCAGGTAGTCCTGGAACCCACATGAGACAATTCTTGAATGGCATACTGGGTCAGACCAATAGCCCCTCTAGCCCTGTATCCTGTTGTCCGAAAGTGGCCAGTGCCAAATAAACCAGGCAGAATGAAAAGAACAAGGAAGTTATCTATTGATCCATCTGCTGTTGTCTAGCCTTAGCTTCACTGAATCACCCTTGTCCACATTTGTTGACTCCCTCAAAAAATTCTAATAGATTGGTGAGAGATGATTTCCCTTTAGAAAAGCCATGCTGACTTGTTCCCAACAAACCTTATTCATCTATGTGCCTGATAATTCTGTTCTTTACTATAAGTTCAACCAATTTGCTTGGTACTGAGATTAGGTTTATTGGCCTGTAATTGCCAGGCTTGCCTCTGGAGCATTTTTCTTAAAAATCAGTGCTGATTAGCTATCCACCAGTCATCTGGTACAGAGGCTGATTTGAGTGATAAATTACATACCACAATTAGTAATTCTGCAAGTTCATATCTGAGTTCCTTCAGAACTCTTGGGTGAATACCAACTGGTCCTGGTGACTTGTCACTGTTTAATTTATCAATTTGTTCCAAATCTTTCTCTAATGACACCCCAGACTGGGATAGTTCCTCGGATTTGTCACCAAAAAAGAAAGGCTCAGGTGTGAGATTCTCCCTCACATCCTCTGCAGTGAAGATCAACGCAAAGAATTCATTTAGCTTCTCTGCAACAGCCTTTTCTTCCTTGAGTCTTTCTCATGTACTTAAACATTTGCAACAGTTTTACCCAGCAATTTTAAATTAAATCCCTGGAATTATGTGACTTGTGCTCAGGCTTTGATAAAAATTCTGTATCTTTGTACCATTACAGTACCATATTCTAGAGTAAGAACTACTCATTCTCTTGGCTTCTTGTCATGTTTCTTGCAGTTCTTGAACAATTTCCCTGACATGGAGAGGATTTCCTTCCTATAGCTCATTATTATACCATTTCCTCCCGAGTCTCATTATACGTATTATATCAGTATTAATCTTTTGAATATGGAAAATACGTATCTGATCAACCATAGTATATTGCATGCTCAGTACATTAACTGCCAGCGAACAAAGAGAAGACAATGGTCACTAAACATCTTGAAACTATTAAAAAATGTTGTATAGGCATCTCACCTTTTATTCAGAATGACAGCAGACACTACATCTTTACGCCTCTTGTGTATTGCTTCATGGAAAAAAGAGGCTGATGCTTTGTTCAAGATTATTTTGGCACCACTGTCAAGAAGCAATCTCACCGCTTTCGCATGTCCTTCTTTGGCAGCAAGATGAAGAGCTGTGTTCTTTTCAGAAGGACAACATACCAAAACATTATTAGGAATCACTATGCTTAAAAGAAATGTACAGCCCTTTCCCCCTCCCCTCCCACTCCTCAAGGGCAAGATTCTGCTCTCAATTCATAGAACATAGGACTGTAAGGGACCTTGAGAGGTCATCTAGGCCAGTCTCCTGCACAAATGGCAAGACTGAGTATCATCTAGACCATCTGAATCACTTCAGTGGTGGTATAAAAGAAAAGAATTTTGTCCCAAGCGCTTAATAGTATATGCCTGTACCAGTACAGAGAAAACAAACTGCATGTAGGAAAGGGCAAAGCGTATACAAAGGATACTAATTATTAACATCTCATAGTTTTGCAATTAATGAAAGCAAGATGTTAAAAATAAAACTGTCCTGTGTCAACAGATCCACAGAATCTATATTTGAGGGTCAGGAAGAGAAGAATCCAAAGTTAGTTTCCACCAGTGTGGTACTATGCATAGGTCTGCAGGAAATTATTTGCAAACAGCTCTGAGAGGAGGATTTTGCCCTCAGTGACTTGCATAAAACTAAGGTAAATGGTTGTGATTTTCAAAGGCACTAAAAGGCCTCAGACACCCAAGTCCAATTGCAAGTTAGTTGGGCAGGAAGACAAGTGCTTCTAGATCTTTTTGGCACTTTGGTGAATCTCTCCAAATATCAACCCATCCAGTCTTCTCTGAGCAATGTCCAAATAAGGGACTACACAATGGCTTCTAATTAGCTTCTAGTGGAATCTGAAATGCTGTTTTTAATCTAACAGGTCCTAAATGCTTTGAGCCCTGACTACCTAAAAGTCTGTCTCTTTCTCATTTTGGTAAAACAACAGTTGCTTGAGCTTAACATCCCTTGGTTTCTGAGAGGGAACTGTTGATGCATCATTTGCCACAAGAGGTCTTCAGCTCTGGAACTGGATTCCTCTCCTGGCCAAAAGATCTTGGTTTTGACAAACTTCAGAACAAGCTGCAAGCATAGCTACTAGGGTTTGCCAGGGGGAATAGACTTTGAGGTTTGAAGAGCTTTGTTGATGAGTCATTATTTATGGTGGGTTTCCTTTCATTGTTATGAGCTCTTCATATTGTGAGTTCATGATGTTATTATATTCTGCTACATTGTTATGTGGGTCATGTGGTATAGTTAGTAGAGTCTAAAGTGCTTTGTACTTTACATTTTGTGTTAATGATGTTGATTTTCTGTTGTGTACAGCTCCTAGAACTTGGATGGGCATTTCACTAATTATAAATAAACCTAAACAAGATATGTTAACAACAACAAAATAGTACAGGTTTTATAATTGCCAAAATAAATATATTATCATAAACACAGTCTCTCATAATCTTCAATAGTGAAACAAGTTTGCTAACAGGGATTACATGTTTGATTGCAATGAGACAACAGAGTTGAAACAAACAAAAATTATACATATACGTACCCCTTCTTCATCCACTCTGTCTGTAGATTTCACATTAGTATCCAAAATGATTTGCATTGTGTGAGTGTATCCTCCGAAGGCAGCATGGTGCAGGGCTGTCCAGCCTTTATAATCACTTTTGAAACAGTAGATATGATGTTATTCACATATTTTTACAAGTTTAACCTACAACCTTGAGCTCATGGGCCTGATTCTCCCCTCTCTCACAATAGTTTCCCCACTGTTGCTCTCCATCAATGTCAATGTCTTTTTGCTGAGTAAAGTACAACAGAATCCTACTAGTACTACACTCAGCCATGTAAGGGTAATCTCAACTGTGTAGAAGAAATTGGGTCTCATAAAGGCAGATATGTGATCTTGTGGGATCTTACCTGTTTCACAGGATTCGGCTCT
Source organism: Gopherus flavomarginatus (assembly GCF_025201925.1). Taxonomy (NCBI): domain Eukaryota; kingdom Metazoa; phylum Chordata; order Testudines; family Testudinidae; genus Gopherus; species Gopherus flavomarginatus. The sequence continues at coordinate 242,091,578 of NC_066618.1, forward strand.
GAAATAAGTGAGAAATATACAAGACCCTGGTATTAACATGTAACAGCTGATGCTGCATACAACACTGTAGTACTGTTGAATTGTACATTTAAGGCAACTGACAAGTATTAAAAGCACACAATTTTATTTCTATTAAAAGTATTTCATGTTAATATTGCGATATCCTATGTGTTAGTGAACTGTCCCGGACTAATAACACATTATATGAAAAGCCCCCTGAATCGAGTTCATTGCAGAATATTCTTAATGACTTAAACAAATGTGTAATATACAATGTTAGTGTACATGTGATAATTCATACCTTAGCTTTAATGTAAACTTGCATGGACAATCCAGCACAACTTTAGAGATGAGTACAAAATGTAAGTAATAAAGTAGCTCAGTAACACTAATTATTTTAAAGAAAGGAAACCCATACACTTACCACAGGAAGAGGGCACCCTTCTTCAGTAGCAATTGCACGACCTTTTCATGACCATTTTGGGCTGCCAAGTGAAGGGGAGTCATTCCCTTCTTATCGCCTTCATTCAAAAGTCTTGTGTCATTCATGCCTCTGAGAAGTCGCTGACAGGTGTTGATGCGCCCATAGCTTTAAAAGATTAATGTACAGGATAATACTGAGAAAATCTGAATGTATAAAATGGCATTGATACATTCTATAGACTGCACCACTTACCTGGCTGCAAAATGCAAGGGAGACTTCTTGTCTCTACTTTTAGAATAGACAGAAACATTCAAGTCGAGCAAGCTATTTACAGAGAAGGGCACTCCTTGTCTGCATGCATAATGTAGTGGAGTGCACCCCTCGTCATCTTCTTCCACGACAAGATCTTTAATATGTTTCATCTGTTGGCAAAAAGAAATGATTGTATACATATTACCAATGCAACTGTGGGTCCTAGTTAGTTAGCAGTAATTTTTTGAAGCTACATTTAAAAATAAATCTTTATGGAACTTTAAGAAAGGTAAAATTAAAAACAGAGGCAACGAAAACAAGAGAGCCTTTTACAAATATGTATGCTGATTGATGGTTTTCAGTGAATTTACACTTCACAAGAAGAACTCAGCAACTTGGCTATTGGGTTCTCGAGCTCTCTATTTATCCACAGAACAGGTGCAATACAGGAAGTACAAGATTCTCTTACACTGCCACACCATGCACCTCAACCACATCAGGGAGGAAAATGAAGACATGTCAGCCTACATGCCTCCGGAATATTTGGTCTCTCTGTGGGGCTATTCAGAAGATGGCCAGTGAGGATGGCAGTAATTTTGCAGTGTGGACACTTGCAAAGCCATCAGAAGGTGAAAAAATTTGGTCACAAATTACCTGAGGCTAAATTTGCCCACAGTAGTAGAGAGAGGCTGTCAAGGTTCCTCCCCTACTCTGAACTTTAGGGTACAGATGTGGAAACCTGCATGGACACTTCTAAGCTTAATTACTAACTTAGATCTGGTAACACTGCCAGCATCCAGAAATTTCAGTGTCTGGATCACTTCCTGTCCCCCCAAAACCCTCCCCTCCCTGGGCAGCCTTGAGAGGCTTTTTCCCCAAGTTCCTGGTGAACACCGATCCAACCTCTTGGATCTTAACACAAGAAGAATTTAATCATTCCCCCCTCCTTTCCCCCACCAATTCCTGTTGAGTCCAGATCCAATCCCCTTGGATCTTAAAACAAGGAAAAATCAACCCGGTTCTTAAAAAGAAAGCTTTTAATTAAAGAAAGAAAGGTAAAAATCATCTCTGTAAAATCAGGATAGAAAAATACTTTACAGGGTAATCAGATATATATAGCCCAGAGGAACCCCCTCTAGCCTTAGGTTCAAAGTTGCAGCAAACAGAGGTAAAATCCTCTCAGCAAAAAGGAACATTTACAAGTTGAGAAAACAAAAATAAGACTAACATGCCTTGCCTGGCTGTTACTTACAAATCTGAAACATGAGAGACTGATTCAGAAAGATTTGGAGAGCCTGGATTGATGTCTGGTCCCTCTTAGTCCCAAGAGCGAACAAATCCCAAAACAAAGAGCACACATAAAAGACTTCCCCCCACCAAGATTTGAAAGTATCTTGTCCCCTCATTGGTCCTCTGGTCAGGTGTCAGCCAGATTTACTGAGCTTCTTAACCCTTTACAGGTAAAAGAGACATTAACCCTTAACTATCTGTTTATGACAGAGGCAGAAACTGAACTCTTGTGCAAGTGGGAGCAGCTGCACTACAGCGGAGATTCAGTCTCAGAGAGTGGGAGACAGCATTTGCCAACCCTCCTCTGGGGGGTTCAAATGGAAGTGAAGGCTTTTAAAGCAGAAGTGTCAAACTCATTCAGAGCAGAGGAATGAATTCTGTTTAATTGTGTTCCATGGGCTGGGGTATAAATTTAGGAGTATATATTCCCCAGAGTATACAATAGAATGCCCATTGATGTCAGTAGGTTTGCACAGAGAGCAATAGGAGAACAGAACTTTTAGGTAGTAATGAAACATTTAGTTATTTAGTCAGTGCCTCATTGTCACATTCACTGCTCAGTGAGAGAATATGCTTTCCTTGAGGCATCACTATTTCTGCTTTGTGTTTCTCTTCCTTCCCCAATCTTTCTCTTTCCCTCCTCTAATTTTGTGAGTCTCCTCTTTTCTCTGCATTTCCCTTCCTGCAGCAACTTCCAGTTCCCAGTCCAGTGTACTTCACTCCCAGCCCTTAAGCCCATTCCACCCACTGAAATGATCAGTGATTAAGTACATTTAAAAGTTGACAACATGACATGCAAAAGTTATCATTGTTCTTTAAAGCTGATTCTCCAATCAGATTATATGGGGAGTTCACACCTCTGACTCATGGTTTCAAGCTGTCTGCGTAACTGCAGCAGTTATATTTGGCTCACATCTGAAATATATCTCTGCAGCTATGATGGCTAGAAACTTACTATATTTTCTTTAAATGAAAGCTTAGATTCAGAGAATCTGAATATGTCAAGTGACTCATATAAATACATCAAACAGGCCAAGTGCAGAATTATGTTTGATATTCCTGTTTTAAAATATGTCTAGGGATTTACTGAAACACAGGCAATGGAGACTTCCTAAAGAATTTGCTGCTGCATGCAGCATATCCCAGGTTTGATTGCCTATTAACTGGCAAAGTAGAAGAAAATGTTCTATAATATATTGCTAATCTGCTGAGCCATTCAATTCCTTGGCAGCAAATAACTTTATTTCTTTGCCTTCCAGAGAGATCCGTATTATTGGCTTGATCATGTTTATTTTTATATTTGTATCTATTTAAATTACCCTATGGGGACAGTGAGGTGAGTTTACAAATAAAATGAATTTCCATAAATGTTCTGGAAGAAAAGAGAATCCTTAAACAGTTCGACAAAGAGATTGAATTCATCAGAAAAAAATACAAATAGATCCTCACTGTACCTGCAGAAATTTCTCATCCAGATGTTGTAATCCTCCAGGCTGCAGTACTGTCAAGTGCAAGAAATTCCGACCAAGCTGATCTTTTAAAGATATATTTGCTCCTAAATAAATATGGGGATAAATACTAGCAATTCAAAACTGCTGGCCTCTGATAACTAATAATGTTTGATTAAAATGAACAAGCTAAAATGAAATTAAAAATACGATTATTTCAGCCAATGCAACAACAAATATCACACCAAGACTTCTACTAACTCTAAGCTTTCAATTTACAGTAATGTATGAATTTCATTTGTTCCACTGTATCACTCAGATTTATAGGGGTGTGATATTCGGAAATGTTGAGCCTCTACAACTGCTGGTGGGAATGAAGGCTGCATGATCAACACCTCTAAATATACCAGGCTCTTGGTGTACTGCTGCCGTAGTCATATTGTTTCAATTGGAATTCTATGTTTCAATATCAGTTTACTTCGGTGCTGTTATATGAATAATCTATGATAACATTATAATAGTTTGGCAACATAGAAATGGAACGTCTTGCATATTCGAAGCAAGAGAGTGCCTTGCTAAAGTCCATAACAGTTTTACTATAAAATTTCTATCAAAAAAAGGAATAGTTTGTTAATAAAAATTAATGGTACAAATATTGAAATACTCACAAGAATATTTACAGTAGCTTACTCTTAAAAATGTGGCAACTGACAATTAAGGATGAAACTTCATTAAGGGTTTAGTAGTTAGTAAAGTTTCAGGTGACACTAAACTGTGACCACTCACTACAGTTTAGGCTTAATATTTAAAACCATTAATGGTCAGAAACTTGACCATGTCAAAGTGGTATCTTCATGTTCAATAATTCTGTTCCCTCTCTGTGTACTCTGTAGTGCAGAGCTGCTTTGAGCTTGTGGAAAGTGCAAGGGGAGTGCACACCAACCCTTAGGAGGGTGCAGCATGTGCTTTCCTTCCACAGCCCACACACTCTGTATGTTGATGTGGAGGGGCAGGGACGAGGCTCTGCTTCCTCCTTTCTCTTCCTGAGGATTTAGCACTCCAGAGGGTGCCAGCAAGGAGCAGTTCTTGTGTTCACTTGTGCCTGCCATCCATGTAGGAGGCTTAAAGAGGAGTCTCTTGAGAGAGAATCTTAACTTATATGGACCCTTCCCAGAAAAAAAACCACACATAATACTTGTTTGTTCCTTTGTACCTTTTGAGAGTAGTAAATTCACAATTTTCCATGATGCACAGGAAGTAGCCAGTAGAAGTGGTGACCGACCCTCAATGTCAAGACTATCAATATTTGCTCCCTGCAATGAAAAAACCCAGATTCATGAACAAATACTATTTAGCAATAGGTTGTAAACAGAGCAGAATTACAGGCATAGTTAGTCACTTTCACATGCTTTAAATTATGTAAATTCAATAAACAAATTATTTCCTAATTTAAATGAATTTAGGTCAAAGTTTTCAAACTCGAGTGCCTAAAGTTAGGTATCTAAACCCATATTTAGTCATCTAAATAACAGTATCTTGATTTTAAGAGGTGCTGAGCTGGGGAACATCAGGTCTTTTATGTGGAATTAGGCAAGGCCGGATTTAGGGCCAGGCAATCACCTGGGCTGCTGGGCTTCAGGGCTGCCAGGCTTGGGGTGCTGTTTTTGTTGTTAGTGACAAAAGGGAAAATAGAATGTTTGAACTAAAATGTTTTGGGTATTCTGTATCTGGATTCATTTTTCATTAACATCTTAGAAAGTTCTGGACCTTTGTAGAATCTCATGGAACCTTCCAGACTTTCTGAGAACTATATTTTCCTTGAACCTCCTAGAATCTTGTCAGCCATGCCCTCACTGTAGATAAGGGGTGTGGCATTGCCAGTCAATTAGTGAGACATAAGCATGAAGTGAAGTGAAAGCCCAGCTGCCATACTGTGAACCTTGTTTTATTGTGCAATTGTGGAAGTGTACTTGTGTTTTGAGATTTGAAGAGTATAAATAGCAACTAATAAATGACATATTTAATGATGATAGATATCTGTCAAACCCCTCTCTACGCAATAATATAAAAGAAATACTGTTACTTCTTCTGACATCCTTAACACGTAATGTTTGATGACTTTCTAAGACTGTGGAACATAAACTTTTGCTCTCCCTAATGCTGTCTCTTTCCCCCCAATAGAAAATAAAAGATGCCCCCAAAGAAACCTTCAGGAGCTCAGTATAGGAAGTGAAAAGCTCAGTTGCAATCTAGTTTGCAGCAAGGGGCAAATTTGGTGGGAAAAATATCTGAAACAGAATAGACTGGGCTTTAGGCAGTAGTGATCATCCCAGTGCAGAAGAAATTGAGGAGTGAAGCATAAATGATGGAAGTCCTGTTACTAAGGAATTAGCAGATTTACATGAAGATAAGTAATGGAAATGTGAGGAAAGTTATGGAGAATCGTCCAGTTTTCCTGGCAAGCTAAAGGAGAGTGATGATAAAGAGGAATGTGGCTCACGTGAAAAGGAGAGTAATGACAAAGAAAAATCTGGTTTACATGAAAAGGAGAGAAAATATAAAGAAGAATCAACCTCACATGATGACAGAAACAGCAGTGAGAAAAATTGAACACCACAAATTGATACATCAGATCCTGCTTTATGGCTGGCATGTTAAGGTTCCTTCCCCACTCTGAACTTTAGGGTACAGATGTGGGGACCTGCATGGACACTTCTAAACTTAATTACTAGCTTAGATCTGGTATTGCTGCCACCACCCCCAAGTACTACCTTTTTTCCCTGGATAGTCTTGAGGGACTTCACCAATTTCCTGGTGAACACAGATCCAAACCCCTTGGATCTTAAAACAAGGAGAAATTAACCATCCCCCTCCCTTTCTCCCACCAACTCCTGGTGGATCCAGATCCACCCCCTTGGATCTAAAAACAAGGAAAAAATCAATCAGGTATTAAGAAAAAGGCTTTTAATTAAAGAAAAGAAGGTAAAAGAAAACCCTCTGGGAGAGATTAGCATACCAGCTACTCTCACAGACAACAGATTCAAAACACAGAGGATGTTCCCCTGGGTGAAAATCTTAATACACAAAAAGAATACCCAAATTTGATAATTACCTTAATGGTACCAAGACAAGTTACAAAGAAAACAAACATAAACCTATTTATCCCTTTCTAAAACTTACTACTCTGATAAGAGGCTGGTTCCTTGATCTTTTTCACTCCGGCTGAAACTGAAACTCTAAAGGAAGGAAAACTTCCCTCCTTCCTTTTGAAACATCTTGTTCCCCCATTGGTTCCTCTGGTCAGGTGTTAGCTAGGCTAGGTGAACTTCTTAACCTTTTACAGGTAAAAGAGGCATTAACCCTTAACTATCTGTTTATGACAGCTGGTGATCCTAAACTCTGCTGATAGTGATTGCAAAATATTGAATGGGTCAGGCAAAACTGAGGATATGACGTTTCCAGTAAGTGAACAGAAGCGACACTTCTCAAAGTCACCCTGCGAAAGAGTGCTCAAGAATGGTGAGAAACTGAATCGACGTTTGCTAGCTTATTCAAAATCAACTGACAAAGTGCTCTAGTTTTGTTGCAAAATATTTGACAAGAATGTCAAATCACTGCTTGCACTTTCCTGGTAAAATTACTGGCATAATTTAGCTGATGCTCTGAAGCAACATGAAAAGTAACCCAGCCATTTTATGGCCTACTCCAAATGGATGGAGGTTTAGTCCAGGCTCAAGCTGAATAAATACATAGATGCAGAAAATCAGTGCATTAGTAAAGTAGAAACCCATCATTGGAGGAATGTGTTCAAGCGTTTGATCTCAATTGCCCTCTTCCTTGCAAAGAATAATTTGGCTCTCCTGGGCTCTTCGGATACATTGTTCACTGAATGTAATGGTAATTTCCTTGGTTTGGTTGTGCTCCTTGGGAAATGTGACACTGTCACGCATGAACACCTACATCGAGTAGTTCATAAAGAAGCAAAACAATTTGAAATGAATCAACTGACATGTCAAGCAACTTCCTTGCCAACATATTGATGCAACTCAGCACAGCGAAGTACTATGCCATAATAATAGACTGTGCTCCTGATATTAGTCATAATGAAAAGATGTCATTTACAGCAAGATTTGTTGACAAGGATGGCTGTACCAAGTAAAGGAACACTTTATCTGTTTCCAGTCTGTGGATGACTCTACTGGAAAAGGCCTAACAGAACTGTTTATGAACATTTTGAATGAGAATATAACAAAGCTTCAGAGCTGCCATGGCCAAGGCTATGACAACAGTATGAACATGAAGGGAAGAAACAGTGGTGCCCAAGCAAGGATCTTTGCGTTGAATCCAAAAGCTTTCTTCATGACTTTTGGCTGCCATTTCCTCAACCTGGTTGTGTCAGATGCAGCATCATCTTCTTCAGATTCGGTATCTCTCTTCGGAATACTGCAAATAATATATGTCCTATTTTCAGCATCAGCTATCAGGTGGAAGTTCCTCTTAGACAAATGTTACAAATCAGACCATAAAGCCGCTAAGTGACACTTGCTGGGAGAGCTGCATTGACAGCGTGAGGCCAGTGAGGTACCAAGTAACTAATACACTGATGGCATTTGCGCAGTCGAGTAAAGTTCGAAGCTGGAATACAACATGATGCTCAAAGCCTGGCAAACCATATCACTGACTTCAAATTTCTGGTCTCAATTGTGGTTTGGCAAGATGTCGTGTTCCAAGTAAATGTTGTAAGCAAGACATTACAAACTCAGTTGATGGACACTGCAACCACTACTACTTTGATGAGAAGCTGCCTTGATTTCATTGTAGCCTATAGAGACAACAGATTTGAGAATGCCATCACTGCAGCCAAAGAAATGGCAGAAAACTTTGGAGTTGAGCCTGTCTTCAAGGAAACTTGTATTTATTGGAAGAAGAGACATTTTGGTTCTGAGGGCAGAGATGAGGTGATGGAAAGCTTGGAAAAAAAATTTAAGAGAGTGTTTTTTTGCTCACTCATTGACACTGTTTGGCTGTCCATCCAAGAAAAGTTTGGATAAATGAAACACCATGAAAAGACCTGGTTTTTTTTGTATGACCTTAGTAAGCTACCAGTGGACAGGAAAACACTCTTGAACAATTGTACAGACCTTCTCCAGACACTGACATGTGGGGAATGTTCGGACGTCAATGATTAAACCCTCTATGGTGAATTGGACAACATCAGTCACATTTTGCAACATGAGAAGCAATCTCCACTAAAGGTTCTCCAATTCAGTTCTGATACAGAGCTGAAGGACACTTTTCTTAATGTGTGGATATCTTGAAAGATTCTGCTCATGTTGCCGGTGATAGTCGCAAGTAGTGAGCACAGCTTTTTGAAGCTTGGGCTCATTAAAACATATTTTCAATTGATAACTGAGTGAAACTGACGTCACTTGTTATTTTATTGTTTGAAAGTAGCATTGGCCAGTCTTTGGATCTCTCTGACACCATGAGGGCAAAGGCGAGAAAAGTGACCTTTTGAACTCAAGGACGAGGGTTAACATTTTAAGGCTGTCACTTACTGTAATACTATTGAATACTGGTTCACTCAATGTTAGTGCACAGTTCAATATCTTGATGTTAGTACATTTCAGTTATTCTTAAAATTAAAAAGTTTCTAAAAGCTTAGAGAAAACAATCTTTTTGGTTTGCGTACATGTGGCACACAGATTTACAGATCCTAGTGTGCAAATGTATCAACTTATATGACAGGGATAAATCATGCATGCAAATTGTTCATCAAAGTCTTGAAATGGGCTAGAAATGTAATAAAAAATAAGGTATTCAAAAGTTTAACATATGGGAGGGGGGCACAAAAGATACTCCTCACCTGGGATGCCATTTGGTCTAGGGTCAGCCCTGGAGTTAGGTGACTATTTTAATGGACCCAAGTTTGAAAACAATAGACTTAGTGGTCTGGAAATGTACCAAAATTACAGCCCTGATAAATGAGGCTCCCTACCTATCCACATAATAGTCAGCAACAGTGCAAGCCTCTTCTGAACTACCATACCACTGCAGTTTACTCCTGTTCTGGAGGAATGACATCCAGAAATTAATGTAGTTTGAGCTCTGTGCCCATTAAATCCTTGTCTTCTCTGCTCAGGCTGCCAGGGAGTGCAAGTAAAGGGCCAATACGTTGCAGCTTCGATGGTGGCTTTTGTGATGTGGATATTTCTAGAGCTGAGAAATGAACTCAGATCATGGAATTAAGACTAGGTTATATCTAACGCAAGTCTGACCCAAAATGAATTGAAGTGAATGGGAGTCTTTCCATTAATTTCAACTATCTTTGAATCAGGCCCTAAATCATGAGACAATTTTTAACCAAAGCCACAATCAATATTTAACTTGAGGAACAATAAATCTTGTTGTTCACAGAAACATGATAAGTTATATTGATTGTTATATACATAATGACTGTTTTCATCAGAAACACCAGGAAGTTACCTAGCAAGGCCATGAATTGCTTAAGGATAACAAATAATTACCTTCCCCCTGCTCTCAGTTACCATTCATTCTGTAACTTAAGAGGGTGACTGAAAAAAAAAAGGTTCATTTCTGATGAGCCAATCAAACGGAGATTTTCCTATCTGATTGGTTATCAGAGTTTAAATATAATTTCAGATGATACAGCTGCAGCAAGTCACAAATAGTCATTTACATAAACATTCTCAGTAGTTACCTTTACTCCAGATATTACTGTTGTTGACCTCTCAGGGACATGAATTCAACAATATTGTACATCCTATATGTTTTAATGTATTTAACAAGATTATGACTAGTATATTAAAATATATATTTAAAAAGGACATCAGGAATAGAAGATAATGTATATTTATAACATGCTCAAGTTATTGGTGCTTTACAAACCTTAACTTCTTGAATGTTCTGACTGGTGTAATTTAGTTATCCTGAACGTTACTTTAATGTTATTCCTGCATTTAATATAATTGTTTTTAACTGAAACAGGACACAAAGAAAATATAAAAGGAAAGAAGAAGGAAAAAAGAATAAAGAGCTAATAAAGTGCTTTAGAAGCCCCTTAGTGATATAAAAATCACTTCAGAGAGAGAACTTTTCATTAAAATGTTCTTAACTCAAGATGCCTTAACTGAGGCAGTCCTTAAGAGAGACATCCTTAACTCAGGAAGTCTTGAGCATGTTAAGAGATCTCAATGCTAACTTGTCCAGTATACAAACAGAATTCTAATTTATTAAGCCTGAAGTCCAAATGAAAAATGATGCAACCAATTCTAAAGCACATTTGTGAACATTTTGACTTTGCTGTTCTGATTTTTTAAAATTACTCATACACAACTGAATACCTAATATGTGCATGCAATTACATCATTTGTGTGCACAAATCAGATGCTTGCCAATACAGTAGAGACAAAGAACTGTCTATGTGTATATGCAAATACTATACTGAATATAATTGCACAAGCATTGGATACACAATTAAACATAATTTGCAAATACACATTTTTAAATTAGATTCATAAAGTTCAAAACATTTAAAATAATGACCTATATTTTCTATGTCAAGCTTAATTTGTTTTGCTTCTTAAGACTCAGATTTAGCAAAACACTTAAGCATATCAATTTCTGCTCAAGAAATAACATGCATATGCTTAAGTCTCACTCAAGTTAAAGCATCTGCTGAAATGTTATGCTGAACCAGAGACTACATGAAGATGACAAAACAAACCATTAGTTCAATTTTTAACTGTATGGCTTGATTCTCCACTGCTTTGCATCTTGTGCAGTCATTCACATTGGGCACAATGAGTACAAAGTGGGCGTATAATGCTACAGGAGAATTCTGCTTTTGTGGGGATGATCAGGCTCTCATTGCCTAAAACATGACATATAACTTTATTCCTGTTAAGAATGTTTTGACAGCTGCCATTTTTATTTCCAAGTAGAAAAAGCACTTACAATAAGATAAATGTTTATACATGCTAACATGCCTGAAATGAGATGTGGATCATTAAAGGATACAAGTGATAACCAAACCCAAAGTCAATATTTCTCTCTTTTTACTATGGAGACAATGGGCAGGACCCTGAGCCATGTTGTGGCAGGAAAGCTGCACTAAACTGGGAGCTCATGAGTCCCACACAGCAGTGAAATCTCTGGCTGACACAATCAGCTCTATACCACCCTTTCCCACTTAACCCTGCTCATACTCAGTGTAGAAGATGCCAAAGAAGCATGCCAGGAGAGAGGAAACAAAGGTAACAGCTGAAATGTGCAGTGTTTTTTTAATCTTAGCTGGTACTTTGGGGCCTATTAGAAACCACTGCAAATGAGAGAAGTCCTGAAGTGGTCTTAACAAATTTAGAGGTCTAAACCAGCTCCAAACTGCACCAGAAAGCAAGGAGTGCAAAGACAGCACATAGTCATTGTAATAGAATGTTAAACTGTACTATACTGTTCAGCTACTAGCCAGTGATGAGTGTATAAATACCTTATGGAAATGACCTTCAGCCATACCTGGAAGACCATTGAAGGATCTTATGATGAACATATCTGGTGTGTATAAGCAAGCTCTGAGCCCTGTCCACACGAGATCCAGAACATTACATGGGTCAAGAGTAAGATAAGAACAGAAACAGAAGGAAAACAGCTATAAAGGTTGCAGATAGAAAGGACACAGCAACAAAGGTTGCAGGATCTCATCAACATGCCACTCGTCAATGCTCCAGAGAACTTCAGTTAGGATAAACCTTCAATATGGACAGACTGGAACAATATTATGCAAAATTTTACATTTCTACCAAGCTGCACGAAGAAACTGAAGATATACAGGTATCGTCTTTAATTTATGCTGTGGGGAAGCAACCAGGTCATATCTTTCAATCCTTTGACGTTAATGAAGACAGTCACAAAGATGACTATTAAAGGGTTTTGGCTATGTTTGATGCATACTTTATACCTCAGAGAAACGTGGTTTATGAAAGAGCATGTTTTTACTAGAGAACTCAGAACCAAGGAAAAATATTGAATGTTTTACAAGAGTTCTACATATATTGGCTGAAAACTGATTTGGGGAATGCAAAACATGAATATATCAGAGACACATTGGTTATTGGGTTAACAGATAAAAACCTTTCACAGCAGCTACAGTTGAAGACAGATTTAATTCTAGCCATAGCTATTCAAACAGTAAAATAGTCTGAACTGGCGAAACAGGAAAACCTAGAGAAACTTGACAAACTTAAAAACCTGAAACTAGCTTAGCAACTGTAGACACTTGAGTCTTAAAAGTCATTATCATAAAACCCCTGATGCAAGAAGAGAGAACTCCTAGGCTAACAAGGACACATTCCAGCCTACATGCACAAGAAGTGGAAAAAGTCATATCCCAAGAGATGATGAATGTCCAGTTAGAGGCACAGGTTGTAATAAAAGCATGAAATATGGACATTTTACAGCTGGGCATTAACTCATATTACAGCAATCAAGAGCCCTTGTTTTGGGAACCTATCACTTACAATGATATAGAACCTGCCTGGACAGTGAACCTGAATAGTATAGCATGATAATTGACTTTAAAATTGACTCAGGAGCTGATGTCTCATTCACCTCAGACAGCACTTACAATCACCTTCAACCCCTCCCAGAGATGAAGACACCGTACACAGCTCTGACTAGCCCTGGAGATACTCTGAAATGCATAGGCCAGTTCACCACAGAAACAACATACAAAGACAAAAGCTTTGCATTCAGAGTGCATGTGATCAGAGGATCCAAGATCAACAACCTTCTCAGCAGCAGTATAGTACCCATGATGGGCCTAGTGAGAAATGTGGAGGAAGCTGAATGATATTGGACTTTTGAGAGGAGATTGAGCACAAATCAATTTAAGTGATAATGCTGAACTACAGTATACAAACACCTGTACCAGAAAGACCTTGGAAGAGGCTAATGGCAGATTTATGCAAATTCAGAGGATATCGTTATCTGGTCATTGTGGACTATTTTTTCAGGTATATAGAAATAATGTAATTGAAAGACATAACATGTTGCAGTGTTATCAAGAAACTGAAGAGCACTTGTGCTTACTTTGGTATTCCGGAACAATTAGTGATGTACAATGGACCACAATTCATTGCAGCAGAATAAAAGTCATTCCAAATGAAATATGATTTTGATCATATTACTAGCTATACAGAGAGCCAGGAAAATCTGACAGCATGAAGATCCATTCCTTGCTCTTCTGAGTTACAGATCAACACCAATAGTGATTACTTGATGTTGTTCTGCACAACTCCTGATGGGAAGGCAACACAGGCCTACTCTTCCAACTTTGGAAAAATAATCTATTTCCAAAGTGGCCAGACATGAAGAGAGTTGCCAAATTGGATAAAAAGGCTAAAAGATCTTATGAACACTTCTACAACAGACATCACTCTGATGGAATGTACTCCTATATTCACACCCTACACATTACTGTAATAATCTTTGTACAAAATATGTCTTGTAAGATATCTTTTGAAAACAACTCATGGTCAATAATATCATGATGAAATGTATGTAGTAAAATTATATGTAAAATTATTAACATAAGATGAAATCACATCTAAAATGTGATTACCAGACAAGTCTGGGTAAATCAGTTTCTCTAAGATAAAGGACAAGCTGACACCACTAGCCAGCTGTCATCAAAGTTGATGGGCAATCGCCCATCAAGTGGCCATTATTTGGCAAGGAAAGGGGGCAGGAACAAACAGATCTGCACCGTAGCAAACAACAGCACTATGAAATGTCCTCAACGTGGGAATAAACTTTATCCAGTGGATATAGTGTATTTAGATTTTCAGAAAGCCTTTGACAAGGTCCCTCACCAAAGAGTCTTAAGCAAAATAAGCAGTCATGGAATAAGAGGAAAGGTTCTCTCATGGATTGGTAACTGGTTAAAAGATAGGAAACAAAGAGTAGGAATAAATGGTCAGTTTTCAGAATGGAGAGAAGTAAATAGTGATGTCCCCCAGGAATCTGTACTGCACCCAGTCCTATTTAATATGTTCATAAATGATCTGGAAAAAGGAGTAAACAGTGAGGTGGCAAAATTGGCAGATGATACAAAGCTGTGTAAGATAGTTAAGTCCCAGGCAGACTGCGAAGAGCTACAAAAGGATCTCACAAAACTGGGTGGCTGAGTAACAAAATGGCAGATGAAATTTAATGTTGATAAATGGAACATAATGCACACTGGAAAACATAATCCTAATTATACATATACAAAGATGGGGTCTAAATTAGCTGTTACCACTCAAGAAAGAGATCTTGGAGTCATTGTTGATAGTTCTCTGAAATCATCCACTCAATGTGCAGCGGTAGTCAAAACTGTGAACAGACTGTTGGGAATCATCAAGAAAGGGATAGATAATAAGACAGAAAATATCATATTGCCGCTATATAAATCCATGGTACGCCCACACCTTGAATACTGCGTGCAGATGTGGTCGCTCTATCTCAAAAAAGATATATTGGAATTGGAAAAAGTTCAGAAAAGGGCAACAAAAATGATTAGGAGTATAGAACAGCTTCCGTATGAGGAAAGATTAATAAGATTGGGACTTTTCAGTTTGGAAAAGAGTCGACTAAGGGGCTATATGATAGAGGTCTATAAAATGATGAGTGGTATAGAGAAAGTAAACAAGGAAGTGTTATTTACTCCTTTTCATAATACAAGAACAAGGAGCCACCAAAAGAAATTAATAGGTACCAGGTTTAAAACAAACACAAGAAAGTATTTTTTCACACAATGCACTGCCAATCTCTGGAACTCCTTGCCAGAGGGTGTTGTGAAGGCCAATACTATAATGGGGTTCAAAAGGGAGCTAGATAGATTCATGGAAGATAGGTCCATCAATGGCTATTAGCCAGGATGGGCAGGAATGGTGTTCCTAGCCTCTGTTTGCCAGAAGCTGGGATTGGGTGACAGGGCATGGATCACTTAATGATAACCTGTCTGTTCATTCTCTTTGGGGCACCTGCCACTGGCAGAGGACAGAATACTGGGCTTCATGGACCTTTGGTCTGACCCACTATGTCCGTTCTTATGTTCTTATAGAGGTAACCCTCAAGAAAATGCATTGCAGAGGAGGACTGAACAATTAAGGAGAGGCAAACACACCTCAAGATTTCTCTCTATCCATCTCTTGCTCTTTCACTAAGACAACAAAAGAAACCATCCCATTTACCTTTGGGAGAGATCTTGACCTGAAATTTGGTCAGCCCTGTTGCTGGGAATATGTGGTAAGAATTTTATCTTGAACCACGTTAAGTTTTAGCACTAGAAAGCATTTTATCTTTATTTCTCTTTTAACCATTTCTGACTTTAATACCTTATGCTTGTACTCATGTAAAATCTCTCTGTGGTTAAATAAACTTGTTTTATTCTTTAATTAAAACTAATCCAGTGTTGTCTTCAAACTGAATTGTATGGGGCAATTCCATTTATGGTACCAAATTCTTGTATATTGATCCCCTTAGAGGGGCAATGGGCCTAATATATCTGGACTGTCCAGGAGAGGGATATGGGGGAAAATCTGGGACTGGGAGTGTGTTTGGGGTCACCCTGCAAGTGGTAACCCAAGGTTAGTGGAAGCCAGAGTGTGACTCATGTATGGCTGGCGGGTTGCAGCTATAGACAGACACTCAGGGCACGCTAGAAGGTTGTTTGTGAGCAGCCCAGGTTGGAGTTATAGCAGCAAAGCATTATGAGGCACCCAAGTTTGCAGGGCAGGGATGATACAGCCCCTCAGTGGTCTGGATTGTACGGCCCAGAATGTCAGTCACTCATTTAGAGAACTGCCAGGTCTAGAATTTGGTGGCCATGCTCATGTCAAATTGGATGGAGAAAAGGGATGAACCTGTCGTAAAGAATAAGAATTCAGCACTCAGATCATATGTAATCAAGATCGACAGTGGAGAGTTCAACAGAAACTGTTGCCATATAGAGTTTGTTCCACAACAGAGAACAAACAACAGAGCAAACTCTACAGATGTTGGATGTGGAAAACAAAGAAGACAACTCAAGGATTCTGCACTGACTACAGCCAGTTGTTGCAACTAATGGACAGACAGATGACCAAATTGTTACATTTGGGTCGTTTAACTAGAAAACCAGTATGATTCAGAGACACTTAGCAGATTGATACATACTAAATTTCAAAGTCAGCATGATAGTGTAAATTATGGTTTTCAAACTTTTGTACTGGTGACCCCTTTCACATAGCAAGCCTCTGAGTGTGACCCTACTTATAAATTAAAAACACTTTTTAATATATTTAACACTATTATAAATGATAGAGGCAAAGTAGGGCTTGGGGTGGAGGCTGACAGCTCATGACTCCCCATGTAATAACCTCTGAGGAGTACCAACTCCCTGGTGTAAATTCTGTAAATGGTAGGAATGTAGAACTTAAAGGGGAAGATGTAATGGAATGCTAAAGCTAAACTGTATTATACTGCTCAGACACAGGTGGCGCTTTGTGTAAAATATCTTATTTCAATGAACCTCATCCAGACATGGCAGAGCATTAATGGATCTAATGATGAACACATCTGGAGTATATAAGCAAGTTTTCAGACCAGTCCATATTGGGTACAGGAACATGACAGTCACTTTCACTTCCCAGCATGGGTCCTATGTTGAGCATAGCTCGGTCAGACCTCAAAAATGCAACAAAAATATTCTGGAGAACATCAGATAGGAATGCATGTTCATTCTTAACAAATACAGTGTTAAATACTGGATTTTCATCCTTTACGCTCTAATTGCTTGTGCACATGGACTTCCACACGCACAAACTAGTGCCTGCCCTTCACAGGTGAAAACATGTATGCGCCTGTTACTACCCAAAGATAAGCTTAAATAGTCTAATACCAAGTGTCAGCATTTGCTGATGTTTTAAAAAAAACAACAAAAAAAAAAACCTGGTTCCATAGCTCACTTTTACTAAAGTTCCTAAGATGAGGACAACTACTTGTATGGACTAAAACATTTCTAATATTTATTGTCTGTTGACACAACATTAAAGGCAAAATCTTCAAGTAATATATATTGGCATAGCTCTACTGACGCCTCACAATTTGCTCAGTACTGTACTAACACAGAGGATATAGTAGAGTAAACAGTGGATATAAAAATATTTTTCTTTCCCAATTATTCCATGAACAAACCCAATAAATCTCCTGTGGGATATGTGTGTGTGTACAAGATATTGCTGGACCACACATGAACCCTCTTCCCCACTTAGAAACGTCTGTGTGATGCCTGTAACATACACACACACAAGAGGTGTGAGATTTCACTTCTGAAAAAAGAAAATGAGTTAAATTAAATGTATATTTAAATTTTATTTCCTTTCCTTGTTAATTACTTTAAAAGTGATGTCACCTGAATCATTCTGGCTATTCTATAAACATTTCTGAATGTTAAAACTCTGTCTAAATAATTCGAATACAAATACAGATTCAGTTTTGCAGCATCATTATGAACTCCTACAGAATGCTACAGTGGAATCATAACTATAGCAGTACTTTAATTTGCAGCTGTGTATTATGAAATATATTTAAACAAAAAAACCTGTTCCTGAAGAAACATCTCTCTTTTGTAATTTCCTGTACTTGCTAAACAGGAAATTATTTTTTAAGTAAAAGTCTTTAATAGCTGTTTTTATACAACCTGCATTAGTAGCTAGCAACAATCTTTGTTAATATATTCCTTGATTAAATATTTACCATTGAAATTAAATATTCTGCCAGTTCATAGTGATCAAATAATGCAGTCCTGTGGGGGAAAAACATATAGTTATTTTAGAAAGGTCAATGAACTTTAAAAGTAAAGGCCAATGCTTTTCTACATCTGCTGCCTTCTTTTAGTGCTTTCAAATAATTTTCTTTATATAAACAGAGAGAAAGAGAGCCTAAAAATGCTTCCTTCATAATAGCTCATAGAATAAATTATTGTGGACCTTCGATTTTTAACCATGTTCAGTTCTACAGATATGCTAAAAATTCATTGAGTGAAATCCTGGCCCCCCTTAAAATCAATGGTAAAACTCCTATTACTGCAATACAACCAGAAATTAGTACCTTTAAAATACCATAAAATGTCGATACAACATATTATGCACCAGGGGCTCAACCTATTCTGTGTACACCTGAAACTCCAAATGATTTCAATGGGATACGGCACCAGGACTCCCACTGACCTTACTGGAAGCTTTGGATGTGTACAGAATGCCAGCTCAGGCTGTGTAATTGCATTGACTCTGCTCAGGGAATATTCTGACTGTGGTAATCAATTCCATAACAAAACTAGAGAATGAATTAAAACATACCTCAGGAGGGGGGGGTGTTATTTACTTAACAAAAGATATTTTAAAAATATTTGCATAGTGTACAAATCTGAAGTTTAATGCCGCAGTAGGATACTAAAATGTAATATTGTAGGGAAAAATAAAATGAACCAAGAACTTTCAGAAAAATTATGAAGTTAGAAATTTAAAATGTTTTGAGAAATTGGGACTTGGCTGCATTTCTGATAAAATACATTAAAGAATTGTTATCATCTCTTTTCCATTAAGGCTTAACACTAAATTTTACAACAGGTGATCTCAGGGTAATGTAGCTATACATAATTCCAGCACCAAGGTGATAAAATTTCTCAGAGATACCAGCTGATGCATTGATGGAGTTATTTAATAGATTGCAGAACATTATACTTAGAAGTGATGGTATTAAAAGGGTGATTTTTAAAAATAATATCAGTGATTCAAGTGTGTGGAGAGACTTCTACTGTATACAGGGAATATTTCCTGCCAGGAAGACCAAATATTTAGCATATGGACAAAAGAAACTCCAAGATAACAGGACATAGCCTTTGTAAAATATTCAAACTGAAGCCTGAAACCAGGACTCTAACTGGGTCTCATCTCACACACCCTTGCTGCTCTTAACAGATTAGAGAGCCAATCTACCTTATGGAGTCTTCTGAGGAAGCCTGTTAACAATGAACTCTTCTTGTGATGCCTGGTGGCACATTCCTCATCCAAAATTCATTGGGTGGTGAGAAAAATCATCTGATGTTGAGCAGATGGCCTGCTTTCTTATTTCCCTGCCTTTCTTCAGCAGCAAAATCCTAATCTTGCTACTGCTGCTGCTTTAATTTACTCCAGGCTGAGATGCAGTTACATGTACAAATAGCCATTTACAAATTCTTGATTTGCATAAGCAGTCATAGTAACTGTGCATGGATGTGAAGTTGTACTCTGATTTTTCTGAAAATCAGGCTCTAAATGGTTTTGTTACAGAACAGTGAAATAGACTCCAGTGCATTTTTTGACATTCCTTCTTCATATATTTTCTTGGGAAGGTCCACTAAATCCTGTTAAACCAAGTTTAGCATTTTATTTGGGTCTGGTGCCTCAAGGGCTTTTGATAGTTCCAAAATGTCATATTCTTCTATCTTGCCACGAATATCCCTTTTCCAGTACTGCAAGTTCTTTCAGCTGGTCTGCCCACTGATCCTACACTAGAGCAGTTTTCCAGTTCAAAGAGGCAGTGTACATTGCTGAATGTACCATGTGAGATGCCAGAATCTCAATCTCTCTCTGGTCTTGACTCTAGGCACAGGCCTCCAGGCATCTAACACTGTGTCCTAGTGAGATCACCTACCTCCTTAATCCACATATCAGTAAGAAATCCCTCCAGATGTGGATGCACATTCCCTGTTTTCTCTAATTAGTTATATGAAGTTATATTGTTGGAACTGAAACAGTGATTATGAATATGATGTTAGAGGATTCTGTGACATTGTAGTCTATATGATTTTATAAAAATATGCTTATGAGTGAATATAATGTAACTGGAATATGCTTCCTGCAAAAGGTCTCTTGTAAAGTATCATTACAAAGTTTATTATCTACTGAGTGTGATCATCTTATTTGTATAAATGTACCACTCTTGTATCTGAAACTAGAAATATGAAATATAACTCTGAGGGTCAATTATAATTATGCAAAGTTTGGGCCATTAATGGTGGCTTGGAATCTTGATGACTCCCATTAACCAGGACAATTGTCTGCAGATGGGTGTGTTTTACTGATAAGTCTTCCTGTATGTGTGTGTGCTGGCAAGTGGGAAATGAAGTCTTGCAGTGACATGTGATTATGTCACCTGAACTGGAATCCATTTTTAACCTGGTGTCTTTCTATTGAGAAGGAGGAGGTGGGAACTCAGAGAGGGACAAAGGATTCCCGCCTTATGCAAAAGATATATAAAGGGATGGAACAGAACAAAGGGGGAGAGGAGCCATCATGAAGAATCCCCTAGCTATCACCTGAGCTGGAACAAGAGCTGTACCAGGGGAAAGAATTGTCCCCAGGCCCGGAAGGTGTCCAGTCTGAGGAAAAAAACTTACTAAAGCATCTCTGAGGGTGAGATTATCTGTATTCAGTTTGATTAGACAAAGATTTGCACATTTTATTTTATTTTGCTTGGTGACTTACTTTTTTCTGTCTGTTACTACTTGGAACCACTTAAGTCCTACTTTCTGTATTTAATAAAATCACTTTTTACTTATTAATTAACTCAGAGTATGTATTAATACCTGGGGCAGCAAACAACTGTGCATATCTCTCTATCAGTGTTATAGAGGGTGAACAATTTATGAGTTTATCCTGTATAAGCTTTATACAAGGTAAAAAGGATTTATTTGGGTTTAGACTCCATTGGGAGTTGAACATCTGAGTGTTAAAGACAAGCACACTTCTGTTAGCTGCTTTCAGGTAAACCTGCAGCTTTGGGGCAAGTAATTCAGACCCTGGGTCTTTGTTGGAGCAGACAGGTGTGTCTGGCTCAGCAAGACAGCGTGCTGGGGTCCTGAGCTGCAGGGAAGTCAGGGGTAGAAGTATTCTTAGCACATCGGGTGGCAGTTCCCAGGGGGCTTCTGCAATCCAACCCATCAAAGATTCTCTTACCTGTGAAGCAGTGTTTCCTTATTCCCATCTACTGCATCAATAATAGATTCATCACCAGCATAGGATGACATCATTAATTTAACAATCTCAGTTGCGCCTTGGGTGGCAGCAAAATGAAGAGCTGTACATTTTTCATTCTGCAAACAGGATTATAAAGCACAATTTAAAATCAAATTAATTTTCAATCAATTCAATCTGCTTAAAAGATGAGTCATAGCCTGGTAGCCTGACTTCAGTGACATGAACTGCCATGCAGGAGACTACATTTCAGTTCATACACTTAGACTCTTGCATATTAGGCCACAGAAATTTAGGAATAATGCAGTATTAATTAGATCATTTTTAAGGCCTACCTAATACTCTTAGTCATTGAACAGCAGCCCCTTGAGCTGAGAGATGCAGATGGACTGTGAAAAGGTCCAAGCTGTCCTTTGTAGCTAGAATAATAATGGCCACACTGAGTAGCCTTGAAGGTTGGAAGCTAAAGCAGAGGAAATCATCTGTAGCTAGACAGGTACAACAATTCTTACAGGAAAAAATAGTCATTTTTTTCATGTTAATTATTATATTTCATTTATTTTCTGAGATATATTTTCCAATTTCTTCATTTTATAAAAGTAATTGTTTGCTTGTTAGCCCTTATTATCCATGTTAATATGTGATCTGGGTGAATCATATCCACCCTTGATAGGTGTCTGAGCGGTCTTTTTTTTTTCCTTTTGGCTGCACATGTATAACTTTTAATGACCAGAAAGTCTTATTGAATTGAAATAGTCTTTTCCATGATGCCATATCCATGCTTAAATACTCCCTGCACCATCCACTCACCAAAAAGGAAAAGCACAAGTGTTGTATTAACAGTTTCACTGCCAGATAATCTCATTTAGATACTACATATCCAAACAACAAATACATAAAGGAAAGACACACCTTTTTGTCATTAGGAGCCAAGCCATGCAAATCCTTACTCATATGAGTATTCCATATTCACATGAGTAGAATTTACTCACACAAGTAATCTGATTCAGGTCTGGGTTCTGGGCTCTCATCAGAAATATGTATTTGGGAGAAAACTGAATGAAGAACATAAGACTGTTCCACATTTAGCCACATTAACAGAAATTCTGTAGCAAACCCTCTTCCTCTCCAGCTTCCACAGGTCCACTAGTCTGATTGTAATCAGTAGAATTTCTAGTTTTATTTACACCAGTAGTCCTACTGATTACAATCAGACTAGTGGTCAGAATGAGGTGAGCAGGATTTGACTTTTTAGATATAAAAAGTACTACAGTCTTTAGGTGAGTAAATGTTGCTTGATCCAGCGTATCCTTACTAATGTAAGTAGTCCTTACTCACACAAGGAGTCCTGTGAAGGTCAATAAGATAGCTTGCATGAGAAAGACAAACAGGGTCTAGTCAATAATTTGTCCTCCTGAGACATTCAACAACCCATTTGTCACTGCAGCCTTTTCTGCAAAGTTTCCCGCTGAAATAACTATTGGTAAATACCATATGCTTTTCATTTAGCTTTTCTAACAGAAATACATTGTTTTAAATGTCCCAACTTCCAGCAAAGTGCTGTCAAGAACTGTATAACTGGAAGTGCACTTCAGAACACAAATCCATGCCAGTAATATTTCTGCTTTCAAGACTATCCTCACATTTCACAGTGTTTCTCGGGTTCACAATTGGCTTTCAGAATTAAGGAGCAGTTTCTGACACTGCTTCTTCTAGTACAAAGGGGCCTTGAAACTGCCTTAGCCAGCTGAGGATTTCTCCTGACTTCAGCATGTTGCTCCCCATCTTCTCACAACCACATTACCTTCAAACAGCTCTGCTGTCACAACATTTATTTCAGAATCTAGTTCACAACTACCTTCTCTTGTGGTGAAATACTGGCTCCATTTAAGCCAACAGGAATTTTGCCATTGACTTCAGCAGGGCCAGGATTTCATGTTTTGTTTGTAGGAGTCTTCTTGTCTTTGGATTTGCTCCAATCTCCCTCAGGAACCTTTCTCATTCTACTATCCTGGATAACACCACTTATCTAGCACTTAGTTTACTCTCTGCTGACCTATCCAATCTAACCAGTGGTGGAGGGAGGGTCTTCTCTTCTGCAGTTCCTGCCATGTGGAAAAGTCCTTGTGTATTTCTCTATCTCTGGTTCTCCATTTATTTACAAATTTCACCTGAAACCTTATTTTGGCTCATTTGCTTATTCCTCTTAATTTCCCTTAACTATCTTTGGAATTGCATTATTTCTGTGTGTAAAACTTTTCAGGATACAGTTTGTAATGGAAAAAAGCTACTTACAATATTTCTAACAGATACAAGTATATTGTTAGGGCTCTTCATTTTTTGTTTGTATTTAATTTTTCCCAGGAATTTATCAGTGTTTATTACTACAACAACAAAAACAGGTGAAAATTGGTGGGAAAAAAAACATTTTTCTGGGTAAATATTGAGATTTATTTTGGTGGACTAATGCTTTGATGAATGGAACTCAGTGTGGTTTACTGCAGAATTAAAACAGAACTCAAAACACAATGCCACCTCTGAGTTTAAGAAAACAACATATCTCTGATCCCCAAATAAAACTTTTCATTTGAATAAACAGTTTACTCTTGTAGTACAGAAAAATTCCACAGAGAAAATTTACATTGAAAATATGACTGATTAATAACTGAACTGCATGCACAGTGAATATACAAGGGCCCAAGGCAGGCAAAACTTCAAATGAAGTCAAGTTTCATAGGCATAGGCACTGCAAAATCAGCCCTACATAAATAAATGGAAAGATTACACTATCATTTTTCCTATGAAGGTGATCCCATTTGGCAGCATTGTCAGATAGGAATATTGTCAAATATTGATATGTAAAATATTATTTACAGACTGTGACAGACCCAGACCAGTGTGGTACAGGAGTCTGGTAGAGGGCAAATATACTGGTCCTATTGGCATCCAGCGGGGGTGGGCGGGCGAAGCCCGCCCACTTCTAAAGGGCCTTCCCCCAGCCTAAGGGGAGGACCCACAGGGCTGGGACACCAAATAATTACGGGGGACAACTAATGAAAAAAAAACAGGATCGGGAGTGAGGTCATAGGGCTAAACGAAGGGAACCCGATGGGGACACCGAGCAGAGAACCCCGGACAACGCCCACTGCTCCTCGAAGGCGTCAAGGGAGCCAGTGGACGCCGCCCAGAGGAACTCTGCCCGGATGCGAGAGCAGACGGAGGAACGGAAATAGGCCCCACAGTCGCAGGAAATCCCGTCGGCCAACCTCCTCTCCCTGGTGTTGTAGATGGTCAGTTTGGCCAGGGCCAAGAGGAGGTTGAGAAGGAGATCCCGCGACTTCGTGGGGCCACGGATGGGGAGCATGTAGATAAAAAGGTGAGGGGAAAAGTGCAACCAAAAACGCAGGAAAATATTCAGGAGGAGCTGGAACAGGGGCTGCAACCTGGCGCACTCCAAATAAACGTGCGCCAAGGTCTCCTTCTCACCACAGAAAGGGCAGGTGCTAGGGACAGATGTGAACCACGCCAAGTACACGCCCGTGCTCACGGCTCCGTGAAGGAGCCGCCAACTGATATCCCCGGCGGGCCTCGGGACCAGGGCAGAGTACAAGCTGGCCCACCGGGGCTCCTCACCCTCGAGAGGCGGCAGGAGGTCCCGCCATTTGGTATCGGGGCGGGACGCGAGGGTGAGGTAGTGAAGGGTATGGAGCACGAGCGAGTACAGATGTTTCCGTGGCGCGGTCTGGAACAAAACCGGCTGCAGATCATGCAGCCGGCTGGCAGTGAAAGGGTGAGGGGGCCGATCGGGTCCACGGGGCAGGGGCCCGATAAAAATGTCCACGGGGCCTGGGGTGGAGGGTGGGCGGGGTGTGCCCTCTCGCAGGACCCGGTCGAGGTAAGCCCGAGCAGCGGGCAGTAAAGCGGCCTTCACCTCCTGAAGTACGCGCTGGGGAGTACGAGGTCTGGAGAGCCCCATGCGCTGAGCGAGCGTCAGGGATCCAGCCAGTCTCCCCGGTCGTAGTCCAGGAGGTCTCCGACCCTGGTGACTCCTGCCGAGACCAACCTCTGGCACACCGTGGGGGACTCCGCCACCTGCACACGAAGCTGGGGATTGTGTAGCAGGGGCTCCGCGAGGAGGTCAACCCCCACGGTGGCCGCCACGGACCTGGTCATTGAAAAGAGCTTCCAGGTCCGGAGGAGGTCTTGGTAGAAGACCGGCAGCCCGGAGAGGTCTCGCGGAAGACCTCTCGGATGGAGGTAAAAGAGCTGCCGGTCGTATCGGAGCCCTCGGAAGCGGCGGAGGAAGGCGTGCGCCAATACGCTCCACGCCGGACTACCCGCACCAAACAGGAGCCTCTGCAGGGCCTGGAGGCGGAAGACATGGACCTGAGCGCGTAAGCACTTCAGGCCCTGCCCCCCCTCCTCCAGGGGCAGGTGGAGGACCCCTGCAGAGACCCAGTGCGTCCCCGGCCAAAAGAACTCCAGAATCACCGTCCGGAGGTTGGCCAGGAAACCCGGGGCCGGGACCAGGGTGTTGAGTCGGTACCAGAGCATGGACAGGACCAGTTGATTAAGCACCAGTGCCCTCCCCCGAAGGGAGAGGCACCGGAGTAGTCCTGTCCATTTCCGGAGCCGCTCCGTCACCCTGCCCTGCAAATCCTGCCAGTTCTCCGGCGGAGACGGATGCGTGGCAGAAAGGTAAACGCCGAGTTAGAGCAGCGGACCCGCGCTCCACCGGATGGCCTGAAGCGCAGGTGGGAGGGAGCTCGCCTGCCACCCGTCCCCGACCACCAGGCCAGAGCTCTTGACCCAGTTGACCCGGGCGGAGGAGGCCGCCGAGTACACAGCCTGGCAAGCCTCCACCCGCGCCAAGTCGCCCGGGTCCTGGACCACGAGGAGCACATCGTCAGCGTATGCCAACAGGACCAGCCGCAGCCCCAGCTCCTGAAGCACCAACCCCGTCAACCTCTTGCGGAGGAGACAGAGGAAGGGCTCGATCGCCAGAGCGTACAGCTGGCCCGAGAGGGGGCACCCCTGCCGCACTCCCCGCCCGAAGCTGACCGGCTCAGTCAGGGTCCAGTTGAGCCTGACCAGACACTCCGCAGAAGCGTACAGCACCTGCAGAAAACCCACAAACAGGGGTCCGAAGCCGAACGCTCGCAGAGTGCCCAGGAGATACCCGTGATCCATCCGGTCGAACGCCTTCTCCTGATCCAGGGACAGGAGGGCGAACGACAGACCATCCCTACACCCCAATTCCAGAAGGTCCCGGACCAGATACAAGTTATCAAAGATGGTGCGGCCCGGGACGGTGTAGGTCTGGTCTGGATGGACCACGTCCGCCAGCACGGACCCTAGCCGCATTGAGATGGCCTTCGCAACAATTTTGTAGTCCGTGCTGAGGAGCGAGACGGGACGCCAATTCCGTAAGTCGCGGAGGTCCCCCCTCTTCGGCAATAAGGCCAGCACGGCTCGCCTGCACGAGAGAGGGAGGACCCCGCTATGCAAAGCCTCAGCCCAGACAGTGACCAGGTCTGGGCCGAGGACGTCCCAGAACACGCGGTAGAACTCCACGGTCAGCCCGTCCAAGCCCGGAGATTTATTGGTGGGCATGTGACGGAGGGCCTCCGAGAACTCGGCCAGAGTGAGAGGCAGCTCTAGCCGGTCCCGGTCGCCCGTGCTGACCGTCGGGAGCCCGTCCCAGAGCACTCTGCAAGCGTTAGGATCGGTCGGATCCGGGGAGAAAAGAGTGGCGTAGAAGGCCCTGGCCCTCTGGCACATCTCCGCCGGATCCGTGAGGGGGGTGCCGTCCTCCGCCAGGAGGCAGGTGACGTGCTTCTTGGCCCCCCTCCTTTTCTCCAGGGCGTAGAAGAAGCGGGAGCCGCGATCCATCTCCCGAAGGAGGTGGATGCGGGATCGAACAAAAGCACCCCGGGCCCGATGGTCTTCGAGGGCCCGGAGCTCCTCCCGCTTCTCCCGGCACGCTCCGCAGAGGGATGGATCCGCGGGGTTGACGGCCAGACGCCTCTCCAGCTCCAAGACCTCCCGCTCCAACTGCCCTATCGCCGCATCCCTCCGTCGGCTGGCACCCCGAGTGTAGTCACGGCAGAAGAGCCGGGCGCGCACCTTCCCCAGATCCCACCACCGCCGCGCCGAGGAAAAGGCATGCCTCTGCCCTCGCCAGGCCAGCCAGAACTCCCGGAAGGATGCCACGAAGCCCGCATCCTCCAGCAAACTATTATTAAAGTGCCAATAGGCCGGCCCCGGCCTCTCCGCGCAGAGAGAGGCCGTCACGGTGGCAAGGTGGTGATCCGAAAAGGGGGCCGGCCGAACGCTGGAGGAGTGGGCCCGTGAAAGGTGGAAACGTGACAAGTAAATACGGTCCAGCCGGGAGTGGCACGACCGATGGGCCTCCACCCGGACGAAGGTGAACGTCGAGACGTCGTCTGGGTGGTGGTCGCGCCAGACGTCCACCAGGGAGTGGCGGTCGACAATCTCCCGGAGGACGTCCGCAGCTGCCGGGCACTGCTCGGTCCCCGAGCGGTCCCGTTCCTCGAGGGTGGTGTTAAAATCCCCTCCCAGGACCAGGCACTCACGAGGGTCCAGGGAGCCAAGGAAGGCGGATGCCTGCTGATAAAAACGGAGCCTCTCCGGGGCCGATGTCGGGGCGTAAACGTTGACGAGATGAACCACAAGCCCCTCCATGCGGACCCGGAGGTGCAGCAGGCGACCCGGCACAGCCTCGGCGACCCCTAGCACCTCGTGCCGTAGGTCGGGGGAGAACAGGGTCGCCACTCCAGCCGCGCAGACAGAGAAGTGGCTAAAGTAGGCCCCATCCCCCCACTCCAGCCGCCAGCTAGCTTCAGCGGCCGGATCCATATGGGTCTCCTGCAGGAAAACCACAGAGTACCCCCCCTCCCGGAGGAAGGAGAGCACCTGGCTCCTGCGGAGACCCATCCTACAGCCTCGGGTGTTTAAGGTGGCAAGGATGATCGGCGCCATGAGGAGGGCTGGGGGGGATCCTCGCTGGCAGACACGCCCACGGCCTCCGGCAGGCCACGCAGCAATCCGTGACCAACCCCGAAGGTGAGTAAGGAGTCACGGAAGACACGGACCCGCCGGTAGGCCGCGGCGGCCTGCTTCCCGGTCCTCCTACCCTCCCCCATGAGGGCC
The DNA here is from genome assembly GCF_025201925.1 of Gopherus flavomarginatus. Taxonomy (NCBI): domain Eukaryota; kingdom Metazoa; phylum Chordata; order Testudines; family Testudinidae; genus Gopherus; species Gopherus flavomarginatus. The sequence continues at coordinate 242,120,221 of NC_066618.1, forward strand.
CTCGTGGCCCGGAGGACCTGATGGAAATCCCCCCACCGCTGGAGCGCAAGATGGACTTTGTTCCGGGAGCCACGGACGTCCTCAAGGAACTCCCGCAGCTCCTCCCTCAGCGCATGGGGGGGTGGGGTCACTGATCGATGACTGGCCCCCAGTGGGGCCCCCGTCACAGCCCCGTGGCCCACCAAGGCGGGTAGGCAGGGGGCAGATCCCCAACGTGGCAGCAGATGGACCGACGCCACACGACCCGCCCCGCTCTCGGATTCAAGAAGGGGCGGTGGAAGGAGAACAGCAGCCCTTCGGGGGTCGGGACAGGAAAGAACTAGTGAACCCGCTCCCTGGGAGGTATTGCCAGGGGCGGCACTGGCATCGCAGGAAGTGGGGGGGACAAGGACAGAGCCAACAGGAGTAGGGCGGGGATCAGGGAGAGAATCCGGGAAGGAGGTAGAGGCAGGATCCGGAGCCTCCATAGGTGAGACGCCAGAAGGTGGCTCCTCCTGGCCAGGCTCAAGGATCTGGGAAGTGGGCAGGGGACCCCTAACGATGCCGGGCTCAGCCACTGTGGCACGTGCGGCAGCCTCGGCACCCAGAGAGAGATGGTGGTCAATGGGGTCCCCGCTGAGGAAGGAGGGCGGGTCCTCCACACCCAAGAGGGACACCCCCTGGGAAGCGGGTCTCGGCAGCAGGGCACTGGCCGTCGCCCCAAGGGGCTCGGCAGCAGCCAACAGAGTGCCACCCACAGCCGAGTCGAGGGAAGATTCCAGGGGACCCTCAGAGGTGGGAGCAGAGACAGCGGGTAGGGGAAGGGAACCCAGGGACAGGGGGGGATGTAGTGAGGTCGCCCAGATCGAGGCCTGCCGGCAGAGGGTCGTCCTCCCCCTGCGTGACCGGGGTCAAACCCAGGGCCTCGATTTCTGCGTAGATGGGAGGGAGATCACAGTCCACCACCCCAGGGCCCTCCCCGCCAGCACCCGAGGCGATACCCAACACGGCGCTCTCAGAGGCGCCAAGTGGGCAGGGGGCGAGAGAGGCTCCCTCGGGGGCATCCACGGGAAGGGACCCCGGAGGAGGGGCGGTGTCACCTTCCGGTGCTGCCACGGCATCCCCAGCCGGCACCACAGACTGGGAGTCATCAGGGGACAAGGCGGAAGACTCGACATTGGCGCCCCCCTTCCTGCTCTTCCGGGGGGCCTCCGAATCCGAAGTATGTAAAGAAACTCGAGCCTTCCGCTTGCCCCGCTTCCCCTGCACTAAGGACCAGCCCTCCATGGCATCATCCGGGGGCTGGCTAACAGGGGTCGGCTCGGGGGGCAAGGGCAATGGCTCAGGGACTCGAGGAGGCAGTGGTGGGACAGCAGAAACCGGGGAGGATTCCCCCTGGGACGAGCCCTCTCCCATGGCCGGCGGTAGCCCCGCCACACCCTCCTCCACAGAGGTGGACCGAGAAGGAGGAGGAGGGGCTGCTTCGGGTGCCGGGCAGCTAGGGGGACCGGCGATGACAGGGCCGGCGCCTTGCCGGGGCTCGGGGGTCCCGGACGCTCCTCCGTGCTGGGCCAAGGGACAGTCCCTCCGGACGTGCCCCATCGCCCGGCAGAGGTAGCACCGGGCCTCCCCCGTTGAGTAATGCACCCGGTAGTGGGCTCCCTGGTAAGGGACCAGAAAGGACCCCTCGAGCGCCTCTCCGCCACGCGCCGCCGGCGGCAGTTGAAGCTGCACTTGCCGGCGGAACGAGAAAACATGACGGAGGGCGGGGTCCTTGCAGCCCAAGGGGAGAGGGCTGATGACAGAGATGGGGCGTCCCAGGGCAGAAAGGGCGGGCAGCAGGGCGGCATTGGGCAGGAAGGGAGGGACGGAGGTCAAGATCAAGCGGACCCCCAGGTCTTCTAATGGCTCCAGGGGGACGAACACGCCCCCCACCGCCAGGCCCGTCTCTACCGCCTCCTGGACGGCAGCCTCCGATGCCAGGAAGAAGACCACCTTCCCGTACATTTTGGAGGCCGCCACGATGGCCGTGGGCCCCACTACCCTGGCCAACGCCCGCACGTAGGTCTCCACGTGGGGCGAGGCGGGCACCAGGAGGCAACGGATGCCGTGCTTCCTGGTCAAAGTGGGAAAGGGGCCCCGGCCGCTGTAGATGTTGGCGGAAGCAGCGGGCGGAGGAGCAGCGGCAGGCGGGGGGGCCGCCGCCACCTGGGCGTACGCCCTGGGGGCCGGGGGAGGGACACCTGCAGAGCTGGTGGAGGGAACAGCGGGGAGGGACGCCGCAGCCAGTAGCGGGGCTGCGGCAACGGGGGCAGTCTCCGCCATGGAGGGCCTGGCCTTTCTAGCGGGGCCCTTACCCTTCTTCCCACCCCGACCCTTCCCACCGGCTGGGGTGGCTCCCCCCGAATCAGAAGGGGCGAGAGACGTGGCAGTAACGGAGGTCTCCCCAGTACTCGCTGCCGCCAGTGCCCCAGCAGGGGCGGTGGTAGGTGGATCAGCAGCGGCGGTCGAGGTAGAGGCTTGGGCAGTGGACACGGGGGCAGGTGGAGGAGGGGTAGTGGGAGCATCGCGAGGGGTCTCCCCCGCCGCATCCCCTGCCATAACGAGAGGAGGGAGGGGGACAAACAGCGAGGGGAGGGGAAGGAGAGGAGGCGGCCACCCTTCCCCGCTAGGCTGCAGGCAGGGGAGGAGGGCGCCAGAAGGGGAAGGCTAAAGGGGCGTAGGGAGCAACCAAGGACTACGGGTGGGATTGGTGCAGGGTACCAACGCAGAGGGGGGTTCCGGCTCCTCCAGTTGCACTAGGGGAGCGGGGGGGCAACGGCAGAGGGGGGAGTGCAGTGAACAAGGGGAAACCAAATGGGGAAGGGCACAAGCGCCTGAGAGGGGGCGTGGGTGCATGAGGGGGAACCGATCAGGGCTGGGGTAGCACAGGGTGGGGGGAAAGGGCGAGCTGAGATTGGGGTAGAGGGACTACGGGGACAGCTACAGGGCCGGGGCAGAACTATCAGGCAGCAGAGGGAAATAGGTGGGGTGGACAAATGTGGCAAAGGGGAGGGGGTCAGTCCAGTATGAGGGGGGAGGTGGTGCAGCCACAGGCACTTGTGCCAAAAAGTCAATGGTTGGCTGCTGCTGCTGCAGGCCCAAATGGTGGAAGTGGGCGTGGTGAGCCAGGCGAGCAGCTCAGTCCCAGAGGCAGGAGTCCAAAGCAGAAGGAAAACAGCCAGTGGGGGTGGTGGAGGGGGCAACGATGGTGGTGGGGGCGAAGGGGGACACGGATGGACTGGGGGCAGGCTCCACGCCACACCCCCGGTGCCCCAGCGGACACAGTCCAAACCCCCACCACAAGAGCACAGTTTGAAAAAGACTCAGTCCAGAAAAGCCCCCTCCACAGTGGTCTTCATACTGTCTCCAGCAGCGGGTGGTCCTCTTCTCCTTCCTCTCCTCCTCCGGGCACCAACAGCTCCCCAGCAACAGCCACAGTAGGCCCAGCAGCTCCAGGTGGTGGTGGTCTGGCGTCCAGGCAGGAGGGACCCCGCTCAGAGGGTGGTGGTCTCAGCAACAAGAGCTGGGGTCCCTTACTCCCCTCTTCTCTGGGAAGCAGGCCAGCAGCCCCCCCCCCAAGGGGCTGTAGGTGGAATAACAGCAGTAACTGAGGTGGGGGGGAACCACCAGCCAGTCAGCAAATAGACAGCAGAGAGAGGGGAAGGTGGTGGTGTCTAGCCCTGCCAGGGAAGCAGCAGGAGCACGAACAGCAGCAGAAACAGCAGCAGCGAGGGCCCAGCGCCCAGCAGGAACAGCAGCAGCAGCAGGAGCAGCCCTCTCCCTCCTTCCTCTACAGCAGAGTGGTAGAAGGAAGAGTCAGTACTGGCCACAGGAGAAGCAGGCTTCTGTTCTCTGAGTGACCAGAGCAGGGGCTGCACTAGAGTAATCAGGAACCTACTAGAACTAATCAGCCTGTCTGCCTTAATTGGAACACCTGCAGCCAATCAAGGCAGGCTAATCAGGGCACCTGGGTTTAAAAAGGAGTTCACTCCAGTCAGAAAGGGGAGAGCCAGAAGAGAGGAAGTGCATGTGAGGAGCTGGGAGCAAGAGGCACAAGGAACTGAGAAACAGAGGGTGTGCGGTTGGAGGATTGAGAAGTACAAGCATTATCAGACACCAGGAGGAAGGTCCTGTGGTGAGGATAAAGAAGGTGTTTGGAGAAGGCCATGGGGAAGTAGCCCAGGGAGCTGTAGCTGTTATGCAGCTGTTACAAGAGGTACTACAGACAGCTACAATCCACAGGGCCCTGGGCTGGAACCCAGAGTAGAGGGTGGGCCTGGGTTCCCCCCAAACCTCCCAACTCCTGATCAGACGCAGGAGAAGTTGACCCAGACTGTGGGGAGGATCACTGAGGTGAGCAAACTCTGCCAATAAGCGCAGGACCCACCAAGGTAGAGGAGGAACTTTGTCACAAGACTTAGAACTATCAGCCTATAAATATTTACATTAAATAATTGGGCCACATCATTTGCAGTGCATACACTCCATTTCATCCTTTTTTCCTGTTTTTTTTAAACTTTCAAATACTTCCTTATGTTCTGAAACTTATTCTGATATAGATTTTCTTCCCATTTTAGTACATCAGGTCTTTAAACTGCTATCTGCTAACAGCTTGAAATGTGTATGTGATGGGCATGAGATTCATCAGTAGGTTCAGATGGGCATGCACTTCAGAGCTTGCGTGTGTGCCTGTTTGTTTATTGTGTGTATCATCTAGACTAATACATAGCCTTACTTCAAAAGGCAGCTTTTCATGTACACACAGATTGATGTTTTATCATAATACAGATATCTCATGCAATACATTGTGTTTTCCTAATAAAACAAGTTATTTTTATGTATTTGAATAATACAAAATTGGAAAAAAATGAATAATACCTTCTGTAAAACCTGGGATTTTTTGGTAAAATCAGTTTAAGCTGAAAATGAAGGGGATTATGTATTGTATTATACTAACAGTTACCTGTTTCAGATCAATCTGTGCTCCATATTCAATGCACATTTTAATCATTCCCAAGTCTCCACTCTGAACTGCCAGATGAAGAGGACTGCACTTTCCATGATTGGTAAAATTGATGTGACTTTCAGTAGAATAGCCTAACTCTTCACCTGAGAAAGAAAACAAAATACAAACTTATTACATAAAAATAACACAAGAAATCAAGATTTAAAAAACAAACAAATATAGGGATATATTTTCCCTCACAATACCAACATGTAACTCCTGTTAACACTCAGGGAGTTCTGTGTTCATTCATTCAAGGGAGCATATAAATTACGGCTCTTGTTGTACAAGCATTTACTTATATGTGTAACTCTACTCATTGGAGCATTCTCATTGAACTTGTAGAGAGTTAGAGTGTGTAAATGTTTGCAGGATCAAAACCTTTGTTTGCACAGCCCTTTGAGAAGCAAAGTACTAAATATGCACTAAGTGTTACTACAGGTATTTTTGGGAGATGTGATTCCCACCTTGCTTAGACATACTCACATTAGCTCTGCCGGAGCTAATGTCCACAAATGGCAGTGTGTCTCAGTAGCACAGGCAGCCACATGGGCTAGCCAGCACAAGTATAAGCCCACCTAACCCCTGGGTACATACTGAGGTGGCTAGCCTGAGACACCACCACCTGTGCCTCCACAGACACACTACTTTTTTAGGCACTAGCACAAGCAGAACTCATGGATGTACATCTACACAAGCCTCCTAGCTCAACTATAGATGTACCATAACAGGATAACTGGCCCATTAAATGAAACTGGGTTCAGCTCTCCTATCCGAGTCTAGGTACTCCCAGTTAGACTAATTAAGAGGATGGGGCAGCACCTGGGGGCCTGTAAAAGGTCAGTTAAAAGTCAGAGCTGGGTCAGTCAGACAGGAGAAAAGAGAGGAAAGCTGCCATAGAAGGAAGGTGGTCCCTCGGAGAAGTCTGAAGGCAGGAGAGCAGCAAGAAGGGCTTGCCGGCTGGCTGGCATCCTCAAGTCAGAAAGCCAGGGCTAGAGAGGGCTAAAGATAATAATAATAGTAGGAGGAGCAGCAGCAGTAGCAGAGAGAGGGATTCCTGCTGGCTCTAAGCCAGAGCCAACAGCCAGAAAAGGATGAAGGAAGGGGCAGCAGCAGAGGGTCTTACCAACTGATGTCTCCTTGCTGGAGAGTTGGATCCAGAGAGAGAATGAAAGGAGGATACTCCCAGAAGAGAGGCTTTGAGAGTTTCCATGAGGAGAGCAGGGTTGCCCCCCAAAAGGAAGGCCTGGGGTAGCTGTCATAGCTGAGAAACAGAGGACTGACAAAGAGACCAGGTGTAGCAGAAGATGCCAGAATGTGGTCCATGTTATGTCAGTGGCCAAAAGGATATGTGGTTTTTAAGGACTACTTGCACTCGGGTGATATGGACTATGTCTTGGAACTTTTACTATGGACTATTTGCACTATGTTTTATTAATCAACTGTGTGTGGATTAGAAGATAAGCTTCCACAGAGACACTGGGGACTCAAAAGGGAAACTGAGGTGAGGGGCCAATTGAAGGGCTGCCTTGAGACCACAAGAGGGCAGCTGGGAGGAGGCTGCTCATTTACAGTACCCTATAACTAATAAGGATGAAACAAAAGAGATTTGGAACATTTATTTACCTTTTTTTAAAATAATTTCCATACATGCTTTTGAACCTGAAAAGGCAGCTGCATGGATAGGCATACATCCAGTTTTGTTTGATTTACATAACTTTCCTCCATTTTCAAGCTGAAAAATAGTGTCCACATATAGTTAAATGGCATGCTGCAAATTATGACCAAATAACACATTATCATAGATGTACTTTCTCTCTTATAATGTCTGTCTTCATTCTACGTTTTGATGATATTTAAAGTACATGTTTATCTGAAAAAAAATTAGAATAGCGGGCTAGACTTATACATATAAATCCAAAAACAGTTAAGTGTAATTCCTCAAGGAGCATGCTTGAAGTTTACCCTACCATTTTCTAAAATTCACATTTCCAAAATCACATTTCATTTGGGGGTTTCTGGGGTTTTTTAAATATACTTGATGAAAGTGGGGTGAGTTTTTTCACCTTCCTCACAGCAGATCGAGGACCCAGTTAGGGAGCTTAGTAGATAGTAGGTGTAGCAGCTGTCCAGTGCCAGCACACAATATAGAGAGAATACAGTTCCCTGATAAACTCGATTTGGAAGGGGATTTAGGGGAAGATACTGGGGAAATGGGGCTGAACCTCCTAATGTCTGGTGCAGTGGGGAGACAACCCCTGATCCCCTTTTTCCAGCTCCTCCATAACCCTCATTCAACAATGCTGGGGTTCCAGTGACAGACTGGGACCAGGTTGGGAAAGGGGAGGGCAGACAGCAGTTCTCCCAAATAGGAGAAAACAATTAAGGAAATAATGATGACCCACACTGTATGATTTATTGCTGGGTATTCCCAGATATTTTAAGAGACTAAAGTTGCAGCCTAATTAAACTACATCCATTGCCTCTTTTCTTTCTTTCAGCTTGGTCAGGACAAGCTATTTTTCTCAGGAATGGGCACTGTTTCACACAATGCACTCAAGAATCTTGTTAACAATTTTTTTCATAGTGTTGCTGTAAGTACAAACAGATTTAAAAGATTCCCAAGGAAAGACAGGCACATACTGACAGATAAAGCACACTGCTTTTCAGAAAAAAGGAAAAAAATATACCTCATGCAAGATGCTAAAATGTCTTTTTTCTAGCTCAGGACACCAATTTTGCAAATAAATGCACCCTTACATGTAATGGAACTACATGAGAGCACAAGGCTGTGACACACTTATTTGCAGAATTATAGTGATACATTGAAGTGAATGGGGCACCACTCAGGCACATGCAACTTGCAGTACTGGGGCAGGGCTGTCCTTACCCGTATGCAAAGTAAGCAGCTGCATAGGGCACCAGGAAATTTGGGGCACCAAATTGCCCCAAATTTCCTGGTGCCCTATGCAGCTGCGTGCTGCACCAGCAGCCAGCCCAATTCCCTGGCTGGCTGAGCTGCCCAGGAAAGCTGCCTCTGTTCCGCTCTGCCTTTTCCCAAGGCCCCTGGCCCTGCATGCCCACCCTACCTCTTCCGGCCCCTGCTCAGCCCCAGCCCCACTACACTCCTTCCTCTGAGCAACATCTTGGGGGACTGCAGCAGGGGTCAGGTGTGCCCTGCACTCACCAGGTGGTGGGAAGTGGAGCAACCTGGCCCCAGCCCACTCCATGGCGCCAGTGAATGCTGTGGAGCAGTCTCCCTCTGCCCTCCAAGTCCCAGGGCTGGGAGCCAGGGGAGCAGAGCAGGCTGGGGTCATGTCACTCCACTTCCCGCCACCCCATGAATGTGGGGTTGGGCCCACGCTGCAATCACCGGGCAGCAGGAAGTGTAGCAACACAGCCCCAACCCACTCCATTGGCTCGTGCAGGGAGGCAGTTTCCCCCCTTGCCCCCCAAGCCTGCTCCTGCCTGCCCCCATGGAGGTCTGGGACCTGCCACCCCCCCCCCACAGAGGCCTAGGGCTGCATAGGGCACCAAAATGTCTAAGAATAGCCCTGTACTAGGGCTTTAATTTATGTTTACACTTCTTTGGTTATGCAGAGTATACAAAGTAGAAAAAAAGACAACACATTGTATTAAGATAAGTGGAAGAACATTAGGGAAAATCAAATAATTCTACATACCAGAAGTGTCAGTGCCTCAGGATTTTCTTTGTAACATGCTAGTATTACAGGTGTGTTGCCAGTTTCTCCTTCCAGATTAACATCTGTACTGCTGTGTTGGACCAACACCTAGACAGTAAACATAAGAATGGCCATACTGGGTCAGACCAATGGTCCATCTAGCCCATTAACATGTCTTCCGACAGCAGCTAAAACCAGGTGCTTCAGAGGAAAGGAACAGAATAGGTAATCATCTAGTGATCCATCCCATCACCCATTCCCAGCTTCTGGCAAACAGAGGCTAGGGACACCATTCTTGCCCATCCTGGCTAATAGCCACAAAAGAGAACTTTTACAATTTTCCACTAATTTAATTGCTTATCATGAATCATTTCTTATTATTAGTGTTCTATTTGAGGAGCACCAACAACACGCAGAATAAAGGAGTAATGGAAGGAGAAGAAAGGAGTTCCAGATTTATGTACCACAGTGCAAGAAAGTGCAGGTGAGAGCAGGTCAGAGAAACAAAGCTCATGTTTACAGTAGAGCAGGACCGGCTCTAGGCACCAGCAAACCAAGCACGTACTTGGGGTGGCACAATTCCAGGGGCGGCATTCTGGGTGTTTTTGTTTTGTTTTTTTTTTTGTTTCGGCAGTTGCACTCTCGGAGGGTTTTGTTTTTTTTTATTTTGCTTGGGGCAGCAGAAACCTATTGCCAGCCCTGCAGTAGAGAATCCTAGTAATTGTACTAGTGGGACAAGACTGCTGTAAGCACCAACAGTAAAGTGACTCCACACTAGCTATACTATTTTGGGTCAAGTTCTGATTCAGTTTTGCCCTGTGTTTATACTGGCATTGAACTATATAGCACTGAATTTCTGCTGCTGTCTGGATATCTATCAAAGTTACCAGCAGAGATCTAAGCAGCAATGGATTCTGGGAGATCTGAGAAAAATTAAATGTCTCTAGATATTATCTATATTTCTCTTTCTGTGTTTTCTCTTGCTAAATAAATTTACTTGATTTCCCTTTCTAATAGCTCCCAAATGCCTTGTCTGCACTGGAGAATTTGGCATATTAACTAGCTTTTGGAAAGGGAAACAAAGGGAGAGTTAGGTTGAATAGAGGAAAGTGAGGGAGAAGACATCAGCGCATATACATAAGCATGAGCAGACTTGTGCAGAGTCTTGAAGGTGAATTTAGGCCTAAATCCAGAATTCAATTTTCAAATTCTAACGTGTTCCAGATTTGTTTTTAACAGATAGTACATATGTGCATTGCAAAAGCTGTGAGGGGAAAGCTGGGGGTTTTGGCAGCTGTTTAGGGGAATCTCAGACATCTTACAGAACTTTATTTACATTATGGAACACAGTGGTGTTTTCTTCCTTTTTGTGTTTGAGAAAACTATTGGAAGAGTTGGGATTCAATTTAGAAAAGTACTTTTCTGCTGATGTTATAACAAATGCATGAGCTAGTAACTTCCAGAATTCTACCCATACAACATACGCCTAGTCAAAAATGGGAAAATAGTTTTGCTAAAAATTTCAAAGTTGTTTCTGTTTCATAGGATTTGGAATAGTCCCATTTGCTGCTAAATTTTTCATAATATTTTATCAACATTTTAATTTCAGCTTTATCAATATTTGTATTGAAACTGTTTTCAACATGGTTATAAAATGTTTTGTTTACTAAAAACCAAATTTTCTTACTAAAAATCACTGTCAGAACAAATCTTAATGGATAAATTTGTTGATGTCACTTTTTCTTAGCAACTTCTGAGTACAGATTATCTCTTTTGTGAGTGCCATATGCTGTACAGCATACCTGCCATTTGAAGAACTTAAAGGGCTTTATTTTCACTGGATGTGCATTTCTACACTTGGAATTTTGCATACAACTAGTGAAACTGGGTGCCCAGGTGGCTCTTGAGCCCTTTATGCATGTATATTTACTTGGACTATAATCTTACCTTAACTATTTCATTGTGAAGGTACTGCACAGCTAGATGGAGAGGTGCCATCATACTGGAGTTTAGAATGTTTGGGTTAGCGCCTCTGCTGAGAAGTAATTTAACACTTTCAATCTGGTTTTTTTTTGTGGCCCAGTGCAGTGGGGTGTTTCCAGAGGAGTCCATCACATTTAGCGCTAGGTGAAAAGGTAAAAAACAAAGTAAATACTACAATAAACATGTAATTGGCAAATGTTCTGATGTAGTTAATTGACTACTGATTTTCCTGTGAAATATATTTTCAGTAGAGATTCTCTGTCATTGGGCTTGTTTGTTTGTAGGTTTGTTCAAATAAATCATCAACTGTGAAAGACTCTTGCTGCTATTACTAAGCTGCCAGTTACATTATAGATAAATTTCAAATAATTAATTACATGCTGAATCCACAATATTATTATTGAGAGGAAATGTTACATTAAAAATGTCAACATACTGCAACAGAGGAGAACAAGGATGAACATGTAGCAAAGGTACCAAAACAATGTTAAGAAAATCATGATTCCTCTGTGAAAACGGCAGTAACAAATCCAAACACCAGTCTACACCAGTGAAGTAACAAATGCTTTTATTTAACTATTTTTATTTAATGATACAGAAGATAATTTAATAATGTATTACCTTCATTGGAAGAATCATCTAAAATCATCTCCATTAATTCTATTTGACCTCCTCCTGCAGCATGATGCAATGGAGTGGCATTCAGTTCATCCAATTTCCTAAGCCCAGAACGATTTTTCTTAATGAAACTCCGTAATCTGCAAGCACTTCCATCTGAAATCACCTAATTTTGGGTGCAAATGTTGTAAATTTCTTTATTTTTTTCCAGTAAACTAGATTTTAGTAACACCATATGCTAAAAAATAGATCAGAATAAAATTTCTTTCTGTCTTGTTTGCCTATCAGTTTCAGAAGCAGTTGGACTACATATATTACTTTTACTTTTGCTAAGGACCTCGCACACGTTTTTCATTATGTGAAATATAAAGGTGTGATTTGTTCCTGGCCTTACCATTATTGAATGGTTTCTAAAAGTAAAAGACGTTATTTCTGAAAATGTTGAACTTTTTCATTGATTTATCATAATAAATCTTATAACTGATTTGAGCTTTCAATATATCAAAGACAAACTAAATGGATCAAACAACTAATATATAAACCAGCTGGCAACAGAAAATTAAAAAACAGACACTTCACACCAATCCAAATGTGAAATACAATATTTAAAAGTATAAGTGTAATTCGACATCCTTACTCCAGCTTCTAATTTTCCCTTTTGCTAAAAAGAATGGCAAAGAATAAGAATTAGAAAATACCATGTGAATTTCTGTATAATTTTCATATTATTGCTCCTGTCTTACTGCCTGATAATGCATATAAGTAGTTGTATTCAAATACTGAAATGAGTATGCGCTCTTTGCAGTTGGTACAGTCAAAAACATCTATAGCTCATCAACTGCACAGCTCCATGCCGAAGGAATCATATCGTGCTCCATAGAAGTCAATGGCAAAACTCCCATTGACTTCAATGAGTGCAGAATCAAACCCAAAACAAGCAGCAAAAATGAAATTAACAAAAATGTAAGTAATCTAGACTCAGCTATTTTCCTTTCTGCATAAGGTCAGAGATCTTCCTACCCACCAGCCTCTATTTTGTTCTCGTGTCCGGGGGAAAAGTTTAACGATGAAGGAAAATAATCTTGTCCATTTCCCTGAACAGAACTTTATACTGAGACTGAGAATGATTCTGGGCTGTGCCTTCAAGTCACATTTCAAAGAGAGGGGGATTGTGCCCTCAGGATTCTGGGCTGCTCTGGAGAAAAAAATCCATTAAAATGTTCACAGTTGCAGGAAATTATGCAGCTGCATGTCAGACAATGGAAGGGGTCAGACAATCATTATTTAGTGAGAGGTTTCAGAGTAGCAGCTGTGTTAGTCTGTATCCGTAAAAAGAACAGGAGTACTTGTGGCACCGTAGAGACTAACAAATGTATTTGAGCATAAGATTTCGTGGGCTACAGCCCACTTCAACAGATGCATAGAATGGAACATATAAGAAGAGTGTGTATGTGTATGTGTATATTAAAAAAAAACCCTCTGACCCCTATGGGTAGTATGTGTCTTCCTCAAACTCAGGTCCTCTCCCAGAGGCCTGGGAGTTTGAGGGTTTGAGGGTTCTGTGCAGTATCTTAGCTGTTCCTAGCACTGCACTCTTCTGGACAGAGAGCTCTGATATTGTTCCTGGGATCTGTTGGAGCCACTCACCCAGCTTAGGAGTCACAGCCCCGAGTGCTCCTACCACCACTGGGACCACTTTGGCCTTCACTTTCCACATCCTCTCTAGTTCCTCTTTCAGGCCCTGATACTTCTCCAGCTTCTCATATTCCTTCTTCCTGATGTTGCTGTCAGTTGGCACTGCTATATCTATCACCATCACTGTCTTCTGGTCCTTATCTATTACCACGATGTCTGGTTAATTGGCCAGTACCTGCTTGTCCATCTGGATCTGGAAGTCCCACAGAATCTTAGCCCTGCTATTCTCCACAACCTTCTGTGGAATCTCCTATCTGGTCTTGGGAGGATCTAGCCCATACGCTGTGCAGATGTTCCTGTACACAATGTCAGCCACTTGGTTGTGCCGTTCAGTGTATGCTGTTCCTGCCTGCACCTTACATCCTGCCACTATGTGTTGGACTGTCTCTGAGGCCTCTCTGCACAGTCTGCACCTTGGGTCCTCTCTAGTGTAGTAGACCCCTGCTTCAATGGATCTGGTGCTCAGTGCCTGTTCCTGTGCTGTTATGATCAGTGCCTCAGTGCTGTCTTTTAGTCCAGCCCTTTCCAGCCACTGGTAGGATTTCCCAATGTCAGCCACCTCAGCTATCTGTCGATGGTACATCCCATGCAGGATCTTGTCTTGCCCTGGCACTTCTTCTGCTTGGTCTTCCTCCCATGTCTGCTGCTGCCTCAGGCATTCTCTCAGCAGCTCATCTTTGGGGGCCATCTTACTGATGTACTCCTGGATGCTTTGGTTTTCATCTAGGACAGTGGCTTTGACGCTCACCAAGCCCCGCCCGCCTTCTTTCCGGCTGGTATACAGTCTCTGGCTGTTGGACTTGGGGTGGAAACCTCCGTGCATTGTGAGGAGCTTCCCGGTCTTCACATCGGCAGCCTCCATGTCCTCCTTTGGCCAGCTCACTATACCGGCAGGGTATCTGATAACCGGCAGGGCGTATCTGTTAATGGCGTGGATCTTGTTTTTCCCACTGAGCTGGCTCTTCAGGACCTGTCTTATTCTTTGATGATACTTGAATGTTGCTGTCTTCCTTGCCTCCTCATCGTGGTTTCCATGTGACTGTGGGACGCCAAGGTACTTGTAGCTGGTCTGTATGTCTGCTTGTGGCCCGCTGGTAGTTCCACCCCATCAGTCTTGACTACCTTCCCTCTCTTCACTACCATCCGGCCACACTTCTCCAGTCCGAATGACATCCCGATATCCTCACTGTAAATGCGCATCAGGTGGATTAGCGAGTCGATGTCTCGTTCACTCTTAGCATACAGCTTGATGTCATCCATGTAGAGGAGGTGGCTGATGGGTAGTTCCACTCCTAAACCCATACCCGTATCCAGTCCTTGTAATTATCTGGCTGAGGGGGTTTAAGCCTATGCAGAACAGCAGTGGAGACAGTGCATCACCTTGGTATATGCCGCACTTGATGGCCACTTGTGCAAGCTGCCTTGAGTTGATTTCCAGTGTTGTCTTCCATAGTCCCATTGCGTTCTTGAGGAAGGTCCTTAGTATCCTATTGGCTTTGTATAGCAGCAGACATTCACAGATCCACGTGTGCGGCATTGAGTTGTAGGCTTTCCTGTAGTCAATCCAGGCTGTGCTCAGATTGGTCTGTCTAGACCTTGAGTCTTGGGTGACTGCTCTATCTATGAGCAACTGGTGTTGTTCCCAATGCCCTTCTGAGCTGTGCTCATGTACTGGCCCATATGGTCCTGTAGCTTGGCAGCTATGATACCTGATAGGATTTTCCATGTTGTGGGGAGGCAGGTTATTGGCCGATAGTTGGATGGTTCTATTCCCTTGCAGGGTTCTTTCATGATCAGCACTGTCCTTCCTTGTGTTAGCCAGTTTGGGTGGGAGCCTGCTACCAGCAGCTGGTTCATCTGTGCTGCTAGGCGTTCATACACTGCTGTTAGTTTCTTTAGCCAGTAGGTGTGGATCATGTCTGGTCCGGGTGCTGTCCAGCTCTTCATGTTCTTGACCCGCTGCTGGATGTCTTCTGCTGTGATGGTAACTGGTTTCTGTTCTGGGAGATTGCTGTGCTCTGTTCTCAGGTCCTGCAGCCACTTTGCACTGGTGTTATGAGTCTTCTCTTTCTCCCATATGTTCTTCCAGTACTGTTCAGTTTCTGCTGCTGGTGGCTCTGCTGTTATTGTGTTGTTGCACTGTAATTGGGAGTACACCTTAGATGGTTCTTTAGAGAACAGGGCAGTTACTTTTTTGGCCTCTGCTTCTCTAGTGTATCTCCTTAGCCTGGTAGCCAGTGCTGTAAGCCTTTGTTTAGCAGTCTCTAGGGCTTCAGATGGAGTCAGGCCCTTGTATTTTTTCAGTAGCCGAGTCTTATCCTTAGTCTCTACACCCTTCTGTAGTTCCACCAGCTGACTAACTTCTCTCCAAGTTGCCTTGGTCTTATCCTCCAACCTCATTTTCCAGGGTGGGTACATACTGTTGTTCTTCTTGATTGTATAGCCAAGCATCTCCAGGATTACAGAGGCTGTAGCATATACCAGTTCATTGGTTTGAGTTATGGTGGTAGTAGGGATTGTCATGGGGCTCTACTGGCATCTTCTAACATACTATCTGATGGTACTTCTCCACTGAGCCTTGGTAATTGGTCTCAAGGATTGACTGTAGCTAGTTTCTCCATGATCTTATGCCTCATATCAGCTGCTATGCTCTGCAATGGAGGCGGTGGCAGTGAAGTTTCAGCTTCAGGAGTGGGCTGCATATCCACTTGTTCTTCCAGGCCTTCTTGAGTCTGGGATGTAATGTGGAGTTGGTCTATCTCAAGCTGTGAGAGCAGCTTTCTCTTTACTATGTTGAAGCGGTGGGTAACTAGCTGTTTCTCAGTAAGTGTGGATGTAGGTCTTTTGTCTATCCCTAGTCCCCTCATATGTTTCATATATCCCCTCTCATTACATCTACTGTTATAGTAGCATTCCATCAGTTCCAGGTTCTCTTGTCTCATCCATGAATGGTTTGTTTCAGTAGCCCACTTATCATCAGATTGTCCTGGTTCCTCAACATCTGGTGCGGACCTTGTTAATCCAGACATCGGAGCTGGTATGACTCTCCTAGTTCATGTTGCTCTCATATTTGAGGTAGGCAGGTGACTCCTTAGGGGTACCAACCAGGATTTGAACCCTAGTCTCACATATCAAAGGGCGGTGTTCTTAACCACTACGCTATGTCACCTGATAAGTCCCTTGCAGCTCCTGCAGGCAGGCAGGAGCACCTCTTGCTTCCCCAGTCCCTGCAAGCAATTGCAAATCAATTCAAGCTCAGCTCATTCACCTGCACATCTACTAATGTGATATATGCCATCATGTGCCAGCAATGCCCCTCTGCCATGTACATTGGCCAAACCGGATAGCCTCTACGCAAAAGAATAAATGGACACAAATCTGACATCAGGAATCATAACACTCAAAAACCAGTCGGAGAACACTTCAGCTTCTCTGGCCACTCAGTAACAGACCTAAAGGTGGCAATTTTGCAACAGAAAGACTTCAAAAACAGACTCCAAAGAAAAATTGCTGAACTTGAATTGATTTGCAAATTAGATACTATTAACTCTGTCTTTCATAGACACTGGGAATGGCTGAGTCATTACACTACTTGAATCTATTTCCTTATGATAACTATCCTTCGACCTCTTGTCAACTGTCTGTAATTGACCGTCTTGATTATCACTACAAAAGTTTTTTTTCCTGCTGATAACAGGTCATCTTAATTAATTAGCCTCAGTGCTGGTATGGCATCTTCTCTGCATGTGTATATATATATATACTCTTCTTATATGTTCCATTCTATTAATCCGATGAAGTGGGCTGTAGCCCACGAAAGCTTATACTCAAATAAATGCGTTAGTCTCTAAGGTGCCACGAGTACTCCTGTTCTTTTTATTTAGTGAGAGTAGACACTGAGATTCAAAACGTTCAAGCTTTAGTACCATTAAAATCTAAATTGTCAATATCCCATCCCCAAATATACCAAGTAACCTTAGATCAAACTTTGGTGAGTTCTCAAGGGATACAAGGTGGGTGAGGCAATCTCTTGTATTGGGTCAACTTCTGTGGGTGAGAGATACAAGCCCTCAAGCCACACAATGCTCTTCTTCATGTCATAATAGCTAATACTAACCTAGGGATATCCAATATCATAGTAGCTAAGATCTGGGGACCAACAGGGCTGCACCATCACTACAGGCAGGTTCTTAAACGACACTTTTCTTCCTCCCCAGGGCTGTACATTTGGACTGTTATCCATGGAAATGCAGTGTGTGTGTGTGGGGGGGGGGGAGGGTGTTAGCGAGTGTAGGGGGAAATGGAGGGTGCTGATATTGACCAATAAAAATCTAACCCTTCCAAGCCTCCTCCTGCCCCACGCCCCCCGTGCCCCCTCTGTCTCCAGCCTCTCCCATGCCCCCACCTTAGACAGCTCACCTCCCCCATCTCAACCTTCCCCGCGCCCCCAGTGCCTGCCCTCCCTGCCCCGCTTCTCTCCGCACCCACCTTAAAGACGTCCTGCGAGGCGAGGGAGGCGGCATCGGCCTCGCACACGACCCCCTGGTAGGAGCCGCACGCCGCCTTCTCCTGCGGCTGGAACAGCTTCAGCAGGGCGCGCTTCATGGCTCTGCCGCCGCCCGCCTTAGCCACCTGCAAGGCAGCGAGAGCAGCGAGTGAGTCCCGCGCCGGGGGAGCACCCGTGGCGGGGCGCGGAGCGCGGCCAGCCGGGGACACGCCTCATGCCACGCACCTCAGCTCCCCCTCCGCTTCCCCACGGGCGGCCCCTGCCTGCAGCCCCGCAGCCCGGCGTGTCTGTGGGGACCCGCAGCTGCAAGAGCCGCTAGGGAAGCGAAGCGCTGGGGGCACTAAGGAAACGTCTCCCCGCCTCCTTCACCGAGGCCAAGGAAACCAGCCCTTGCCCGCCCCCTTTCCACCAGCCCGGAACCCCAGCACGACTCCGGGAACGCTTTCCTGAGGGGCGCTCAGGGGGGTCTTTCCCCGCCCCGCCACGAGCAAAGCCCTTTGCCGGGGGGCGAGGAGAGCGTTCGGCGAGGGAAGGAAGGGGGTGAATGTTGTGCCCCCCGGGGGCTGTGAGGGAGATTCACCACCACAACTGCCAGTCCTTGTCCTTAGAGGGGCAAGGTGGGTGAGGTTCATGAGATCAACTTCTGTTGGTGAGAGAGGCAGGGGGAATCTCCTTCAGGCCTGGGTAAAGGCTCTCCCAGCCTCACAGCAACATGCAAGGTGGAACCCCTTAGTTTAGCATGAAAATCTTCAAAATTGTCCTGGTGTTCTTGTTGATCAAACAATTGGATAAGCTCTGAGTCAGAAGAACAACAAGGAAAACCCATAGGTACTCAACTCACCAGCAAAAGCTTCAAAACTCTTTGAAATTTCAAATTTTGATATTTCCTTCAGATCAAGCAAGATTTCACCACTGACACTGAGGGATCTGAACAGCCCCGTCTTGATTTCTCAACATTTGCATTGCATTAACAGAGGGGTTCTTAACTCAAGTAGCCTTATCGAAAGTGGTCTTAAGAAGTATGAGAGCCTTAATGTTAAAATGGTTTAGAGCTTTATTCATGTTAACTTTCAGGCAACCTAAAAAATGGGGAGGGGGAGAGTTCTACTGCACACGCTCTAATATTACTATATAAATCTTCAAAAAGTCACAAAAGTCACTATAAATTATTTAACTACTTGCTTATCGTTAAAATTAATTGTGACTGAAGCAAATAGGGTGATCACTCATATACTACAGTAGCTCAGAAGGGAAGTCACTAATGCCTATTAGTATGAATTACTGGAACAGTTAATTAATTATGAAGAAGCACTTCTCTGAAATGGTGAGTTGTAAGTAATTTGTAGGTTACACTGTTTCTCAGAGCTCAGTATAAACTGCAATACTGTTTGTTCTCCTTTGGAGAGTTTACTCTTAGGCGTTATCTACACTACACGGTTTTGTTGACAAAAAACAATTAGTGGAAGCACTCCTGGTGAGGATGCACACCATCAACAGAAGGGTAGTGTGTGTGACGGGTTCCCCCTTGGGTGCCACCTGGAACTAGGGTACCACAGAGCCCCCTGACCCACCAGCGTGGGGTCCCTTTACACTGTACTGCTGTGACCAGCCTGCCAAGCCCTTTCCCAGACTCCAGCACACATACACAGGCAGGGACACACCCATCTACATTTACATACAGACGCTGTGACCAGTTCTGCATGGGGAGACACAGCTAGGACACCATTTTCTTTGCTGGGCCTGTCCTGTAGTAGGTGACTTCTGGGTACTCTGACTCTGTCAATCTGTGACAGGCCGAGCAAAGAGAGTAACAGAACGCCACTAGCCATCACATTCAGCCCCCAACTAAAACCTCTCCAGTGCATCATCAAAGATCTACAACCTATCCTGAAGGACGATCCCTCACTCTCACAGACCTGGGGAGACAAGCCAGTCCTCGCTTACAGACAGCCCCGCAACCTGAAGCAGATACTCACCAGCAACCACACACCACACCACACCACAAAAACACTAACCCAGGAACCTATCCTTGCAACAAAACCTGTTGCCAACTCTGTCCACATATCTATTCAAGGGACCATCATAGGACCTAATCACATCAGCCACACATCAGGAGCTCGTTCACCTGCACATCTTCCAATGTGATATAGTTATCATGTGCCAAAAATGCCCCTCTGCCATGTACATTGGCCAAACCGGACAGTCTCTACGCAAAAGAATAAATGGATGCAAATCAGACATCAAGAATTATAACATTCAAAAACCAGTCAGAGAACACTTCAACCTCCCTGGACACTCAATTACAGACCTAAAAGTCACAATTCTTCAACAACAACAAAACTTCAAAAACAAACTCCAAAGAGAAACTGCAGAACTGGAATTAATTTGCAAACTGGACACCATTAAATTAGGCTTGAATAAAGACTGGGAGTGGATGGGTCACTACACAAACGAAAAACTATTTCACCATGCTAATTTTCCCCCTACTGTTACTCACAGCTTCTTGCCAACTGTTTGAAATGGGCCCTGCTTATTATCACTACAAGAAGTTTTTTTTTCTCCTGTTGATAATAGCCCACCTTAATTGATTTGTCTCATTAGAGTTGGTATGGCAATCCCCATCTTTTCATGTTTTCTGTATATATATTATATATCTATCTATATATATATCTATATATATATCTATATATATATATATATCTTCCTACTATATTTTCTTCTCCATGCATCTGATGAAGTGGGTTTTAGCCCATGAAAGCTTATGCCCAAATACATTTGTTAGTCTTTAAGGTGCCATAAGTACTCCTCGTTCTTTTTTTTAGAATTCACAGTGACACTGCTGATTTTCTTCAGATTTTGATTGTTTTTCTTTCCTCAGTGAAGACTAATATAATCATGCTAATTTAGAAGTGTCTTGCTTAAGCTTCCTTCAAGTTATGTAACTCCAAAATTTTTATTGCAACTTGAAAAAAGTAGGGCTGTTGATTAATTGCAGTTAACTCATGCGATTAACTAAAAAAATTAATCGCAATAAAAATTAATATTTAAATAAATGGTATTCTATTATTAATAGCACAATTAATCACATGATTAATTGCAATTAATTTTTTAATTGCTTGACAACCCTAGAAAAAAGTGATTTTGTTTTCATACTGACGTGACTGAGAGAAGGCTAAATCAAATTTAATTAAACATTACACAAAAATCACATTCAGGCTGAAATCAATCATGGAAAGTTTCAGACTAAAATTTGTTTTGTTTTGTTTTTAAGAAAATTGTGGTCAACTAGTAAAAGAGGTTAGTGTGGAAAACATGGCCAAGATTTTCAAAAATAGGTGCTTAAAGTTAGGTTCCTAATCTATATGTAGGCACCTGAATAAGTAGAGTGATATTCAAATATGCTGATAGCCCAGCAACCCCTCACTGAAGTCATCCAGGTTGGAAAACCTTCGGCTTTTACTGTTCACTAGTTCTTGCAATAGGTGGGCCAAATTCTGTTCCCATTTACATTAATGTGAATCTAATGGGAGTCAGCTGAGTTACCCTGGTATTCCAGCATTATAACCTAGAACAGGATTTAGCCCAATGGATTTATGTTAAAGCATTTAAAGCGTTTAGGCTTAAGTATACCAAGAGTGGAATACTGAAATATATTATGGAGGAATTTATGCAGTCTTTAGCATACACAGAGGTCATTGAGACTTCAGCAACTACAAATAAGTGCAAAAATGTATTACATTTTGCTTTCAATTCATGTATTGAAATCCCAGTGACATCACTGGAAATTCTAAGTATGGATCAAGGGTAGTACATAGGCCACAGTTTCCCATTGTCATCTAATCATGTACCCAGTAGCACAACTGTATACTGCTGTCATAAACTGATGGTTAAGGGTTAATGTCTCTTTTACCTGTAAAGCGTTAAGAAGCTCAGTGAACCTGGCTGACACCTGACCAGAGGACCAATGAGGGGACAAGATACTTTCAAATCTTGGTGGAGGGAAGTCTTTGTTTGTGTTGTTTGTTTTGTTCGTTGTTCACTCTTGGGGCTAAGAGGGACCAGATGTGCACCCCTGGTTTCTCCAATCTTTCTGAAACAGTCTCTCATGTTCAAAATAGTAAGTACTAGCTAGAAAAGATGGATTAGTCTTATGTTTGTTTTCTTAACTTGTGAATGTGTATTTTGCTGGAAGGATTTTTACCTCTGTTTGCTATAACTTGAATCTCAGGCTAGCGGGGGGCGGGGGAGGAAGACCCGCTAATCTATATGAGCTGAATACCCTGTAAACATTTTCCCTCCTGATTTTACAGAGATAATTTTTACTTTTTCTTTCTTTAATTAAAAACTTTATTTTTTAATGAACCTGATTGATTTTTTTCCCCCTTGTTTAAGACCCAAGGGGATTGGGTCTGAACTCACCAGGGATTGATGGGGGGAAAGGAGGAGGGGGAAGGTTAATTCCTCTCTGTTTTAAGATCCAAGCAGTTTGGATCAGTGTAGCCTCTCAGGGTAACCCAGGGAGGGGAAAGTCTGGGAGGAGGAAAGGAGGGGAAATGGTTTATTTCTCCTTGTTTTAAGACCCAAGGGGTTTGGGTCTTGGGTTCCCCAGGGAAGGTTTTGGGGGAACAAAAAGTGTGCCAAACATTATATTTTGGCTGGTGGCAGTGCTATCAGATCTAAGCTAGGAATTAAGCTTAGAAGGGTACATGCAGGTCCCCACTTTTGGACGCTAAAGTTCAAAGTGGGGAAAAATACCTTGACACGGTGTGCAGCGGTTGGGATTTCTAGGACCAAAAGCCAGTAGGATTTTTTTTCTCTCCTTTCTGGCTGCTTGAAAGCAGGCTAGAGGGGATTGTTTTTAAGAACCAAAGCCAGTGAGTTTTTTTTTCTCTCCTTTCTGGCTGTTCGGAAGGCAGCCTGAGGGCAGAGGTGTTAAGTTTTTTAACAAGGGTCTTTGTAAAAGGAGGCTCAAGCTGTGAGCCAGCAAACAGCCAGCAAAGGGCATTTACAAGTGAATTGTTTTTTTTCTTTCTAGCTCTCGGGTATAGCTAGTTAGAAAATCTCTGTTAACCAAGCAGCCTGAGCTGCAGCATTCTAGTCAGTAAGCTGCAGAGGAGGCAGCCAGCACAAGAAAGCAGGAACAATGAGTTCCAAGGAAGCCATTAAACAGGAACGGGCAAGGCTAGAAGCAATAGAGAGAGACAACGAACATAGGAGACGGATGGAACTAATTAATGCAGAAATAGCCAAGGAAGAAGCGGCCCAAAAAAGGGAACAAGCGGCCCACAAAAGAGAATAAGAAGCCAAAGAGGCTGCCCGCAGGAGAGAGATAGACAGGAAAGAAAAAGAAATGGAAGAGAGTGAAAGAGAGAGAAAGCATGAACTGGAATTAGCAAAGGCTAAGCCAGATGTTCCAGCCAACCCTAACAACCCTTCTCCAGGTACTGTTTCCCATCCCAGAAAATTCCCCACCTACAAGGCAGGTGAGGACACTGAGGCTTTCTTAGAAAATTTTGAAAGGTCCTGCCATGGGTACAACATCTCTACAGACCAGTACATGATAGAGCTGAGACCACAGCTTAGTGGAGCCTTAGCAGACGTGGCAGCTGAAATGCCTAAGGAACACCTGAACGATTATAAACTTTTTCAAACCGAAGCCAGAATCAGAATGGGGCTAACACCTGAGCATGCCCGTCGGTGGTTCAGAGCCCTAAGGTGGAAACCAGAGGTGTCATTTACCCGACACGCCTACCACTTTGGAAAAAATTGGGATGCCTGGATATCAGGAGCAAATGTTAAATCTCTGCCAAAGCTGTCCCTCCTAATGCAAATGGAGCAGTTCTTAGAGGGTGTTCCTGAGGAAATAGAAAGGTACATCCTAAATGGGAAGCCCAAAACTGTAACTGAGGCGGGGGAGATTGGAGCCAGATGGGTGGAAGTGGCAGAAAAAAAAAAGCTACTAGCAAGGGGAGCGAATATCACAGGGGGGAAAACAGACAATAAGGCCTATCACCGAGGGCAACCCAAGACCCCACCTACAACCCAAGGAAAGCCCCAGACTCCCTATTGTCCCACCTCACCAGTCTCCAACAACCCACCTTGGCCCAGTGACCAGTCAGATGGGCGATGCTTTAAATGTAATGAACTGGGACATATAAAGGCCAACTGCCTGAAGAACCCCAACCAAGTGCAGTTCATTACACCACCATCACACCAAAGATCCCCAGGCCCAGATGCCTCTCAAATACCCTTGGAGCAAAAGGAAACTTTGAGAGTGGGCGGAAAGAAGGTTATTGTGTGGAGAGACACGGGGGCACAAGTGTCAGCTATCCACCAATCCTTAGTGGACCCCAAATTCATCAACCCAGAGGCCCAAGTGACAATTTACCCCTTCATGTCAAAATCTGTAGACTTG
This sequence comes from Gopherus flavomarginatus, assembly GCF_025201925.1. Lineage (NCBI taxonomy): Eukaryota > Metazoa > Chordata > Testudines > Testudinidae > Gopherus > Gopherus flavomarginatus. The sequence continues at coordinate 242,144,148 of NC_066618.1, forward strand.
CCTACAGCTGAACTGCCTGTCCAGTACAAAGGCTGGTCAGGAATGTGGACTTTTGCAGTCTATGACAATTATCCCATCCCCATGCTACTGGGGGAAGACTTGGCCAATCAGGTGAAGCGGGCCAAGAGGATGGGAATGGTTACACGCAGCCAAGCCAGGCAAGCTTCCAGACCCATCCCTGTTCCTGAGCTGTCCACCAGGGCCCCGTCTGTGTTACCAGAGACCCAGACAGAGGTGGTGGACCCAGATCCCCTGCCAACGACTGCAACAGCCACAGTGCATCCAGTCCCAGAACTGGAACTGGAAAAGCAACCAACACCAGAACTGTTGCCCTCACTGACGCCAGCGCTTGCAAACCCATCTCCAACCCCAATGCCAGAGGGCGCCAGCGGGCCTGAACTGGCAGAAGCAGCAGACAACCCTACCCAAGAGGCTCAGCCAGAGCCTAAAATTTGCATAGTGCACCAGCGGAGAGTGGCTCACCATCAACGAAAACAACCCCATCACCTACATCGCTTCCAGAGGGACCAAGCCCAAGTCCACAGTCTAAGGAGGAACTGGTGTCTCCAGCTTCAAGGGAACAGTTCCAGACTGAGCAGGAAGCTTGGGCAGTGGCACGGAGCACCCCACCGCCTCTCAGCTCTTCTAACTGATCCCGGTTTGTTGTAGAACAAGGACTTTTATACAAGGAGACTCTTTCTGGTGGACACCAGGAAGACTGGCATCCTCAAAAACAGTTGGTAGTTCCAACTAAGTACCGGGGAAATCTCTTAAGCTTAGCCCATGATCATCCCAGTGGCCATTCTGGGGTGAACAGAACCAAAGACAGGTTGGGGAAGTCCTTCCACTGGGAGGGGATGGGCAAGGACGTTGCTAATTATGTCCGGTCTTGTGAGGTGTGCCAATGAATGGGAAAGCCCCAAGACCAGATCAAAGCCCCTCTCCAGCCACTCCCCATAATTGAGGTCCCATTTCAGCGAGTAGCTGTGGATATTCTGGGTCCTTTCCCAAAAAAGACCCCCAGAGAACAGCAGTACATACTGACTTTCGTGAACTTTGCTACCCGATGGCCGGAAGCAGTAGCTCTAAGCAACACCAGGGCTAAAACTGTGTGCCAGGCCCTAACAGACATTTTTGCCAGGGTAGGTTGGCCCTCCGACATCCTTACAGATTCAGGAACTAATTTCCTGGCAGGGACCATGAAAGACCTGTGGGAAGCTCATGGGGTGAATCACTTGTTTGCCACCCCTTACCACCGTCAAACCAATGGCCTGGTGGAGAGGTTTAACGGAACTTTGGGGGCCATAATACATAAATTCGTAAATAAACACTCCAATGATTGGGCCTACTGTTGCAGCAGTTGCTTTTTGCCTACAGGGCTGTACCACATCCCAGTTTAGGGTTTTCACCGTTTGAACTTGTGTATGGCCACGAGGTTAAGGGGCCATTACAGTTGGTGAAGCAGCAATGGGAGGGGTTTACACCTTCTCCAGGAACTAATATTCTAGACTTTGTAAGCAACCTACAAAGCACCCTGCGACACTCTTTAGCCCTTGCTAAAGAAAACCTAAAGGCTGCTCAGAAAGAGCAAAAGGCCTGGTATGATAAACATACCAGAGAGCATTCCTTCAAGGTAGGAGACCAGGTTATGGTCTTGAAAGCGCAACAGGCCCATAAGATGGAAGCATCATGGGAAGGGCCATTCACAGTCCAAGAGTGCCTGGGAGCTGTTAACTATCTCCTAGCATTTCCCACGTCCTCCCTAAAGCCTAAAGTGTACCATGTTAATTCTCTAAAGCCCTTTTAATCCAGAGACTTAAAGGTTTGTCAGTTTAAAGCCCAGGGAGAAGATGACGCTGAGTGGCCTGAAGGTGTCTACTACGAAGGAAACAGTGACGGTGGCGTAGAAGAGGTGACCCTCTCCACAACCTTGGAACGTCTGCAGCGGCAGCAGATCAAGAAGCTGTGCACTAACTTCGCCCCATTGTTCTCAGCCACCCCAGGACGGACTGAACGGGCATACCACTCCATTGACACAGGTAATGCTCACCCAATTAGAACCCCACCCTACTGGGTGTCTCCTCATGTCCAAGCTGCTATAGAACAGGAGATCAAAAATATGCTACAGATGGGTATAATCCGCTTCTCTAACAGTGCATGGGCATCTCCAGTGGTTCTGGTACCCAAACCAGATGGGGAAATATGCTTTTGCATGGACTACCATAAGCTAAATGCTGTAACTTGTCCCAACAACTATCCAATGCCATGCACTTATGAGCTATTTGAGAAATTGGGACGTGCCCAGTTCATCTCTACAATAGACTTAACCAAGGGGTACTGGCAAGTACCACTAGATGAACCCTCCAAAGAAAGGTCAGCCTTCATCACCCATGCAGGGGTGTATGAATTTAACGTGCTTCCTTTTGGGCTACGAAATGCACCCGCCACCTTCCAAGGCTTGTAGATGGTCTCCTAGCAGGATTGGGAGAATATGCAGTTGCCTACCTTGATGATGTGGCCATTTTTTCTGATTCCTGGCCCAAACACCTACAACACCTGGAAAAAGTCTTTGAGCACATCAGGCAGGCAGGACTAACTGTTAAGGCTAAAAAGTGTCAAATAGGCCAAAACAGAGTGACTTACCTGGGACACCAGGTGGGTCAAGGAACCATAAACCCCCTACAGACCAAGGTGGATGCTATCCAAAAGTGGCCTGTCCCAAAGTCAAAGAAACAGGTCCAATCCTTCTTAGGCTTGGCCAGGTATTACAGGCGATTTGTACCACACTACAGCCAAATCGCTGCCCCACTAACAGACCTGACCAAAAAGACCCAGCCAAATGCAGTTAAGTGGACTGATGAGTGTCAGAAGGCCTTTACCTAGCTTAAGGCTACGCTCATGTCTGACCCTGTGCTAAGGGCCCCAGACTTTGACAAACCATTCCTAGTAACCACAGATGCATCTGAGCGTGGTGTGGGAGCAGTTTTAATGCAGGAAGGACCAGATCAAAATATCCATCCTCTCGTGTTTCTCAGCAAAAAACTATCTGAGAGGCAATGCCACTGGTCAATCAGTAAAAAAGAATGCTACACCATTGTGTATGCCCTGGAAAAGCTATGCCCATACGTTTGGAGACGGCAGTTCCAGCTACAAACCGACCATGCTGCGCTAAAATGGCTTCATACTGCCAAGGGAAACAACAAAAAACTTCTTCGATGGAGTTTAGCTCTCCAAGATTTTGATTTTGAAATTCAACACATTTCAGGAGCTTCTAAGAAAGTAGCTAATGCACTCTCCCGTGAAAGTTTCCCAGAATCAACTGGTTAAAAATCGTCCTTGAAATGTGGAAAATCTTGTAGTTTTACATAATTAGTATTATATGTAAAGGTGCATGTGTTTTATTAATCTGTTTATTCTAAAGTTCTAGGAAGAAATCACAGCCAGTGTAGTTCCACACTGTCTGAGATTTGGGGGACGTGTCATAAACAGATGGTTAAGGGTTAATGTCTCTTTTACCTGTAAAGGGTTAAGAAGCTCAGTGAACCTGGCTGACACCTGACCAGAGGACCAATGAGAGGACAAGATACTTTCAAATCTTGGTGGAGGGAAGTCTTTGTTTGTGCTGTTTGTTTTGTTCGTTGTTCGCTCTTGGGGCTAAGAGGGACCAGACGTGCACCCCAGGTTTCTCCACTCTTTCTGAAACAGTCTCTCACGTTCAAAATTGTAAATACTAGCCAGAAAAGGCGGATTAGTTTTATGTTTGTTTTCTTAACTTGTGAATGTGTATTTTGCTGGAAGGATTTTTACCTCTGTTTGCTATAACTTGAATCTCAAGCTAGCGGGGGGCGGGGAAGTCCCTCTAGTCTATATGAGCTGAATACCCTGTAAACATTGTCCATCCTGATTTTACAGAGATAATTTTTACTTTTTCTTTCATTAATTAAAAGCGTTCTTTTTTAAAAACCTGATTGATTTTTTCCCCCTTGTTTAAGACCCAAGGGGATTGGGTCTGAACTCACCAGGGATTGGTGGGGGGAAAGGAGGAGGGGGAAGGTTAATTCCTCTCTGTTTTAAGATCCAAGCAGTTTGGATCAGTGTAGCCTCTCAGGGTAACCCAGGGAGGGGAAAGTCTGGGAGGGGAAAAGGAGGGGAAATGGTTTATTTCTCCTTGTTTTAAGACCCAAGGGGTTTGGGTCTTGGGTTCCCCAGGGAAGGTTTTGGGGGAACAAAAAGTGTGCCAAACATTATATTTTGGCTGGTGGCAGTGCTATCAGATCTAAGCTAGGAATTAAGCTTAGAAGGGTACATGCAGGTCCCCACTTTTGGACGCTAAAGTTCAAAGTGGGCAAAAATACCTTGACAACTGCTAAAAACAAAATAGTTCTATAGCTGAGTCACCAAAATGACAAGCAGAGCATAGAAAAGTTGTTATAGTGCTCACAATAAAGTGTCAGAAGATCTATACCATGTAAATACACACTTTAAGTCAAATAATGGCTTCCCCAGATGAGCGTATTAAGGGACAATGGGTGCCTCTTTCCACCAGAGCTCACTGTATGTTCAGGAGCCACCTAAAAGGCTGTCTAGCCTTCCTGAGCACAGGGGGCAGAGGACACAGGTGGATATTAGCACTGCTGGCAGATATTAGCACTCTAACTCAAAATAAGCATGTTCAGATAGCTTGAAGGGGCGGCTTTGCTCCATACATGAGACCTATTCCACAAAGGTGTAGAAACAGCCATTGATTAATGATCCCCACAGCATACTTGCATCCCCATCTCTGAGCACTTCCCAAGTAATTTCATTAAGAGCAGGCAATAACACTCCCAGACACCTCTGTGAGCAAGTGCATCTACCCACTATGAACCACTTTTCAATACCTAGAGTGGCTTTGGCACTGGGGGCCATTTGTTTTAGTATGTACTCCTATTTTTTATTAGAAATACAACACAACATCTGACATTCTAACTACACTAAATAAAAGAGAAGTGCCATTTTCTGCAGGGATGTTTACTTTGTTATGAAGAGCATAGTATACCAAAGAACTAATCTGTAGTTTGTATTCAGCTAATATTTGTTAGGATCATATCAGCCATCCCCTTTTACATAAATTTCCATGGACTTCAGCTAGAATTCCTTGTGTGGAACAATGACAGGCCATGCCCCCAAATAAAGTGCCATCATTAGACTGTTACACTGGTTTTAGTGATATTCTTTAGTTTGATTATGCTTCTGTTTTCTTTTTCAACCACTGTCAGAAGTCTTACAGTGATGTGTAGAGGAAATGTTGGGAGTTGTGAAAAATTATTATGAACATTTTAGTTCCCAAGAGGAATCAAATGGAATCATAAGCCTACTGACCACAGATTCAGATTTCTACATAATGACTTGACATAAGAAACTAATTCAAACAAGCAGTCACAAAGTAACTCTTCTTAGAATCGTTTTCCCTAGAGTGGACTGAAAACACATTTATACTATTTTCTTTTAGATCTGAGCTCACTAATGGTAAAACAAGGGCTCCATTATTATAGCAAAATTCCACAGAGAGAATTTGCATTGAAAATATGCCTGTTTAATAACTGAACTGCATGCACAGTAACTATACAAGGTCCCAAGGCAGGAAAAACTTCAAATGAAGTCAAGTTTCATAGGCATAGGCACTGCAAAATCAGCCCTGCATAAATAAATGGAAAGATTACTCTATCATTTTTACTGTGAAGGTGATCCCATTTGGCAGCATTGTCAGATAGGAATATTGTAAAATATTGATATGTAAAATATTATTTAGAGTTTTACATTGTTAATTTAATTGAATGAGCCACATTAGTCCCTGATGTAACTCTACTGGAGTCAACGGAGTTACCTAGAGATTAATTTGATCCACTGTCTAGATTTACAAAATTATGGTCTCATAGTAGTTTATAATAAGCACACTGGTACTCCTTGACCATAAAGAACAACAATATTGTCTTTATATACTTGTCTTTTCCTTTGTATAATCCTGTTTCCTTTAAATATGTATTTAATTTAAAACTTTAGACAAATCTCATGAATCATTTTACTGCACTATCTCTTAAATGAATTTTACAAAGGACTACACTGATTGTTTTCAAGAAAGTGGCTTAGCTTGCTGTAACAAATGTGTAATGTGCCTCATAAAATCAAAATGGGGACTGGAAAACAAGAATGGATATTACCACTACACATCCTGAAATTCTGAAAATCTTTTTAAAATGTACAGTAGGAATACAAAACAAGATCTTGAACTGTAGTACTGCCGTAGAATATTGTAACATGAATGTGGAGAAATGAAAAAAAATAGGAATAGAGAGTGAGATTTTTTTTTTGCATTGTTCAAAGCTGATGAGGTGGAAATATCAAACATGAGTGCCTGAAGTTAATAGGTATTCACATTGAATATAGGCCCCTCTGCCTAATAAATATATCCCTAAACAGAGTATCTCACAGGGAGTCAGTTGAAGCCTGACAAATAATTAAGCCAATTGCAGTGGTTGCTACTTAAAGGAGACAGATTCTGTTTAATGGATATGTGTTCTTGTGACAAATTGGTGCTTAATTCGGGCTATGTTTCTGTCTTCTGCTGGGTCTGTATGTTTACTCTTTTGACAATTCTGTTCAGATTTTTTGAGCTGTGATACAATCAAAAAGTGCTACGGCCTGTTCTTAGCTTGACCTTTCCACATCAACTACATATGCTAGACCAGTGGCCCGTCCGGGCAAGCTACTGGTGGGGCGCCAGACCATTTGTTTTCATTTGCATGGCCTCCTGCAGCTTACAGTGACCGCGGTTCCAGCCAATGGGAGCTGTGAGAAGCGGTGGCCGCGCTGTATGTGTGACAATCTCACTATCTTCCCAGACAACAACACTACTGCAATAACATTTTTCATTAACTGGGAATTCTGTTTGGTTAAGTAGATCTTACTCTATCTAGCAGTATAATGAGTTGGAAAGAGCCCTGCATGGGATTATTTTTTTAATCCCGCTCCCATTCTGCCCCACAATACCCACTCCCACCTGCAGATACCAATTTCTCCAACTTTCCAGTGTATCAATGGCCATCAGATGGAATGGCTGCTCCTCTTTGTTTCTAACAACTTTTATAGATCTCTGTGTCCTTTTACAGTAAATAACCTGGGCACTTGTAGAAGCAGCTGAAAGCAAAGAACAGAACTGGCATCCTAGCAGAAGCTAGCTCTCTGCAAGTCATTCATAAGTCACCAGAAGTCTGTAAACCACAGGTGGGAATAGCTCAAATAAGATATACATTTTTCAGAGTACAATTCTGGGACACACTGTCTATGGCAGGTTACGCTGCCAGCACCTTCTTCCCAAGAATATCTGATCATTTGGCATTCAAGATATCAGGTAAAATGTATATATTGATCTTAGCACAATGGCGTCCTAAGCCATGACTAGGGCTCCGAGGTGCTACTGTAATATAAATAACAAATAATCATAATAATTCTGCCTTCAGTTATGTTCATGCAACTCCATTGATACCCCACTGAGCTGAACTTGGTCCATTAAGTGATTCTTCTGGGTGGGATGGGAGAAACTTGCTAAAAATGTAGAATATGTAGTCAAAAGGATTCTTGCAAAATACTGAAAATCTATCAAATGAAATTTCTGCTTTTTAAAAAAAATACAAAGAAAAATACATGTAAAATGGGGTTATCATTTTGCTTTAGACTTGCCTAATTATATATGGTTAAAAATCTGCTATGGTTTTAGTCTGGAAATATAAAATGGAAATTATGTATATTTCCTTTTAAAATTAGTTATGCTGTTTAAACCAGCAGAATTTAGGAAACTCCAAGTGATGGGTTAGCTTTCATTCTGACATCTCAGTTGAACCAAGAAGGTAATCAGTAATTAAACACATTTTTAAAAACAAACAAATCCTTCATCTGCATGAAATGGATTTAATTCAGCACTCTGGCAGAGGGGCAATTTATAAAATATGTCCTGTGGGCTCATTGCAGCAAGACACTGAAGCACTTTTCCCCCAACCTAAGCAGATGAGGAGTCTCATTGAAGTCAATGGGATTACTCATTTGCTTGAAGTTCAATGAGGGCTTCACCAGTTCAGGGCCTAAGTGCTTAAAACCTTACAGGGGCAAGTCCTGCATGCTTAGTAGAGTACAACACTGAATTGGGGACCTATTTGAGATATATATGCTTCATAGTGTGTTTAGTAGAAATTAACTCATCATTATTACAGCTACATTATTTTTATCTAATAACTGCATAATCTCTCCAGAAGCAAATATAATTAATTCTATGTTTCAAACAATATTTAGTATAAATATAATTAATGTAACATCTACTAATAACTGAAGTGCCTTGTTCAGATATACTTTTTTTCCTATGGCAGCAATGCTTATTAGGATCTATTTAAGGAAAGAAACAATATATTTCTTATGGTAAAAATAAAAGGCTACTCAGTGAACAAGTTTACATGATGAAAAGATTTATTAAAGAACTGACATTTCATATTAATCTCATTTTTCTATTAGGAGAAAGTGGATTTTATTAAAGTTAATTATGGCACTTAGGGTACAGATTCTTCATTAGTTCAAAATTATCCTAAATTTATAACTAAAATAAATTGCAAGATAATTCATCTTGTATTTTACAGTATAAAGAAGCATATTTTAAAAACAAACAAACAAAAAGAGCAACATGCCTAGGCTGCGATTTTATTTAATCTACCGAAAAACAATATTATACTTACCCTTCAGAGAGATTTGCAGAAGCTGATGATCTCCTGATGGTAATACCTAAATAAAGATATCAAAAATAAGACTCCCTGAATCTTGATTTGCTGATACTTTTATACAGTAGTTCTAGTGGAGCATGCATCCTGCAGTTATGTCACAGAATAGTTTGCACTGTTTGCTAGAATTCTTTTATTTGCTAAAAGTGTCTCTGTAATGGACGAAGTGGGAGGAGTATCAATATTCATAAAGTGACTCTTAAAGACATTTTTTTAACATCTGACTAAATCCATCCATTTTCATTATGGGCTGCAAATGTACCTATAAATGTACCTGTCTTTTCAGATATTTTTTCTAATGTAATATCACAGAGCAGTTTTAGATTTGTTAGGTGGTCACTAGAGGGTACTTGTTTACCTATTTGCAATGAACTAATTGCTTTTAATGGATAATCCAAACATGAGTGGGCAAGAATGTAGTCTACTTATTGAGATCCATTGTACTAATAAATGTTTCAAAAAAACAGAATTAGTATATAAAAAGTAGCAGAATGTGATCGATACTTGATGCAATATGGAATAGTAGAAAGAATTGCATGTACTTCCTTTCTGAAATATAAATTGCACTTTATTTTCTCTATTTTACTTTGAAACTGCACAAAATTGCTTGGTTTATTTGAACTAATTCTCTAATGCATCTTAGGCCTCATCTGCTCTACAGAAAGAATCATTCTACACATAACCACTGTCTGATATGATTTTTTGATATGAGAACAGTTTGTGTGGTTTAGCGCATCTATACAGAACAATATTTCCTAGCACAATCATATTTCAACCAAATTGTTTAGTCACACATACCATACAGCACAACTGTATTTGTATTTGTGTAGTGTGGAGAAATTTGGCTAGCAATAGTATATTATACTGCCTCATTTACTGGGTGCCATGATCAAATAATTATGGGAGTTTTTCAAAATATTCCTTCTTCTAACTCATCTTCTAGTTTCAGAGTCCATCAGTTCCAGAGGGCATTTTCAAACCAGGGTGTTTGGTGGTTCAGAGTAGTGCATTCTCTAACTTTGCTGTTTTTACGCTTGATTGTAAAGAAAGAGGACAAAACAGAAATGTATAAAACACAGTAAACTAATCTAAAAACATAATAATCTAAAATAATATCTAAAAAGAAAGCAACTCCTGACACAAAAGTTCATCTCTTGAGCCTGTTGATTTGTGCCAAATGGTGTTTGATCTGTTGATCAAGTCCAGCTCTACTCACTAGTGGGATAAGTTTGTGACTAAAGCGAACTGAGAATGAATAGCTGGCTCACTTTGAAATGATCAAAACAACTATAAAATTTCTGTGTCTGGATCTTGCGCTAACATTATAGCACTATTCTATCCATAGGCAAGTATCCATCGCTGTGAATAATTGGTATAGGTCTGGAATATACTAAGTCAGGGTTTCTCAAACTTCATTGCACTGTGATCCCTTTCTGACAACAAAAATTAATACATGATCCCGGGAAGGGGGACTAAAAGCCTGAGCCTCACTGCCCCAGGTGGGGGGACCAAAGCTGAAGCCTGAGCCCCACCATCCTGTGGTAGGGGCCAAAGCTCAAGCTTGAGGCTTTCAGCCCCAAGTGAGGGGCTGTAACCTGAGCCCAACTCATAGACTCATAGACTTTAAGGTCAGAAGGGATGATTATGATCGTCTAGTCTGATCTCCTGCACAACGCAGGCCACAGATTCTCACCCACCCACTCTTGTAATAAACCCCTAACCGTTGTCTGAGCTATTGACGTCCTCAAACCATGGTTTAAAGACTTCAAGGTGCAGAGAATCCTCCAGCAAGTGACCCGGGCCCCATGATGCAGAGGAAGGTGAAAACCCCCTGGGGCCTCTGCCAATCTGCCCTGGAGGAAAATTCCTTCCTGATCCCAAATATGGTGATCAGCTAAAGCCTGAGCATGTGGGCAAGACTCACCAGCCAGACACCCAGTAAAGAATTCTCTGTAGTCACTCAGATCCTACCCTATCTATCATCCCATCACAAGCCATTGGACATATTTACCACTAATAGTCAAAGATCAATTAATTGCCAAAATTAGGCTATCCCATCTGTAGCGGAGTAGTCACCCCGCTCAGGTCCAGAGGGGTTAAAAACAGCCCTGAGATGTGGCTGGAGAAAGCAGCTCTAAAAGCTGGGCTGACTGGGGAAGCAGTTGCAGCTGGGCCATGCCTTGATCAGGCCACAGCTGGCCTATACAAAAAGGCTGTGAGCCAGGAGCCCAAACAGTCTCCCTCTGTCTGTAGAGGGAGAAGGGCCTGGCTGCAGGGAGCTAGAGGTAGGGTACCTGAGTGGAGCAGGGCTGGGGAAAGGCAGAGGAGCTGGGGAGCTCCAGCCTGGAAAGCCCCAGGCTGCGGCCTAGTAGAAGGCAACAAGTACTGGGGATTGCAGAGGGCAGCCTAGGGGTAGGGAAAGGTAGCAGGTCCAAACCCAACCTTTGCCTATGACGAGTAGGCTGATACTGTAGTCTGCCCCAGAGCGTAGGGGCTAGATGATGACTGGCAGTAGCCTGATACTGAAGTGAGGTGGGGATAGTGTGTGAGGGATCACCTAGGTGGGGGTGACCCTGAGAGAAAGGGGTTACTGCCAGGGGGCAGCACCCCAGATAAAAGAGGCACCAGGTCCTGGGAGGGACACAGGGCCCAACAGCAAGCAGTAAGGCGGATCACCGGCCTGCAGAGGGTGCCTGGAGCTGGAAAAAGAGCTAATTCCCTGAGAGACCAGCAGGAGGCGAATCAAGGGTGAGTCCACACATCTATACCATCCCCTCCATAAACTTACCAAGCGTAGTCTTGAATCCAGATATGTCTTTTGCCCCCACTGCTCCCCTTGGAAAGCTGTTCCAGAAGTTCACTCCACTAATTGTTAGAAACCTTCATCTAATTTCAAGTCTAAACTTCCTGATGGCCAGTTTATATCCATTTGATCTTGTGTCCACATTGGTACTGAGCTTAAATAATTCCTCTCCCTGCCTCGTATTTATTCCTCAGATATATTTATAGAGAGCAATCATATCTCCCCTCAGTCTTCTTTTGATTAAGCTAAACAAGCCAAACTCTGAATCTTCTTTCATAAGACAGGTTTTCCATTCTCTATACCTGTTCCAGTTTGAATTCATCCTTCTTAAACATGGGAGATCAGAACTGCACACCCTATTTCAGATGAGGTCTCACCAGTGCCTTGCATAATGGTACTAACACCGTCTTATCTCTACTGGAAATACCTCGCCTGATGCATTCCAAGACCACATTAGTTTTTTTCACGGCCATATCACATTGGCAGCTCATAGTCATCTTGCGATAACCAATACACCAAGGTCCTTCTCCACCTCTGTTACTTCCAAGTGATGCGTTCCCAGCTTATAACAAAAATACTTGTTATTAATTCCTAAATACATGACCTTTCACTTTTCACTATTAAATTTCATCCTATTAATATTACTCCAGTTTAAAAGGTCATCCAGATCTTCCTGTATGATATCCCGGTCCTTCTCTGTATTGGCAATACCTTCCAGCTTTGTGTTATCTGCAAAATTTATTAGCACACATCCACTTTTTGTGCCAAGGTCAGTAATAAAAAGATTAAATAAGATTGGTCCCAAAACCGATCCCTGAGGAACTCCACTAGTAACCTCCTTCCAGCCTGACAGTTCACCTTTCAGTATGACCCATTGTAATCTCTCCTTTAACTAGTTCCTTGTCCATCTTTCAATTTTCATATTGATCCCCATCTTTTCCAATTTAACTAATAATTCCCCATGTGGAACTCTATCAAATGCCTTGCTGAAATCGAGGTAAATTAGATCCACCATGTTTCCTTTGTTTAAAAAAATCTGTTGCCTTCTCAAAGAAGTACATCAGGTTGGTTTGGCACGATCTACCTTTTGTAAAACCATGTTGTATTTTGTCCAAATTACCATTGACCTCAATGTCCTTAACTACTTTCTCCTTCAAATTTTTTTTCAAGATCTTACATACTACAGATGTCAAACTAACAGGCCGTAGTTACTCAGATCACTTCCCCTCCCCTCCTTTCTTAAAAATAGGCACTATGTTAGCAATTCTCCAGTCATACGGTAAAACCCCAGAGTTCATAGATTCATTAAAAATTCTTGCTAATGGGCTTGCAATTTCATGTGCCAGTTCCTTTAATATTCTTGGATGAAGATTATCTGGACCCCCTGATTTCGTCCCATTAAGCTGTTCAAGTTTGCCCAGGGCTGAAGCCGAAGCCTGACCCCCGCAGCCCTGGGCAGTGGGGCTCAGATTTTGACTTCAACCCTGGGCCCCACAAGTCTAATGCCAGCTCTGGCAACCCCATTAAAACAGGGTCAAGACCCACTTTGGGGTTGACACCCATAGTTTGAGAACTGCTCCCTAAGTGATACACAAATATCTTACACCAAAAATGGTTAACACTACAAATTAAGGGATTTAAGAGGGTTTGGGGCTCACAGTTGTAGTAAGGTTATTAATGGAATCTCCTTTCAGTGTTTCCTAATCAAAAATTTTCAGAATTTCTGTTCTGGAAGAAATTCTGAAATTTGTCTTTTCATTCCGATTTGGAACAAAATCAAATTTTGAAATGTCAGAAATTATTAAATGTTTTGATGTAATGTGGGACAAGAATCTCACTCACCGTCATCATAACACACTGAAATTCTTGAAAATGTTGGTATTTGTGTGGGCAGCTGATGTCAATATCAATTAGAGCTGCTTGGAAAATGGAATTTCCATTCCATGGGAATTCTGACATTTCAAAATTTGATTTTGTTTCAAACCTGAAAAGACAAAATTCAGAATTTCTTATAGTACAGAAAAAATTGGGGAGTCCAGCCTACCTGATGTTGCTCTGGTATTAAAGTCAAACCACAACTACTCCAACATGGACAAGAGATCTTCATCTGTCACCTCATTCATCTAAGGCACATGTTCCCCATTATCTGAGCACCTCACAATCTTCATTGTATTTATCCTCAAAATACCCCTGTGTGGTAGGGAAGTATTATCGCCAATTTACAGATGAAGAACTGAGGCACTGAGAGACTAAAAAAAGGTATGTCTACACTATAAGCACTACAGTGGCAACGCTGCAGTGCAACATCTATGCTGCTGTACTGTAACCACTTAGGCCTTGTCTATACTACACAGTTTTGTCAGCAAAAGGCAGCTTTTGTAGACAAAACAGTGGAGGTGTACTCACTACAATGTTTCTTCCACCAACAAAACTCTCCTGCTTTGCCAGCAAAATAAAACCACCTCGTTGAGAGGCATAGAGCTTTTTGAGGCAAGGTTAGATTGACAAAGTGTCACTGTAGATACTGCATTCATTATGTTGCCGTAAGTGGCCTCCAGGAGTCCCCACTCATTCCTGGCATGCTCAGTCCCTGACCCTAGCAGCCGAGCCCAGGCAGGGAGCAGCCACCACTGCCTCTCAGCCTGGCTTGCTCAAGCAGAAGCGTCTCCATCCCGCTCCCTGCCCAACTGCCTAGGATAGCTACCAAATGTATTAGGAGAAAAAGGCGCAGGGAGAGAAGAACAGACCCCTTCTCCCTCCCACCCCTGGCAGGCCAATCTGGAAGGGGCACTTGACCCTACATGCACCCTGCAAACATGGGATAGCTGCCCACAGTGCATTGCTCTGTGTCAATGCAAGAGCTGCTGTTGTGGATGCACACTGCCAACACAAGGAGCATACTGTAGACATGCAACCGTGGTTTAATTACAGTGGTGGCTATATGTTGGCATATCTTGCATTGATAAAACTTTGTAGCATAGACAAGACCTTAGGTACTTCTACACTTAAACTGCTACAGCAACACAGCTGCAGTACTGTAACACTTCAATGTAGACAATACCTCTGACAACAGGAGGGGTTCTCCCACCAGGTAGGTAATCCAGCTCCCCAAGAGACAGTAGCTAGGTTAACAGAAGCTGTCTAAACCAGGAGTGAGGTCGCAGTAGCTATGTCTCTCAGTGTTGTGAATATGTCACACCCCTAAGAGACAAAGTTATGCCAATGTAAGTCCCCAGTATAGACCAGCCGTTACAATAGTGACACAGTAGTAAATCCACCCATTGAGAGGTGCTAAGTAGGTTGACAGAAGAATTCTTCTGTTGACCTAGCAATATCTACAACAGGGCTTATGTCAGCTTAATTACATCTCTCAGGAGTGTGAATTTTTCACACCCCTGAGTGACGTACCTAGGTTAACCTAAGTTTTAGCAGTAGAACTAGCTTAGTGATTTGCCCAAGGTCACACAGGAAATCTATTGTGGAGCAGGGAATTGTACCCAGGATGGCCAATCCCTCAATAGTGGATCATCTTTCCTCTCATCAAGAGAAGGATGCTGGTGAAATATGCTTCCAGCAGACAAAAGGGGAAATGGAGATGTCTACTGATACGCAGCGTTAGGTATAATTGGTCCTGTCTCAATGCAGGGGGAGGGACTAAATGATCTCACAAGGTCCCTTCTAGCCACACATTTCTATGATTAATGATCTTAAATATATCTTCAAAATGACTAGTGTGTTCTCCCCAACCTTTGAGAAAACAATGGAGAATGTTACATCAGGGTACAGGCCTTTGTAGCAGCCTGAAATATGAGATATGTGTGGGAGTTGTGGGGGTTGGGAATACTGTGAAGGCGGTTTTTGTCAGGAGACCTCAGACAAATGAGACAATCAAAGGAGCAATGTTTTGTATCGTTGTTGTCCCAGTAGTGCAGTTGCAGAGAAGGTGGGCTTATTATTAAAACTGTGTGCCACTGATGCTCCCAGAGCTCCCAGTGTGACAATAGAGTTGGAGATTTTACATATAAATGGTAGCATTGAGTTAGGTAGATTAGTATTGCTGAGTGACATGATTCCTATTTCCAGGTATATTAAAGGCTGATTCTTTCTTTGTAAACAGTTTATATATTATTTTATTTCTTTATCAGTGTGCAGTACTTACACAAATATGCCTCAGGCCTGGTCTACACTACGCGTTTAAACCGATTTTAGCAGCGTTAAACCGATTTAACGCTGCACCTGTCCACACGAGGCCCTTTATATCGATATAAAGGGCTCTTTAAACCAGTTTCTGTACTCCTCCCCGACGAGAGGAGTAGCGCTGAAATCGGTATTACCATATTGGATTAGGGTTAGTGTGGCCGCAAATCGACGGTATTGGCCTCCGGGCGGTATCCCACAGTGCACCATTGTGAGCGCTCTGGACAGCAATCTGAACTCGGATGCAGTGGCCAGGTAGACAGGAAAAGCCCCGCGAACTTTTGAATTTCATTTCCTGTTTGCCCAGCGTGCAGCTCTGATCAGCACGGGTGGCGATGCAGTCCCAAATCCAAAAAGAGCTCCAGTATGGACCGTACGGGAGATACTGGATCTGACCGCTGTATGGGGAGACAAATCTGTTCTATCAGAGCTCCGTTACAGAAGACGAAATGCCAAAGCATTTGAAAAAAAATCTCCAGGCTATGATACAGAGTCCACAGCACTGCTGCATGACAAGCGTAATGGAAAGCCAAAGAATCAAATGGACACTCATGGAGGGAAGGAGGGGGTACTGAGGACTCCAGCTATCCCACAGTCCCCAGCAGTCTCCGAAAAGTATTTGCATTCTTAGCTGAGCTCCCAATGCCTGTAGGGTCAAACACATTGTCCGGGCTGGTTCAGGGTATAGCTCACCAGTTTACTCCCCCTCCCCCCACGTGAAAGAAAAGGGAAAAAAATCGTTTCTTGACTTTTTTCAATGTCACCGTATGTCTACTGCATGCTGTTGGTAGACACGGTGCTGGGGCAATGAACAGCAGCATCCTCTCTCCTTCCTTCCCCAGTGGCAGATGGTACAGTGCAGTAGGACTGGTAACCGTTCTCGTCATCAGCCCGTGAGTGCTCCTGGCTGGCCTCAGGTGAGGTCAGCCAGGGGCGCCTGGGTAAAAATAGGAATGACTCCCGGTCATTACCAGTAGATGGTACAGAACGGCTGGTAATCGTCTTCATCACAGCAATTGGGGGCTGAGCTCCACCAGCCCCCTCCCTTTCATGTGTAAAGAAAAGATTCTGTACTGCCTGGACTATCATAGCAGCAGGATGCTGGGCTCCTTCCTCCCCCCACCCCATTTAATGTCCTGCCTGGACTATCATAGCAGCTGGAGGCTGCCTCCCCCTCATTTTATCTCACTAACAAGTCAGTGTTTCTTATTCCTGCATTCTTTATTACTTCATCACACAAATGGGGGGACACTGCAATGGTAGCCCAGGAGGGTTGGGGGAGGAGGGAAGCAATGGGTGGGGTTGTTGCAGGGCCACCCCCTAGAATGGCATATAGCTCATCATTTCTGTGGGATCTGACATGGAGTGGCTGTGCTGTCTGGTATACTGGTTCTCTAGTACACTTGCCCCATATTCTAGGCAGGACTGACTCTATTTTTAGATACCATAAAGGAGGGATTGACTCAGGGAGTCATTCCCATTTTTGTCTTTGCGCCCCCAGCAGACCTCAGCCAGGGGCACCCATGACAGCAGCAGATGGTACAGAACGACTGCTAACCGTCATCTCATCGCCAATTTACAATGGCACAGTAGATGGTACAGAATGACTGATAACCATCTCTGCTATCTTGCAAAGGCAAATGAATGCTGCTGTGTAGCGCTGCAGTACCACGTCTGTTAGTAACATCCAGTAGACATACGGTGACAATAAAAAAAAAGCTGAACAGGCTCCATGGTTGCTGTGCTGTGGCATCTGCCAGGGCAATCCAGGGAAAAAGGGCGCGAAATGATTGTCTGCCGTTGCTTTCACGGAGGAAGGAATGAGTGACAACATTTACCTAGAATCACCCGCAACACTGTTTTTGCACCATCATGCATTGGGGTCTCAACCCAGAATTCCAATGGGCAGGGGAGACTGCGGGAACTATGGGATAACTATGGGATAGCTACCCACAGTGCAACGCTCCAGAAATCGACACTAGCCTCGGACCATGGACGCACACCACCGAATTAATATGCTTAGTGTGGCCGCGTGCACTCGACTTTATACAATCTGTTTTACAAAACCGGTTTATGTAAAATCAGAATAATCCCGTAGTGTAGACATACCCTCAATACTGAGGGAAGAGGAGAACCCGGGGTTTGGAATCCAGAAGAGGAAGGATTCAGAGGATGTGGGGAGGAGGAGGAGTAAGGAGCTGGAGGGAGGGATGGGGGACCAGGAGCAGAAGGACAGAGATTGCCACGTGAAAAGAGGAGCCAGAGCAAAGAGACAAAGGAAGTTTTGAGGAGGGGGAGACTGGTGAACAATGAGGCACGAACTGGCTGTAAGTCAGGTAGATGAGCTAGAGGAGTGTTGACTAACTAGGAAAAGGAGTAGCAGTGTGCTGACTAATAGGGAAAGGGAGAAGCTAGATAATATGCTACTAGCAGGCCAATTTGAGATGGAGCATGTAATAACCTTAGTCCCAGATCTGGACCTTAGCGTCCAAAATATGGGGGTTAGCATGAAAACCTCCAAGCTTAGCTACCAGCTTGGACCTGGTACTTGCTGCCACCACCCAAAAAATTAGAGTGTTTTGGGGCACTCTGGTCCCTCTGAAAAACCTTCCCTGGGGACCCCAAGACCCAAATCCCTTGAGTCTCACAACAAAGGGAAATAATCCTTTTTCCCTTCCCCCCTCCAGGTGCTCCTGGAGAGATTCACAGACACAAGCTCTGTGAAACTACACAGAGGGACTCCCCCTCTCCGTTCCCAATCCTGGAAACAAAAAGTACTTTCCTATTCCCCCAGAGGGAATGCAAAATCAGGCTAGCGATCCAACACACAAATCTCCCCTTGATTTCTTCCTCCCACCAATTCCCTGGTGAGTACAGACTCAATTTCCCTGAAGTAAAGAAAAACTCCAACAGGTCTTAAAAGAAAGCTTTATATAAAAAGAAAGAAAAATAAGTACAAATGTTCTCTCTGTATTAAGATGATACAACACAGGGTTAATTGCTTAAAAGAATATTGAATAAACAGCCTTATTTTAAAAGAATACAAATCAAAGCACTCCAGCACTTATATTCATGCAAATACCAAAGAAAAGAAACCATATAACTTACTATCTGATCTCTTTGTCCTTACACTTAGAAACAGAAGACTAGAAAGTAGAACTACTTCTCCAAAGCTCAGAGAAAGCAGGCAGCCAGAAAACAAAGACTTAGACACTCAATTCCCTCCACCCAAAGTTGAAAAATCCGGTTTCCTGATTGGTCCTCTGGTCAGGTGCTTCAGGTGAAAGAGACATTAACCCTTAGCTATCTGTTTATGACAGAGCAATAGAAATTGCTTAGTGAGGATGAAAAGGGACAGGGCAGGCATAAGGGTGGGGTGAAGGCCATGGAGGTGGATGAACCAACAGAAACCCAGAAAGGAAGAGATGCTTCCCTAACAATTTGTTTAAAATCAAAGGGTATTAGCACTGCAGACGTATTGCAAATGCTTTTTCCTATGAGCAGTTCAGGTGCAGCACTAAATGGACATGTCAGAACAAAGAGGCAAATGCTAAAGTGGTGGAATGCTGGAAAACTTGATTAAAGGCACATCAGCGTTAAAAAGTTCAGGGGAGCAGCTTACTGGTGTCCTTAAGCATAGAGTCAACTTGAATCTTAAGGCTGCTTTAAACACTTAAAGCACCTTTAACTGCTGAGCTTGATTTAGGCTGCTTTAAGCACTGAACCACTTTTCTATTTGAACTGTCTCCACATTTAAGACTCCCCCTAGATCATATTAAGCACTTAGGATAACTCACTGCTTAAAGACATTTAGTTCGGAATCACCTAATCACTGGAAGCAGCTCAGGGAGAAGGAGGAGGAATCTGCAGGCAGATGGAAGGTTTAGGTTCCAACAATTCAGTCCATAGTCTAAGGGTACTCTTGGATTCCTCACTGCGCTCTCACATTGTAACGACTGTAAGTAATGCTTTCTACAATCTCTGGTTGGCTTTGGTGGACAAAGATCTGGCCTCAGTTATTCATGCCTTCATTACTCTTTGGCTGTGGTACTACAGCAGTGCGATATATCTGGGCATTAAATCTTCAGCGCTTTAGGAAATTTCAACTCATACAGAATGCTGCAGCATGTCTCCTCAGCAACACAGGCTATGGCAAACACATTAGACCTGTCCTCCGCTCTCTACAAAGTCTTCCCACACAATATTGAATCACATTCAGGTCTCAGCCTTTATCTGCAAAAAATTTTCTGGCCTAGGCCCAGAAAATTTAAAAGACCATCTAAAGCTTTGGGACAAAGACTGTGGTCAACAGATTTGCTCCTCTGTTACAACAGAACTCTCAGCAATAAGAATAAAGCTCACCTGTGTGGGAGGTGGGGTGATCAGAGACTGATGAATGAAACTCCCTCAGGAATCGCAAACCATCATAAACCTCACTGCTTTCCGCCCCAAAAGCAAGGCACATTTCTTTGATCTTGCCTTCTCTAATATAAACACATAAAAAAGGTATATTTAATTAACAAATTTTAAAAAAACGAGCCCTACCAAAACAAGACACTCCACTGCACATGCTTCTCCCTCTGTGGAGAGGATAAGAGATCTAATAACACCTGACAGAAGTGTAGTCATGTTGCTTAATGCACTACTGAAAGGTTCTCAGATACTATGGTGAAGTCAAGAGATGGTTTTTGAGAATATACTGAACATCAGAATATTCTTGTAGTGTGAAGGGAGGAAGCTAGAGGACAGTAACAGGTTAATAAAAATATCACTGAAGTATTTTCTTTGTTGAAAACTCATTGTGTTTGGATTCAGACTGCTGTATTTACTGAAGATTAGAGAAAACATACAGAGTTCACACTTATCAAACATTAGCTACACCATCGCATGGGTACAGTAAATAGGTAAAACCATGTGAAAGTTTCTCAACATCACCCTTTATAGAAATGTTTTCAATAAGTGTCGTCATCAAATTAATATCAGGCTGTTCTTTGAACCTATTGGAGCTGGCTTGCTGATTTTTCTTTCATATTTTTTATCTTGCTCTTTTATTCCACATCTCTTATTTTCACTGATGAGAAGTACTGCACTGCATTTGAAAACAAGAGGAAAGAATAATTCTGCTGACAGGCTAAGGGGTATAAATATAAAGACAACCCCTGTGCAAAGGAAAGCTTAGCACTTGCACTGCAATGGCTTCTGGCTGGATGAGTGGTTCACATAAAAGAAGGAAGTTCTCACATTTTGTTGTAGACTTAGTTAATTAAGACTGATTGCTGAAGATACACTGCAAACAATTTATTACACACTTGTTTCGTAGACAGATTCTATGTTAATCTTTACTTAGTAGCTTGGAAATACTAATGGGCAAACACTGATATTTGTACACATGGTGAGTAGTACCTTACACCTCAAGCAGTCCAGTTAGACTCAAAGAGCAAGATTCTACTCAATATGTGTAAGGACATCAGTATATGGCCTTAAATTATTAAGGTTTGTTGAAAAAACTATTTCAAACCAAATCATTATGGGCCAGTGTAGGGGACCCCGGAAGACATTGTTACGGTTTAAGCTAGGGCCTACGCTTTCTCAAGGAGAGGTTATTAGCGGACACAAGTTGCTAGCAGCTGTTGCTTCTAACCGGTTAAAACTGCCCTGTGTGGGAAGCCTCGGTGTTTTGGGGAACTGCAGAAAGTCTGCAGAAAGTCCCTGGCCTGAGGCCAGGGGAGGCGGCCATTGCTGATGGAAAGTCCCTTATTGCATATGTAAAGGCTAGTTTGCATGCTATTAGCATGATGCTATAATTGCTAAGGGCTAGAGCTTGCGCATCGAACTTCGCACCTGACCGAGCTGTTCGGACGCTGGACTTCCCAAGCCAGTGGCAGCAACGCGTGGAGTTCCCGTTGCGGGTGTGTCACTTAACCTTCATTAAAGCCAATTAATTCACCTGTGTGTGTGGGCCTCGTCCTTGCAGAGCATCCAGGCACGCAACAGCCAGGTTCTATATCCTGGCCAAACTAGGAAAATTAGAGGTGCCTTTTTAAAAAAAACCCTTTGTTTTGTCCATATCCTGCCCCCTGGCATAAATCAAAGAAATCTCAAAATTGTTCCAATGTAGGTTGGCTGCAACAGTCTACTGGTGGCTGTTTCACAGCTGAGAATAGTGAGAACTCCTCCAACACTGTCTGCAGCACACCCTCGGAAGCTGCAAGGGAGGTAGCAAGGTAGCATAGAGCCATTCCAGCAGCTGTACAGTGCACTGGGAACCCTAGTATACTAGGTCCGTTATGGCTGCTTCCATCATGTTTCAGGCCTGTTTATGCCACCAGTCAGGTGTAAAGTGAACAGATTGCAATGGAAAATTTGGCCTTGTTTTCACAACTGAAAAGATCAAGTATACAGGACTGATTCCTTGACACACTTGTATTTGTTTCAGTACTTACTAAGTTGCTAAATGTTTCCAGATATTCTACATTCACTATTAAACAAGTATAATAAATTGTGAGCTTCTTTTCCTTTGAGGCTCATTAATTCATGTTCTGACCTTTCTTTATGTATACTACGTATTGTATCCCAGACTTATTTTGTATTTGCATTCAGGAATGAAAAATGTTGATAAATAAATACTTGAAGTATGCCCCATTTCAACACGCATGTAAGTGTGATATAAATAAGGCACATAGGTTCATGCAGATGCTATATATCAAAGCATATTATGCAAGAAAATGGCTGAAATAAGAAATGAAAATAGAACTCTAAAGTTGCAGTTGGTTCCTTGATTTTAAATTAGAGAGAAAAACCACTATTTCCTAACACTAACAGTTAGCAAAAGGTGTAGCTTTTATTGGGAATTCTATCTGAACAGATATTGATATAGTAAAGCTAGACAAACACCTCAAGAAGTGTTCTGTGAATATTCATTAAAACCCCATTTTCTCATGCTCTTCCCTTTCAATAGCCACAATTTAGTGGCTGAGAATATGAAGAAATGCTGCCATGCGTTTGGCCCAACTGCAGAATTGGTTTGGGGACTCAGGTCATGTCTAGACTAGGAAATTCTGCCAGAACAGCTATGTCAGTCAGGGGTCTGATGAGGTGCAATTTGTGATCAACATACTCTACAGGCAGAAGGCCTAGTGTAGACAGCACTTTTGCTAGTATAGTTTATTTCACAGGAAAGGACTGAGGATGCAGGGCTGGAATAAGCTATATTGTCAAATGCATAGTTTTGCCAGTGTATGCTGCAGCCACACTAGCAGCACTGAGCTATTTCTGTAAAGTGCAGTCCTAGGGCAAGTCTACACTACAAAATTAAGTTGACCTAAGTTACCTCGATGTACAGCCACTGCAGTAATTGAATTGGTTTTACATGTCCTCACTACGCTCTTTGTGTTAGAAGCGTGTGTCTTCATCAGGAGCGCTTGCACTGATTTAACTGTCAGTGTGGCGCATTCTGGGATGGTTTCTGAAAGGCAGCAACAGTGGATGCAGTGTCTGCACTGAAGCTGCGTTGATCCAGCTACATCGACTTAAGCACCACACCTCCTGCAGAGGTGGAATTATTAAGTCAGGGAAGTGGGTGAGTTATGTTGGTGGGAGCTATATTTTAGTGTAGATGCTTACAAAGTTAGGTTGACGTGTCAACCTAACTCTGTAATGTAGACCAGACTCTTGTGTAAATATTGCCTCACTTTCTTTGATTCAGTTAGCAATGGGCCGGTGAGACAATGCCACAGATTCTCAGATGTAAGCATTTAGTTAAACAATTGTGCTAACTCTCTTTGGTCTCACTGAAGGCTTCATCTCAGGAACTCAAGAAACCAGATCCTCAGTCTCATACTATTTCACACAGTTAGTGGATAATAAAGTTCTGTCATTCATGATTTAATGAGGCACCCATGCTTGTATGTGTAACAAAGACCTACTTGAGTAAGTCAGTTGGTCAAAAAGCCTGCAGATTTTCAAAGCTCACAAGTGAGAAATTTCATATCAAAAGTCTGAGCTTTTTGGGTCTTGTGGCAAAACACATTCAGCCTTCTAAATTGTGTAACAAATTAATACAAAATTTTAGGGAGGCAATTATGTGACACAAAACTGACAAAACATTTCAAATGAATGTTCATGAACTACTGCCACCTCTTTCTCCCAGCTCTAGTTCTGAATAAGCAGAATTAAAAAAACAATCACATTAGAAGAAGGGAGGAAATCTGGCAAATAATTGCTTTTAGGTGCCAATGCTACTTCTCCACTTTCTCTTTCTGGTTTAGCCAGTGGGAGATAATAAATCTGATTTTTCATATTCATATGTAATTTTTGGTATGTTATCTGGTTAGCTTGTTTCCTCATTATATTTTTTCTATAAAACAGAAGTAGGCAATTGTGTATTATTTCCTCTAAACTTGGATTTTCAAAGGAGCCTAAGGCAGTTAAAATTCAATTAAAGTTAGGTGCCTAACTCCCATAGCCCTTAAGAAATTACATATCTTTCTACAGTATGCCAGGTTTACATGCTGTACTAAACTTGAAAGTGTCTGTTTTGAGCAGTCACTGTGGTAAATTAATCTCACTGTCTAATTGAGTACAGCAGCAAATATGATGAGATAATTTATTAATACTGAAGTTTTGAACAGCAACTCACATGATTGCAGTAAAACTTCACTCTTAGCCTGTGACTCATTGTATTTGCTGTGAGTGATTAGCCACTGGAAAAATGATTATATTACTATGAGCATGGTTAAAATGACACTGAGATCATTAGTCATTCTATCAAAAAATGTAATGATCTTGCTGTGATACTATGCATATGAATGGTTGCAAGGGATTTGAATGGTGATGAATGAGAGTAGTGACCTGTATGTGAGAGTGAGAATCTATTTGTAAAATGTTTCTTGTAAGTCTATCAGACTCCTGGACATACTGCTCAGAAAGCTGGAGAAAAGTTCTGGGTAGAATTAGTATTCTTACAGTATGTCTACACTGCAATGTAAGCACATGCTTGAATCTAGGATTAATACACAATGTAGATACTCAAGTCCAAGGTTCCCCAACACAGGTCAGCTGACTCAAGTCCTACTAACTCTGGGCTTACATTTCAGACATACCCTAAATGGAACATATGGTTGATAAATGAAATATCAGTGTGGTAAATTATTTGCACTAAATGTCTTTTGTAGCATAGACCATGCAAACAACATTATGATATGGATTATGCTAGGATTATAAATATTAAGGATGTTCTTGCAAACATCATGAGATGGAACTTTTCCTATTCCGTTCAGATTAAAAATATAGCAGGAAAAAAAGGCAGTGTGAACCAGACCCCAGTCAATTACACAATCAGAGACAGTCGCACTTTGTTTCAGTGTTCTTTTGGTAATTAACAAAAAATAAAATGACATCATTTTATTGCACAGGGCAAAATTATCAATCTGTACTGTGCATGCCACTTGCATTGAAATGATCCACGGAAACAGGCATCTTTAGGGCAATAAAATAGGTTTTCCAAAGAGAAGATGCTGAAATCAATCGAATTTTTCATTAGATATAAAAAGCAAACACTTCCATAGATGTTGCCTGGACATTTATAGGATTGACTAACAATCTGAAGAAGGAAAGGAAGTTGGACAGGGACACTTCTTTATAGAAAAGAAATAGGCGGGAACTGGAGACTTTTCCAACAAAATAATCTCATAATTACAATTTGGTGCTCTTAATGGACCATCTGGTATGTTCAAGAGCCATTATAAAGAGCCAACCTGGAATGAAAGCCACCTCAGTATACTCACTATGTAGGGATATTTAAAGGTTTATATTAAACATGGTTTATGTGAAAAATGATTTATTGATTTATTGTTAATTAATACTTTAGAACTTAAGGTTTATGTTAGAAGTAAAATTGGAATGATTTATTGATTTATTGTTAAGTGATACTTTATAACTTAAGGTTTATGTTAGAAGTAAATTTGTAATGATTTATTGTTAGAAATAGCTGTGTCTGTGTGAAGCCAAAGAGATACTTTGTACAAAAACTTGTTAAATGTCAATAGACTCTAAGTGCCTGTTCCCTAAGTGAAACTTTATAGCGCTAAATTGGTCAATTGACTCAGCGGGAGCTGTCAATTGACTCTGTAAGCTGCTAAATTGGGTAATTGACTCAGCGCGCAAGCCGTCAATTGACCCTATGCCTCAGGCAAAACTGTATAATTACTACAAATAGAGACCCCCACCTCTGTAAATTCATTTTTATCTAAAGATAAAAAGTGTATTTGAATGAGTGCCTAGTTTAACACCCCAAAAGATAAAGAGTGTATGTGAATGAGTGCCTAGTTTAAATGATGAATGAATGGCTAGGGAGTTACCAGCCTGAAAAATTCAGTGTCGGCCGAAGGTGTCAAGTGGAATCAACCAGATGACCCCCGGAGGGAGAACTGGAATTCACCCCAAGCACCTACAGAATGAAGCCAGCCACCTGCTGATTGACCAAGCAACAGCAGAATGAACAGAATGGAGCCAGCCACCTGCTGATTGATCAAGCAACAGCAGAATGAAACAACTCCCATAAACTAACATAGGGAAAAATCCCTATAAAACTGGACTCTAAAGACTGAGGACTTTGAGTCTATGGTTCTGCTGCCAGTCTCCAGGAGCATCAGGTGCACCTGACCCGGACTCAGCTCCACTCTTGTGTACAGGGTATCTGGCCAGTATTCTGTCACAAGCAACTTTAGGCTGGTAACTATAATATCTATATAGAACCTGTATGAATGATTGTGTGAATGGATATATATATATAAGTAATCATAGGAATAAGTAGCCAAACAACATTGTTTGCTATTATCTTTTATTTTATTATGATATTGACAATAAATGTGACAAATGTCTTATCCCCTTTAATAAGATCCTGCTGGTTTTTACTAGTCTAATAATATTGGTATAACGACTACCTTGAAAAAATGTGCTTCCTTAAAAAAAA
This sequence comes from Gopherus flavomarginatus, assembly GCF_025201925.1. Lineage (NCBI taxonomy): Eukaryota > Metazoa > Chordata > Testudines > Testudinidae > Gopherus > Gopherus flavomarginatus. Next base: position 242,170,921 of record NC_066618.1, read on the forward strand.
ATGAACCCTAACCATGAATTGAACTCAATAAATATTATAACAGCACCATTTCCCCTAGCATGGGTAAAGTAGTGTCTGCACTTCCATTATAAATCCTGCCTTTGTTTATACAACCTGTGAATACAATTTTTCTGTGGGTGTTACTCATTATGTAACACAGATGAGAACAAACCTTTGTTTGATAGAGTCTAATCCAAATTTTGGTTTATTAAGATATAGTACGTTATTAAGTACTTAGTTTAAAATCTGGTGTTTTACATATTTACCCAAGGAAATGCAGTAGCTCAGGGTCCTTCTAGTCTCACAAGTAAACAGTTATGTTCACACAATAGTAGGAAACATATTTTGCCTTTAAAACAAACAGAGGGAAAAGAGTATCCAGTCTGCTATACATCTGAGCAGACACAATATGAAGCAGATCTAGATGATTGACACAATCATATTTAAAAAAACCCCAAACTGCTAAGTGTAAAGGTCTCCAAAAATGCAGAAGAAGAAACATCCCAGCAAGTGAAAGGAATGGATAAAACAAAACAAAGCTCTCACCAAAAGAAAAGCAGTAGAAACTCATGAACTTGGGAAGAAGAGAATAGCAAGGGATTGGCTTAGAAATGGTGAAAGAAAAAGATGGGGATAATTATATAAAAAAAGGAATTGGCTGGGATGGGGTGGTGGGGAGGCACAGGAGGAGAAGGAGAGACCTGAACTTTAAAAACATTCTAAGAGGTTCCAACAAGCACATGTACTAGAAAATAGGTCAAGGTGAATCATGCCCCCCCTCTTCAGATTGCCCAAAGAGATTATTCCACTTAAGTTAGAGGACTTTCTGGAACAATCGATTTTAAAATAGGCCTGAAAGAATTAGGTTACTGTAGGTGCTCAGACTCTATGATCAATGCCATAGAAATGCCTGCCCATAAATGTAGAATCAATGCAGAGTCCAAGTGAGAAAACAAGACGACTTTGTGGGAGCCAGTCTCACCCTATTATTATGATGTTCCTATGCTGGCACTAGGAAAAAACGCACAACATGCAGATCCATTGTTCTGTAATGTAACTAGACCTAATCATTATTTTATATTTGTACAAAGATAAAGTTCCAGTCATGGCCCTGTTTGGTGCCCTGTTGGGTTAAGCAAATAGAGACACACAAAAAGACATGATCTCTGCCTTTGAGCTTCTAATCTCATTCAAGACAAGATGCAACCAATGACAGAGAGGATAAGGGTAAGGGTAATAAGAACTTATATCTCCAGAGGCTACCTGCGAGTACCAGTTGATGCTGCTGAATCTGTTAAAAGGGTGGGGACATTTTAAACACTAATAAAAATCAACCATCTTGTATCCCAGCAGGATTCTTGCATGTTTAGTTTAAGTTCCTCCAACAGCTAAATACAATTGGGTAATACTGCTGGCACAGAATAGATGCTGTGTTCACCCTTGACATAGAGAATTTCAGTAGTTGATGAGTAATCCCTAAAAATTGTATATAGTTTGCAAATAAGTTTGGAATGTTCCTGGCAGAGTTGGAAGAAGAATAAACAAGTCCTGAATCTGCCAAAACTTGGGGATCGCTTTACAAATTTTTCCTCCTACCTTAAGTCTCACCCCTTCCCCAGAAAAACTTGTCCTCCAGTTCTGTCCCACGTGGCAGGTGGCTGCACTTCAGCTATTAGCTGTGTCCTATAACCCTGACTGCTACTCTACCTTTGCCTGATATATTCATAAAATTTAAAACCAGCAGAGACCGTAATGATCATCTACAAATGACCTCCTGCATAGCACAGGCCATAGCATTTCACCACTTTTATATTTTGGTACTCTCCGCCTGTGGGGCCAAGGATCCTACCTTTGATCATCCCTTTCAGCGGGTTGAAAGATGATGTAATAAATATGAAGGACAGATCCTCAGCTAATGTAAACTGGCATTGCTCATTTGAAGTCAATGGAGTTAGACTGATTTATACCAACTGAGGATCTGGATCAAGTTGTCTTATTAACCATCTACTTTTGCTTCTTTCGCTGCTAATTATTTCTTGCCTCCTAACCTCTCAGACATTTCAGAGATATTAATTACTTTCTGTACCAGGTTCCCTACCTTTTATGGAGTATCCATGGGATCTTGGAAGGGAGGATGGAATACACTCTAGTCTAGAAATATCAGGAGAAAATAATGAACCATGAAATATTTCAGTTTGTTGAACTGACACAAAACACTTCATTTTGAGTCGGTTAAACATTAGACTGCCTTGGCGGCACTTTGGCTTTTTTGGGGTGGGGGAGGGGGCGCTTCAGCAGCACCCTGCTCCCCCATGTGTCCCAATATTTTGTTTTTGGCATCTGGTCACCCTACAGCCCCTTGGCTTCATTTTCTGACTGTGACTCAAATTAACCCTTCGACTTCAGCTTCTGACTTCTGACTCTAACCCTTAGTCTTGCTCCTGAATCCACTCCATCTAGAGCTAGCTCTAATTGGTAAACCAGACACTTGCTCCAACCATTAGGCCATACCACTCACACCCAGTCACTGACAGGTTCTGATGTTGCATGAAGGTATTGTTATACAGCGATTTGTTCTCCAAAAAATCTAAGTGCTGAGACTTTGCTGCCTTTGTAGCCGACAACAACTAAGCCATACTAGTCTGCACTGCAGCATAAGTTAAGAAGAATTCTTTGTGTCCAAGTCTGTTTGTGTCAGACCATGTTTTTCTCCAATGTTTTGCTTCCTTGCCATTTTTGTCTCAGGTTGGCAGGCAAAACGTGAGGATCTGTGCAGGTAGTGGGTTTAGATGAAATGCTTTGTTGCCAAAGTACTTATTGTACTTGCCAGTTGTACAATTGAATATCTTTGTTAAATTCTACTATTCCATAATCTCTTGATTGAGAGAAATATCCCACTAGTGAATGTCAGACTTTGGCAGGGTGCAGAAGTATTTGGAGGTAAACCTCGGTGATAGCTTCTTCCCATTTTGATAGGATAGGAGAGGTTATGCTGCGCACGTGAAGGAGGAAGTGGCCTGTCTCAGGGAAAAGAGTAGTTCTTATGCTCCACACATCTTGGAGTGGATTCTAGAGTTCGATGCAGGTGTTCCTTCAAGATATTACCTGTATGAAATCAAAGATGCAGAGGCTGAACGTGATATTTTTGTGCTGCTATGTCCAAGATATTGTCTGCAGGATAATGAGTCATAAGAATCTCAATATTATGTCAGATAATGCATCAGCTAGCTCTTCATTTTTGTCTGGAGGCCTAAAGATAGCAGGCTGCCCAAATTTGATCAGTTGTTGATCTCCAAAGTTAGATGAATGTATGCAAAATATTTTGTGTTGAGTGAATCTTCCTTGTGCTTGAACCTGGATGAAAGGAGGATGGCTGTCCTATGTCCAGATTATTTTTTCCCTGGGATCCTCCACCTATAACTAATATTTTCTACACGGATACAAAACCTAATGTTCCAAAGTTGTTTCCTTTGAGAGGGGAACTCTAACTTCAAACTGGCACAAGAATATATACTTTTCTGCTTCAATTATTGCTACATTCATGAGTACGGCCTGACATTTGATAAGTCCCACTTCAGATCAATCATTTAGCAAACAGACTTTTGAAATGTGCATGTTGAAGACATGTTATTCCAGAAATATTGGTTTTCTGTACACTCAAAGAGAATGACAGATTTCCCCAATATATATATTTAACATTATTTTGTACTGATTTAATTTCTTTATGGCTGTTCAAGCATGAAAGACAGTATATTAAAGGCCAGCAATTTAGCATTTGTAGCTTATTTTTTAAAGTGTTCATAATTCTGATCATATTGCATGTGTATATTCCATTCTCAAATCCTTTCCCCATTTATATTTGGTTTTATATAGATCTTTATTTTTCCACATTAAAATTATTATATATTTGTAACTTCAGCACTTTCTGTTGCAATGGGGGAAAAGGATAAGTTTACATTCTAATGAATTTAACATGAGTACATTGAATGCTTCCCTGACTACTTTCCTTGCCAAAGAGAGTCTAATTTGAAGGAAACCAAAGATAATATAATTTAGGCATATTGAATTTATTTAAAGAAAATAATGATTTCTCTGAATAATCATCATTTTAGTGTAATTGCTCCACCTCATTTGCAACTAGTAGACACCAGGCTAGGAGTTAGAATCCATTCAGAGGCACTATGTTGACTCTTATTGTAGCACTTGTTTTCCCTTTGACATAATGGTAAGACAACGAGTGTAGTTCAGTGTTCTGGAGATTTAACCTCTGATATATTTTTCTGATTAATAATTACCTTTTACATTTATCGATTGGCTTTTCTTCTGAAGATTCCAATATACATTACAACAAATATAGTACGCATACACGAATCACTTCATGCATCTCTGCATTGAAAAATGGCAGTTGTTTAATAGCACACAGAAGTAACCCTGTACACAGTAGAATGCTATATGAATTTGAAACTACTCTTTCATATTTCCAAACCAGAAATTATGTACCACTTGTAATAAGCCCCTATAGCATTCAAATTTTACGTTTGCAGCAGAGACCAGTACCAGCAACTGTAGTCATCCATCTCCAGTGCAGAGCTCCAGTGTTTGAGAGTGGTAGCCAGGAGACACCATCTCAGCATGCTGCCAGCTGGCCAGAAGCTAACACTGAGGTACTGAATTATCTCTGGTGTAAGGCAAACAGAGCCCATGATTACAGGAACAAGAACTAGAATGCCAAGCAACATAAGATTTCAGAAAAGCTGGCAGAACACAGAATCCACCGACAGGACCTCCATGCTGGGGTAAAAAAAACAAAGAGATTAAGATGCTCTGTCAGAAGGCAAAAGACCAGAACTCCCACTCTGGTAATTCCCTGAGAATTTACCCATTCTACCATGAGGTCAATGAGGTCATTAGCAGCACCCCAAGCAGTCCCCAATTTCACACTAGACCCCAGACAGGGTTGTGGCTTGGGTTCAGAGGATTCTGATGCAAGCCAAGAGTAGCTGGGGCTTCCTGCTCCTGATCTCAGCTAGTCCTACCTTGGCCTGGAGTCCCAAACCCTGTTTAGGACCTGAATACACTTTCCCATGTACACTGTGTGGTTCATCTGGTTTGGGGGCACCTTTGGAACCTGTGACCAGTGAACTGAGCAACAGCCTTTTTAAAACAAAGTATTTGCATTTAGCAGTCAGAACAAAGCATTAGGAAAAAAAAACAGATTTTAAAACAAACAGGCTTGTGTGCACAGTTTGTCTTATCTTACCTAAAATACTGCTATCCCATTATGACTACCCTGGCATACTTATCTTCTTCAGACACCCTCATGGGTTTTAGTGTCTGAGTCTGTCTTTCAGTCTGGTTCTCTCCTACCTTTTGAAGGCTATAAGGGTTCTTCATTCTCCAGGAGGCTTCAAGTTATTGGCAGCTTTTGACTTCTCTTGGTCAAATCAGTTGCACTGGTAGTCTGAGGGAATGAGGTAAAGTCATGAGTTAGTAGTTCTGGTTTTATCCATTAATCACTCTTAAATAGAAGCTGTTAGATGACCATCTCAAAACATCTTCTCCTCCCTGCCTTGATTGTCCCAGAAAGTCCCTTGTTAGGAAGCTTTTAAACAAATATTTGTACAGAAATATCATGCAAGTGACAGATCCAGATACAGGTTTAATGGTTACAAAAGAGCACTTCCATATTTGCCACACTGTGCTTCAGAGATTTTTTTTTAAGTCACAGGTCTAAGAATACATGAAGCTATCATGGAATGTTTGTAACATATGTGGAAGCAGCAAGTATGAATTGCTAAGTAAAGTGAAAGTCATGAAACAAAAGAAGCAAGCAATTTTATTGCACTTTAACTAATGCTTTTCATTCAAGTCTTTACCAAAGTCATGTTATCAGTTATATGAGACGAGTTTAAAAATACTATGTGGTGAAATAAGATCAGGAACATTTAGTGTCTCTCTTTTCCCCCATTTTTACCTTGGTCCATGAGTACACCACACCAAGTACATCTATAAACAGTTTAGATCTGCTGTAAACTGAAGTGAAATGTGATATGTTATTTCCTTTTGTGTATATACACGGAATGGAAGTGGAATAAATGAGGTATTTTGAAAGGTTTTAATTTCTTGCATGTTATACTGTATAAGAAGTATCTGCCCTATCCCTGCAACCACAAGTTGGACTCAAGCGTCAAAGCTCAGGATATCTTCAAGCTGCAAACCTTTATTTCTTTGTATTTTTTTACAGTTATTATCAAACTACTAAGTCCCTTCTTGAATCTTGGGCGTCTGAACATAGTAACAAATCATTCAAATTTAATTGTATATGTTTTGTTATTTTTTGTAATATGTAACTTTTCCTTTATTATACTGTATGTTTGTTTACCCAAATACACTTCTTTTTTAAAAAAGGGAAAATATCTTAAGTTTTGCTGCTAATTCAAGAAGACTCACTCCAAAAATTCACACATCAAAGACAGACACAGCTATTTCCAGTTTTCTGGACAGCAAAAGCAAATAGGATTTTCCTGTACTATATTTTAAAACTACCACTAGAAGGCATTTGAAGCACTGTGTGCACCTGCACATATTGTGTGCGTGGTAGAAGAGACATGAAAGAAAACTCTACATTTCAGACTTTAAAACCTAGGAGATATTTTGAATCAGCGAGAGCCTGGTGGTTCCAGTCTCTCATATGCACCATTAAGGAAACAACAGAAGTAGAAGCCACAGAACTTTAGTTATTAACTTTTTATTGATGTTTTTATATTGTCAGAGAACTCAAACCCTCAAAATGAGTGGATTCAAAACACTTTATCACCCTTACTTTCGGATGAATAATCTCTGCATTTCAAAGTAGCTGCCTTTTTCAAAGGCTAGACAAGAGGAGAAAATAGGTTTACGGTAAAACAGCTTCCACTCAAGATATTCTAAAGCAACTTTAATCATTTAGAAGCTGATACTGTAAAGAAATGGGACATCCACTATGCTTTCAGCAAGAGCAAAGGAACGCTTTGGCCATTAAAACCTATTTTATTTTATTGAAAGGGAACATTAACCAGGACACCATAGTTATCACTTCTCATAGCTGTATAAGATAATGTCACTTTCTACAACTATCAAATCTGATACCTTTCACATAGAAGATAGAAGCAGATGAGACAAAAAAAGCACACGTGTGCGCACGCACACACACCTGCAGTGGGGGAGGTGATTGATTAGGAAAGTTGCTTGTGCAAGCTGGTGGTGTGTTTGCATAATAGTGGTATGACTGATTAGATAGCCGGACTGATGTGGTGGTTCAGCAAAGCATGGTTGCTGTGAACAGAGCAAACTCTTCAATATGATCCCCAACTAACAATACGCCTCCCTAAAGACTCCCCAAACTGTCATGTTTTCCATGCCTTTACCTAGCCCTCCCCTGGAAATTCATAGATCATAATAGACTTACACAGGTTATCAACACCATACAGTCTGAAGCACAGGGACTGCTAATGTGGGCGGCACCGGAACAGACATAGAATGGGTAGGGGATGGAAAGAAGCTTCATGCTTGCTCTTGTGTGGGGCTGGGGCTGCTCACAATCTGAGCCTAAAAAAAGTGATATAAAAATACTAAACTAGATATACCTTAGTTATTTTTATTAAACAGTAAAAACCAAACTCAATCCAATGGTAATGCTTCTAGCAGCAAAAATTGTTATAACCCTCTGGTGTAAATTTCATTACACAGTACATAAAAACAGCATTAAGTGACAACCAACCTTCACTGAGACACAGCACATCAGCTCATTACTAATCAAATGCTCCCATAGGAGCCAAGTAAATATTTGCAGACAATCTTCCTATGTTGAATAAACGAAAGAAAAAATAGAGAGGAAGCTGCAATTTAGACTGTTAGAAAAGACTCCAAAGTCTATAATTACTCAAATCAGCCAGGAGGAGTCACACCTCTATCTGACACTCACTGAAGTCCTAATTTAGCAAAAGTATTTAAATATCTGCTAAGTTTTAAACGTGTTTAAGTCCACCCCTATTTAGCAAAGTACTATAATGTTATGCAGGGAGAGAACATTTTCAAATATCACTTAATTCTGGGTTTATTAGGCTGGATAAATAATCTTGCAATCTGGGTAAATAATATTTTAACCAATTTATAAAAGAAATTAAGTGGGAATTTGTATACAGGGATGGCTCTTTTCCCAACTTCTAAGTGTTTAAACCTGTCTCAAGGGAGTAATTTAAGGTCCAGCAAAAATAGAGAAATCTATCCACCAATGGTTTCAGGAAAGCACTTAAGCATGTGCTTAATTTTAAGCACATTACTAATGCCACTGATTTCAAAACAAGGGATATGCTTAAATATCTCATTGCATTGCGGCCTGAAGTCCATTCACATTAATGGCAAAATACCTATTTATTCTACTGGTAGCATGACTGTGTTTAATAGTAGTTATATTCAAAAGGAACTACAGTCCATCTCCTTTTCCTGTTATGCTTTTCAAGGTCTTTTCAAATTTCATGCACATTGGTTGGCTTTGTCCAATTATAATAATACTTGGCCTCTTTTGGCAAGTATGTCTTTTCTAAAAATGTAAACCATCTTCCCTGACTATTATATGAGAAATGAAACTGTTATAAATGTCATCAATTCCCTCATGATCTCTTTAGGACTCAGAATAAGGGGCCAGACTCTCCCCTACATTCTGACTCCTCTGCAGAAAGGCTGGAATGCAGCTGACCAGTCCAGCTGAGAATTCCCTTAGCACAGGGAAGCTCTTAGATTGTGCAGAGCCAGCACACTTGGACTAGCACCACCTCAAAATGCAGATTTGGTGTAAAACAAGGGAAGGCGTAGGTATGATTGGATTATAGTGCACTCTGACAATCCACTGGTGGTGTACAGTGTCTTGGGCTGGGGCAGAGTGGTCCAGAGAATTAGGGAGCTGTAACTGGCTCCATGACATCTGCACCCCCATGCTGAGCATAAAATGAGATAGTGGGTTGTCTGGGGATTTAGTTATGTCATTGGTTAAGACACTCATATTAAAAAGTCAGCGTTCACCAATGCAACCACATGGTGGTTTGCGATAGCTCTCTAACAAAAGTATAAGGCGATAACTGTGGTGCGGCCAGTTGATCCTCTGTGGTAACTCCTGGTCAGTGATGCCATTTTACATATGTTCTGTTCTATTATATAAATTTTATTTTAGCAAGTCACAAGTGGCAACTACACAGGTAGCCTGCTCCTCAGCATAGCACAATTGAAGCCAGTGGAGCCAATTTACACAAATTGATTGTCTGGACCTCCGTTTTTACCAGTCGTTTCCCATTATAACCGCAACTTCTAGATTGACAAATAAATAGTATCCTTAAGTTCGGTTCTTAAGTCTCTCTTGGCCCTCTGAAAGGGTTCTTCCCCAACTATATAGTCTTGACCTCTGTCTTTCTCAGCTGTTTCTTCAAATAATTTGCCCTAAAATTCTTGTCTGAGGTTGAAATGGCTAAGAAGAGTTCTAATTCTATTTACTATTAGGCAGACCATATCCAAAAGTATACCATGTAACCCTACAGTTCTGAGGAGGACTTCCAAGGGGACAAGGCAAGCACTATCTGGTAACATGAGACACACGGGAAGGTTATCATTCTATTTTCTCTGGGTCTACTAAATTTAATTGGGTTCAGCCTCTTGGAACTTCCTGTGAAGTTCGGAATCAAATTATAAGCATTAGACATTGCCATTCTCCCCTGCCCCCCCTCCCCACACATACAAATCATGAAGAAATTTAAATTTTGCAGAGTTTTTCAAAACTGATAAATTTCGTCAGTGTTCAAAATCTGCTATATTTCTGTGGGAAAAAAACTGTAGAAAAGCCACAAAGAGTGAAATATCACCATAGCACAAATTTGCAAGCTAGTGCATTCTTTAGGCTCCTGAACTCTATAAAGGCAGGAATGTTAGAGCTGGTTGGGAATTTGCTGACAAAAAATTGTTGGAAAATGTTAATTTGTCAAAACAGGAATTGTTGGGTCAGTTTTGATAATCTTCCAATCCTAAATTATTTTTGAAACTGTCTTGTTTTGACATTTTTGAAACAAAAAAGTTTAATTTTGTGGTTCAGAATGACCTTTCATTTCAAAGTTTTACTGAATTTATAAGAAAGAAAAGCTCTTAAAAAGTCAAAGTTGAAATGAAGCATTTCAAAATTATCAAAAGAAAATGTTTTGATTGACCTGATTTGAGGTTCAGATTATCAATTCATGGAAATTTCAGATTTCAATCTTTCGTTCCAATTTGTAATAAAAAACCTTCAAGATCTTGTGAAATGACAAAACCATTACTTGCCCAGCTCTATCCAGCATGCCATTTTACACGAGAATGATGTAGGATTGGGACAGGAAATATCCGAAAACTGAAGAAACTGGAAAACAGCCACTCCAAAGGATGAGGTGGGGAAAATCAGTTGAGAGGTATGGGTGCAAACTGGATACAAAATTCACAGGAGTGATGAAAAGCGAGTAGTATTAAAATGGGAAATAAATAAATAGTGAAAAGAAATAATTACATGGGTGCAGACAATTTAACTTCTACCAACACATTTACATTGTATGTTGTGCAGAGAGTTACAATACTTAACTTATTTGAACTTTGAAGCACCTTACAAACACTGAGTAATCCTCATACAGTTATGAGACAGATAACAATTGTTAGCCTTTGCACTGCACATATCCAATGAGCTGTCACACTTCTTGGGCAGAGACCCATGTTTCTCTCCCTCCTAAGTCAGATATTCCCAGGCTGCACAGTTCTCTGTTTACACTTTGAATTCCTCACCAACACAAACTGCCTCAATAGGCCTGATTTGCCTTCTCCTCAGAAGCTATGAACTGCTGTGACAGGATCACCGGGATACAACTTGGCACTGTGGGACCACTGCCTGGGCTATCTCTCACAATTTTTTGCCACTGAAAAGCAGCAACTCCCTCCAGACACTGTTATCACTCAGCCACCGGTATGCAGAGATTCACCCAGCTAAGTGGCATGAATGCTCTCCAAGCCATTTATAAACTATAGAGAGGGAGACACCAGCAAATCCTTCCAGCCCCCAGCCTTGTACCCCCAGAAATGTACCATCTTACACTGCTCAAGACTGTCTCTTGAACAATGCAAGCTCATTAGTTTGCCACTTTGTCTAAGTATAGTGGCCATGCACCAGCCTTTGTAATCTGAGCAGGTTCCCCAAGCACTTTTGACAAATTCATGGTAAGGTTAAAATAAGTTTATTAACTACAGATAGATTTTAAATGATTACAAGTGGTAGGCATAAAAGTCAGAGATAGTTACTTAAGAGAAAAAAAGTCACACATTCTAAATCCTAAACTTTCAGACTAAGCAGGATTTGAATCAAATACCTTTTTTCAACCCAGTGGATGTTACAGGCAGATTACAGTTCTTAATACACAAGCTGAATTTCCTTCTCAGTCTGGGACCAAACTCAGTTCTAAGTCTTTGTCTTCCCAGAGTTCTTGTTGCCTTCAGAGTAGGTGGCAGCAGGAGAGAGGTGGTCTTATTATGACACTTCCCCTTATTTTATACTCTCAATTCATGTCCCAGGAAGATACCAAGACATGTCCTGTTGGGCCTTGCTGAGTTACAGAGTTGCACAATCCCCAATGTGTGGTGCTTGGGGAACTGTCTCTTACAGAATTGTAAATCTCTTGTTTACAATTCCCCTGGTAGTCAATGGCTCATGATGGTCACATTTGGGTGTGGGTCACTTCCATTGTTGCCACTAGAGAGCTAGCAGCGAGAGTCTCCAGGACACAACATATTTCAGTAACTACTATATCACAGAACATCATAATTCCATATACTACGATGGTACACATATTTTGACAGAACAGTGAGTTTTAGCAGATACCTTTCATATGATACCTTGCAAGGTATGCTTTGTATGAGATATCACAACCAGATACAAATGATGAATATGGGGGTTACAGAGCGCTATTTTAAGGTACAGTATGTCACAACCACCTAATTACCCACAGTTGTCACCATAAAGTTCTAAGTGTAGTGGGAGAGGTTTAGGTTGGATATTAGGAAAAATTTTCACTAGGAGAGTGGTGAAGTACTGGAATGGGTTACCTAGAGAGGTGGTGGAATCTCCTTCCTTAGAGGTTTTTAAGGTCAGGCTTGACAAAGCCCTGGCTGGGATGATTTAGTTGGGGATTGGTCCTGCTTTGAGCAGGGAGTTGGACTAGATGACCCCCTAAGGTCCCTTCGTACCCTGATATTCTGTGAGGCTATGATTTATTCTTAATGTAAAAGCATTACAGAGAAAACATTAAAACAATAAAGAACCTGAATGAATTTTAATAAACTAAGATCACCCCCCAACTCCAGCAAGTAAACTGTCCTTCAAACCCTACAGAAGGGTTTTCCTTTGGCTACAAGTTCACAACTCCTTTTGCCTTGCTCAGAAGAAGAACACCCATGAATCTTAGAGTTCCTCTTCTATGCCATTTGGGCCTTTTCATCCAGGGAATAAATAGTCTGTAGACAAAGGTCTCCTCCCAGGGTGAAGCTTCAAGAGATCAGGTCTGGAAATGGGCATTTGCATTCTCCTCCTTGCAAGTATTTTCTAGGAAACCTACTTGTTGCATAGTGGAAGTAGAGATCAAAAGGATGAAATTTAACAAGGGTTTATTTAGACAACCACCATGCATCTTCAGAAATAATTGCAACAGTTGTGCCTGACCACTGCTGTGACACACACACACACACACCCCCTGCTTCCTGCATGCAACACCAGATCTAGCAACACCACATTTCCCCTTATCTTAGGAACAAACCCAATCTTACAAATAAACAAACACCCATGAAGTAATTAGCAAATAACGAAGAAGAAATGGTTATGTAACTATAATTAAACTACTAATTATAACAAAAGACTAATCTTTTTTGGTTAATAATTACATAGCAGTCTCTAGTCCATACAGGTGGCTGTCTGACTCTGACAGCATGTCTGTCAGACCCAATACTGTCAGTGGCAAAATAAAATCATCTAAACTAGTTAGATTATCTGAAACATATCTGCTTTGTTCATGGTAAGTAAGTGAAAGATGAACAGCATTTCGTACCCAACCATCTGACAGTCTGAAAATTCTTATAAAAAGGACCATGCATGTACAACGGAGATGTGAACCTGGGTGCTCCTTTTTTGTAAGATGTTAAGTTTTTGTACTCGTATAAACAAACTGCATTTGAATTTCAGTGCCTTGGCGTTTATCTGTAGACATCTTATATTTTTGGTGTTTCTGTTTAACCATTGGTCTTATCTGGCTGCATGGATATATCAGATGTAGGCCCATGTAATCCAGCCATTTTTAATTTAGTCTCTATCATGCAATAATTCAGCAAGTGACTTGTGTTGTGGCATGGCACATAGCCCTGTCAATCTGTAAGATATCAGTAGTGAAGGTTGTCCACACTTTTCTTTCCAACATACCTATCCGCAGACTATCTTCCAAACTTCTTTTAAATTGTTCAATTTCTCCATTAGCATGAAGGTAATATGTGGATGATCTTCTATGTCTAATATTCCTCTGTGCCAGAAAGTTTCAAATTCCAATGAGGTATATTGCATTCCACTGTCAGATGCTAATCCTTTGGGAATCCCTTTCCTGCTAAAGGCTGACAAAAACTTGATCATTGTAGCAGAAGTAATCTGTGACAAACACAACCTCCTTCCATTTACTGAAGTAGGGTGATAGCGTAGCAATAGTCACTGGGTGCATTGTTAACTGGACCTACAGTATCAATGTCAACCTTTTCCCATGCCGCATCTTCAATAAGAGTCTGTAAGGTTCGCGCATGCATCACCACCATCTTATCATGTAATTGGCAAGCATTAGGATGCTGTTAGGGTCACCACTTCTTCTTTGTCACCACTATCAGTGGGATCCATTCAGATAATGCAATCTCTTCAATACCACTATTCTGTACTCATTTTTTAAGTTCTTGCAATACAGCGTTCCTAACTGAGTGGTAGATGGTGCAACTTCTGTCATACAAGTGTCACATTAGGTGAAAGTTTAATATTGTGAATAAATCCAAATGCACAGCCAAGGGCCTCCTCTGTAGCATCCTTGTTAAAGGTGGAGCCTGGAGTATGTGTCTCTGGGCTGGTCCACACTGGGGGGGGGAAATCGATCTTAGATATGCAACTTCAGCTACGTGAATAACGTAGCTGAAGTCGAATATCTAAGATCGGATTACTCACCCGTCCACACCGCGTGGGATCGATGTTTGTGGCTCTCCGTGTCGATTCCGGAACTCCGTTAGGGTTGATGGAGTTTCGGAATCGATATAAGCACGCTCGGGGATCGATATATCGCATCTAGATTAGACGCGATATATCGATCCCCGAGCAATCAATTTTAACCCGCCAATACGGCGGGTAGTCCGGATGTGGCCATAGTGGTGCTAGACGGGGTAGACGCAATGTGCCCATTGACTAACTGCATGGTCAGTGCAGCAAACAAATCTGTGCCTGATGTTATTGTTTGAGTGTGAATGGAAGCAGGAGGGAAGGCTTAGGGCAGTAGAATTAATGTTGGACATCAGTTCAGCAGTTTCTATACAGCCTGAATCTATTTACTTGCAATAGTTTGGCCATGTGCCACTTACTGAACGAAGCTTACACTTAGTGTGCTACTTGATGAGCCCCATTCGTGTCTTTGGTTGCTTCTCTGTAACTGACTTTTAATACATACTGCATACTGGCAGAATTCTCTATCATTCAGGGTCAGGAAAGCCCTCCTCATTGCCAGTGTGTTGAGTAGTGGGAAGGGTGAAAGGGTGAAATCCAGCTAGGATTTGTTTAGAACCACCATGCAGATCCAGAAGCAGTTGCATCAGTAGTCCCTGACTCTCTCTCTCTCACACTTTTCTTGCTAGTTTTTAACTAACTCAAACATTACAATTCCCAGTATGCCACACTGGATCTAGCAACACCACACTACTCAACTAACAGTTCAGTCTGATCTTACCCAATTGTTTAAAGGAGAGTCCTTTGAATTGCATAACGCTTCCTAAGGTTTACATTATTCACATCTTCTAGACAAGTTACATGCCGTCCTACAATAACACATACACATTTGCATTTTTAATACAATGAGCTCCTAAACCTTACTGAATTAAGTCTCTTAACACAATTCCATATGGTTTGTCCAGGTTATTTCAAGAAATTACCATAGGCCTATTTTACAGACTGCTTATCTGAGACACTGAGGTTAAGTGACTTTTCCAAGGCCACAGAGGGAATCTGTTTCACAGAAAATATTACAACTCTGTGTAAGGATGTGGGAAGTTTGGCCTAGCAGTCACAGATGGGCTGGAGTCCACAAGTCAGAGGCAGTAGTCAGTGAGGAGTCAGAGGAATTGCTAGAGCTGAGGTCAGAGACCAGAGGTAGTACCACACCAGAGGCAGGATGCAAGAGTCAGGGTCATAATCAGGCTGGGATCAGAGATCAGGCAACAAGGTGAAGTCTGAAGTTGCAGCTGGCCCAGAGTCTGCCTGGCTGCCCAGACAACCTCCTGGGCCACCCTCCAGGTTTAGATAGGGCACTGGGCCAGTCACAGGGCTGTGGGGTACTATTACTCTGTGTCCCTTGGGTGGTACTTCCCATGATGCTTATTCTCCAAAGTGTCCCTGGCTGTGGCTCTGCATGCCTCCCGGTGGCTCTCGGGGACTGTCAGCCATCCAAGGCTCTGTAGACCAGCATTCTAGTCCACAGATCCTTACATTCTGGAGCATATGGCTCTCAGCTTAGATCATTCCTTCTGTGAGGTTAATTTCACTGTGACAGGGTTGGGACTTACCACTGTGGAGCCTCCCACTGGTCACTCTTGGAATTAGCTCAGCCCATGGGGAGCTCCCTCTGCTGGTGGTGTCCTATCTGTCATTGGTTCTCTGCCAGTGTCTGGACCCAAATTGCTCCCTGCTCAGCAACGTCCATTTCAGGCCACTGCCCTCCAGCAGTGCCCCCTAGTCCATCCTCACCCCCTTCCATGGGCGGGGGGGGGGCATTAACAGCAGTCTTTCTCTGCACCCCAGCCATAGTGATCAACCACACCCCAAAATCTAATCCCTTGTATCAGGGGTCTGATGCAGTCCGCTACTGCTATATCCAATGGCTGGGTGTACATGCAAGGAGAACGGGGGGGACCCAGACTCACCCTCCACACTGGGTCCCAACCCAGAGACCCTTTGGCAGCAACCTTCCTGCTCTCCTTCTCTCCCCTTGTGTGTCTCTCTCCCTGGGCCATTCCCCTTCAGCCCCTTTGCACCGGCTAGGCCCTTCCTCAGGGCCTGCAGCCTGGCAGGTAGCAGACTGGAGTTTCCTTCTGCTCCCCCTAGCCTGCCCAGCACTATGCTGCGCTGTCCCAGGCGCTAGTCTCCTCATGCAAGAGACAGACCTTCACCCTTTGAAGGCCTGGGAGAGACTACTTGCTCGTCACCTAGGCAGCCTTTATATAGGGCCTAGCCTAGCCCTGATTGGCTGCCTCTAATCTTGGCCCTGATTGGCTATCAGTAGGCCCTTCCCTGATTGGCTGCCAGTCTGCACAACCGCTCTGGCCTACTTTAGCCCCCTCTCACATAGGGGTGGAGCAGCTGCCCCAACACATTCACTTTTTTAGAAAAAGTAACTATGAAAATGAAAATGACTGGACTTGCTTCATTCCACCACTTGGGAGCCATCCCTGGCATGTGAAAATAACTCATGGATCCTACTTTCATCTACTCATCTGGTGTACACATTCTCTCTTTTGAATCATATAATAGAATATTTAAAATTTCAATTTACCTCCAGACTAAGATATTTACCCAAGCGCCAGGTGTAGTGCACTAATGGATTGCGGTAGAAAAAGAAAGGGACTAAATGTTCTTGACCTCATTTTACCACACAGAGTTTTGATATTGTTCATCTCATTTCAGGCCTATTTTAGATATATGAGTTGAAAGTATTAGCTGGGTGAATGATGTAACAGGCAAATGGAAAAATCTGCCTACACCACAAAATGGCTGATTCAACACTTTTAGTTTTGTTTTATATTTCATTCTTACAAATTCCCCATGTGTCAATCTACACTCTTCTTTGATGCCACCCAATTACTTTGGATAGACTTGCCTCCTCCCAGGACTTGAGACTACAGGTCAGGAGAAAGGTCTTTTCAAAGTAATATTCAGCCCCGTTGATGATGAACACATGGTGTCAGCATCAAATATGTGTTAAACACAAAGATTTCAGTTTACAGGTGCCTCTAGATAACATTTTAGATGACCTCAGTCCTAAGTGATTCAGCATTCCCAGTGTTTTCATTCCCAGTGGTCAGCATTCCCCACGTTTACAGCTTCTCTAGTTTTTATACTGGGGGGGGGCGGTGGAGGGGAGTGGATAATACAATACTAATATGTACTCATGAAATGTGTCACTTCAAACACTCCTGATTTTTAACATGCTGAGTTAGACAGATTATCTATAGCTTTGCACATTGGAAAAAATAACCCCAAATGTACATACATATGATGGAGGCTAATTTAGCTACAATAAATCAGGAAAAAGATCTTGGAATCATTGTGGATAGTTCTGTGAAGATGTGCACGCAGTGTGCAGAGGTGGTCAAAAAAGCAAACAGGATGTTAGGAATCATTAAAAAGGGGATAGAGAATAAGAGAATATATTATTGCCATTATATAAATTGATGGTACACCCATATCTTGAATACTGCGTACAGATGCAGTCGCCTCATCTCAAAAAAGATATACTGGCATTTGAAAAGGTTCAGAGAAGGGCAGCTAAAATGATAGGGGGTTGGAATGTGTACCATATGAGGAGAGATTAAAGTGGCTAGGGCTTTTCAGCTTGGAAAAGAGGAGACTAAGGGGGGATATGATAGAGCTATATAAAATTATGAATGATGTGGAGAAAGTAGATAAGGAAAAGTTATTTACTTATTCCCATAATACAAGAACTAGGGGGTCACCAATTGAAATTAATAGGCAGCAGGTTTAAAACAAATAAAAGGAAGTTCTTCACACAGTGCACAGTCAACTTGCAGAACTCCTTACCTGAGGAGGTTGTGAAGGCTAGGACTATTACAGCATTTAAAAGTATCAGAGGGGTAGCCGTGTTAGTCTGGATCTGTAAAAGCAGCAAAGAATCCTGTGGCACCTTATAGACTAACAGACGTTTTGGAGCATGAGCTTTCGTGGGTGAATACCCACTTCTTCAGATGTATTCACCCACGAAAGCTCATGCTCCAAAACGTCTGTTAGTCTATAAGGTGCCACAGGATTCTTTGCAGCATTTAAAAGAGAACTGGATAAATTGATGGAGGTTAAGTCCATTAATGGCTATTAGCCAGGTTGGGTAAGGAATGGTGTCCCTAGCCTCTGTTTGTCAGATGGTAGAGATGGATGACAGGAGAGAGATCACTTGATTATTACATGTTAGGTTCACTCCCTCTGGGGCACCTGGCATTTGCCACTGTCGGTAGACAGGATATTGGGCTGGATGGACCTTTGGTCTGACCCAGTACAGCCGTTCTTATGTTTTTATGTTTGTTCTGATGGATTACCTTCATTGGACTGTGATTACAGAATGGTTTACAATGTACCAGGGAAAGGTTGGCAGATTCCATAACTGAAAACCAGTAGATGAGCTGAAGTGCTTAAGTGCAGATATATTATCTTGTAGAGTAGCTTGTGTGCTTCCGAAGGGAACGGGAAAGATTATTCCTTCCTTCCGCCTTTTAATTTATTTTTGTTTTGGCCCAAACCAGTGCCTCAAACATTGATCTCTGTTTATTTGTAAATGATTGGTTTCAGTTTGAGAGACGCCACTGGAGCTGTCTTAGTCTCCAAAGGCCAGATTTTCAAAAATGCTTAGCCTTTAGCCGCTCCCATTGCAACACTTATGGCTTGAACATACTGAGCTCTTTTGAAAGACTGACCATAAGTCTTTTATGTTTTTTAATGACACAGGCCCAAATTCTCCATTCACTGACACTAGTTTTACATCCTGATAGCTCTGTTCACCTCACTAGTGTTATTCTTGATTTACAACGGAGAAAGTGAGAAGATAACCAGGCACCATAGTGCCTGGTCCTATAAACCCCCTCCATGCAGAACTCCCACTGAAGTTAATGCGAGCTCTGCAGTCAGTTAGTGAAACTGACCTCTGGGCGGGGCACCAACACTAGCTCTAGGCACCGCTTATGTCCCATTTAAGTTCTCAAAGCTTAAGTGGACTTACCTGGTACATAGACCTTATGCTGAGGAGTCTGTTTGACCCAGAGGGCTTGCAGGATTATATCACAACCCTGTGTTAAAGTGTTCTACTCAGAGAAGGGAGTTTGCAGAAATAGCAGCCTGGAGTTCCATGATCATTGTATCAGTGAAATCCACTCTAATTTGTTCTGTTTACAAGTTAAAAAGGACTTTTTTTTAATTGCCACCCATTAAAACTCAAAATGGCTTTAGCAAATCAAGCTGGGCTGCTTTTGTCTTGCACTTCATCATCAGTAATAAAAATTCTTCAGTTCGAACGTAATGCTTGATCCAAAGTTCTCTGAAATCAATGGGAGTTTTTTCACTGACTTTAGTGCACTTACACCCTATTCCTCTGTCTCTACACCTCATCCTGGGGTAAGCCTGGCCATTCTTAGAGATTCAGTTATCATACCTGCATGGAAGATTCACAAATCTTCCTCTCTATTCCTGACATATGATTGCTTTTCTGATATGTTATTTTGGATGGTCCATTGCCAAGCAAACCCCACAATGGCTAAAAACAGGCATAACTGACCCCAGTTGGACTGTCTATAGGGTTTGATATTTAGCATTAAAAGCATGAGCCTCTAACCACTTGAAGTAAAGGAGTATCTCCATTAGCTAGCAGCAGTAGACTCAGAGTATGTCTACACTGTAATTTAACACTCACAGCTGACCCTTGTCAGGTGACTTGGGCTCAGACACCAGGACTGTAAAATGACAGTGTAGACGTTCGGGTGTGGGCTGGAGCCATGGTGCTGGACCCTCCCCCTCAAGTGGATCTGAACACCAACAATCCCCATTACATTCCCATTAGACCCGAATAAGCAACTTATTTAGATGCCTACAAATATTTAACAAATAAAATATAGAGGGGGGGTGGAAGAGGGAAAATTGAGAACATTTGGGGAAAATGTTTCCTGTTTTCTATTGAAATTTAAAATGGTGACCAAAAATGTCATCACAATTTTTTAATCTGAAAAAATTCGATGAGGTCTAACTAATAATTAAGATTAAACTTTTGGTTTATATAGCACCTTTCTTCACCTCCTTTCTTGTGTATTGGCTCTTTTCACTTTGCTAACAGACAACATTCTGCTGGCACTGAGTATTGACCTAGAGGGTAGAATGTGTTTCTAACCCCTTTTCCCATCCCATTCAATAAAGCAAATTATTTCCTAAAGTACTTTTTAATTGTTGTGGAAGTCAGGAAGCCACTTCTAATTGTGGCTGAAACCCTTGAACAATGCCATTAAACAAAACCTCAGTCCTCTGAGGACAGTAATATTGAGATAAGTTTCCCTTTAGTTTGTGAGATCAAAATGTCACTTTAAAGCTTTTATTGCCAGCAGACTGCTTATAATGCAGACTACTAGCTATAGAACTTCGCTTCACTTAAAAAAAAAACATTTTAAAATGAAACATCTTGAAAATGATTGAGAATAATAGATTCAAAGTTTAGCAAAGAAAAAGCATTACTGACCACTTCAAAATGTGATTCTTATCACAAGCAACAGATCACATTCACATGGCAAAAAAATAAATTTAAATCTGAGGGCAAATAAGAGCAGCAAAATGTTTTTTTTCTGTATAGAGAGAAGAGGTTTCTAAATATTGCAAGTAAATATTCCAGAACAGTAAAAATATAAACTAAACAGATATTGTCCATGCTTCAGTTCACTGTTGAAACATGCTTACTCCATATATATTTAAATATTAGACAAATGGAGGACATTTTCAAAGTTATGAATCGGACTTGAGTTCCCAACTCCAACTGACATTCCTTGTGACTTTGGCACTTAACTGTTCTTTATGTCTTTGAACATCTTTCTCAATATAGATACAGATTACATTTAACCTGGGGTTCATAATCCATATAGGCTATATGTTTTCTCTCTTTGTGTGGAGCTGCCTGCTCAGTGAAGTTTAAACCAACTCATAACAAAATACTGGATATATGAGGCAGTATTTTGTTATAGGTTGGTTTAAACTTCACTGAACGGGCAACTTCACACAAAACACAGGCAGAAATGGAGGCTGCTCAGGAATCTGAACTGGGGCGTGGAGCCGGTTTGCTGGATAGTGTGTGTGTGTGTGTGTGAGAGAGAGAGAGAGAGAGAGAGAGAGAGAGAGAGAGAGAGAGAGAAGCAGCAGAAATCCATGGAAATGGCCAGAATACTAAGAATGTGGCCTTGAGAAAAGCCTAGAGAGAGAGCTTTAGTGCGAAGTGCTGGCCGGAAAGGGGCTGTGAACCATGAGCAAGAAATTGTCCCATGCTGTTTGATACCTATATGTTCAGGAGAAAAGGACTTCGTACATTCTTTGTAAATAAATAGGATTGTATTAAAAAAAAACCCTGACTCCATCATCAATTTTTTCCTCATGATGGAAACAATCCTTAGGACCCTGAATTTTAGCTATCTGCTGGGATTAAAAGGGAGTAATAATACTACTCAGTTTTTAAAAAATATATATCAAATAGGCCCTATAAGAGAACAATGAGGAGAGGGGTTGTATAGAGTAAGTTTGAAGAGATAATGTCACTTAATTTATTGGGAATTTTACGTTTGAATTGTAGTTTTCACTGTGTGACTCTGCAGTTTCATGTATTGGTGCACCATAAGCAAAGTAGATGCATAATGACTGTATCATTCTGATGTTTGGAAGTAGTCTAATGTCTTTAAACCATTTCAAACCATTTCCATGGCGAGTAATATATTCATGATTTGTTGGTGCTGTATTTTCGGGCTCTATTTTTTGCAACATATCCTGTGTCTGGATGGGTTTAATTAGCTTTTCTATTTTTTCACAATACATTTGCTTCCTCCTTAGATTTATTTTTTCACTTTATGTTTTGTTATTTCCCAGGATAGGGAATTCCTCATAACTCATGTAATCAGCAGGAAATATGTATTGCTAATAAACTCTTAGAGAAGGAGAATGAGCAAAATCATTAAGTACACATTTAAATCCCTTTTCCTCCTTGTAATAAGGCTCTCTCTAATGAGCTGGAATATAGCTTTTCTTGCCCTCTGTCTTTGTTGACATTGATGGCCAAGTATTAACTGAATAGCGTATTTTTTAAGATAATATTTATAAATTAACCAATAAGCTTTCAAAATATTGTAAATGTTGGTGAAACTTGTCTTGGAGAGTGAATGCCAATAGTTAAAATGAAGTCAGCAGCAATGTAGGTTCCATCCTCTGGCCTGCCAATATGCCTTCATATCGATCTGGAAGGACAATATGTCTCCATGTCCAGTGAGTACTTGGTCTTTCAAAAAAATGTAACTAAGCTACCAGCTAGTGCATATTTTGTTGATGGTTTTTACAACAAGGATACCTGTCCAGCAGAAATCGAAAGGAGACCAACAACTCATTTCACCCGATACTGAACAACCAGAACATTAGGACTTTTTTTCACTACTTATCTGGTCTGGATTTGAATCCAAATTCACTCTAGATGTGGAATGCACTTTATTCCTTTATTGATCTTCTTTAAAATAATCTTAATTAAAAACAAATGTCAAAATAACCCTAAAAAATGGATTGTCAGAGATGGCCTGTACATTTGCATATTCAGCTATGACTTAATTTTAAAAATGTTTCTCCTAGTGAATCATCCACACAAATAATAGCAGTTAGAAATGTCGTGTCAAGTTGTCTGCTGGTGTAAACTGGCACAGTTCTATTGACTTCATTGAAAGTGCATCAGAAAAGAGAAGTTGGCTCTTAACTAGTTATTTGCACCTATAAGTCAGGGCATTAGGTTCTAACTAGTAATGTTTGTTTCTGCAATGAATTTTAGATGCAAAAATGCAGACACCATTATTTGAGGACACAAAAATTACTGGGTCATAGTCTGTTGTAAATTAGGTCCTAAAAGAATACTGCCAGCTCACATTTAACCCACTATTCTGACTTTCCAAAAGGAAGGATTTACAAATTGTAGAACCAAGAAAGATGTGCTCATGGCATTTAACAAAAAAATAACTAATGGAAACAGCTCAGTACATTTTTTTAAAAAAGCTGTACCTTTACTCATTATATACATTTTGACTCTCTTCCATGATACTGTGCCAATAAATGCACATCATTACACTGCATGGCCCCTTTTTTCCCACCCTCTTTTTTTTTTTGGCCCATTGAGCAGGCTGCATAATTTTGGAAGTTCCTCCTACCTTTTCATCCCTTTTGCCTTTAGGTTTCTTTTTAGACCCAGAGGACATTAGGAAAAATACAATTTTTACATATTATTTAATTTATCATTATTTGAAGTGTTATAAATAACAGAGTAAATAGAGATTTTATGCCTCTTCCCCATTTTAAAAGGGTTTTTTTTATGAAGTTAGTTTATTTCTAAATAAAGTCTTAAGGTTAGAGGACTAAAGAAGTATTAAAACATATACAGAATCACACATTTACAAAGAAAAATATTTTTATGCATTTACATAGTAAATTTTTTTAAATAAAGCTGATTAAACAATTCCAGAAAGGCCACAAAATATTAGCGATAGAGAGTGAAAAGATAACTTTAGTGATATTTACCTTGTTGTTTTACAGTCTTCACTCAGAGCTGTCCAAGAAAGTTTTTAAAAATCCATAATGGAGAAAAAGAGAAAAGAAAAGCAGGATACCCCTGTCATAAACAGATTGTTAAGGGTTAATGTCTCTTGTACCTGTAAAGGGTTACAAGCAGGGAACTGGACGCCTGACCAGAAGACCAATCAGAAGACAAGATACTTTTAAATTTGGGTGGAGGGAAGCTTTTGTGTGTGTTCTTTGTCCGTTGTGTGTTCTTCTCTCGGAGGGTCTGAGAGAGACCAGACATTACCACAGGCTCTCTAAGTTTCTTTTCATATAGTAAGTAAAAACAGGAGGTTTAGGCTTTTTAATTGTTTTACTCTATTTGTAATTGTGGATCTGGCTGGTTAACTTTTATATGTGTAGTTGCTGGGAATATTTTGATTTGTATTGGTACCGGAGGGAAAGTCTCTTTCTGGTGTCTGTAAGCTATAGGACCCTGTAATATTTACATCTTGAAGTTACAGAGATAATTCTTTACCTTTTCCTTTCTTTTATTAAAAGATTTCTTTTTAGAGAACCTGATTGATTTTTTCCCCCTTGTTTCCCTTGTTTTATTCCAGGGGATTGGGATAACTCACCAGGACGGGTGGGGGAGACGGGAGGGGGGAGAGATAGAATCTCTCTCTGTTTTCCTTGAATCTGTTTGCCTCTTTGTGGAAGGGAAGGGAGATGCTTCTCTGTATGGTGAATTAAGAGGTTGGATCAGTATCTCTCAGGATAGCCCAGGGAGGGAAACTCTGGGAGGGGGAAAAGTGGGGGAATGGTTTATTTCTCCTTGTTTTAAGAACCCAAGGGATCTGGGTTCTTGGGGTCCCCAGGGAAGGTTGGGGAGGTCAGAGTGCCCCAAAACACTATATTTTTGGGTGGTGGCTGTGCTATCAGATCTAAGCTGGTAATTAAGCTTAGAGGATTCAGGTGCTAGTATCTCATTTTCTGAACTCTAAGGTTCAGATCTGAGAGGGAATGCTATGACAACCCCATTAGCTACTAGCACCCAAGTGGCAGAACTTCAGTTCTAGGGGCTTACAAGCAACCACACCTCACCTGCTGAGCCAACTAGAAGACAATCTTTAACCACATGACCATTAGCGCAAACATACCTCCCCCTTTCCTTGAGCCAACCAGAATATATCTGCAGCATGGTTGGGGTGTGGCTACTGGCTGTTGAATGGTTTGAAAAATGCATCTGTTTTGCAGAGCCTGTCAGAAATGGTCTCCTGCTGGTTGGGGCATTAGAAAAACAGTAACCAAAAACTGTTTGACTTTTGTGTATAAATCCAGGCTTTTTTGCAAGAGATCTTTGACAGGGAGCCTAAAGATTGGTCTATGGCCTTTTGGAAGACACCTACAGGCTCCAAGAAGCTTGAAGTGCCTTTGGGTGCATCTGTTCGTGATCAGAAAAGATGACCTACCTACACTTATTTCACTGAACTGGCAGCACTGATACTGAATGCTGTTTTCCATCTAGAAATTGAACCAAAGAAGCAGGGAGATCCCAAGGAGATATCCATGCCTGTAAATGGGGAAAAATACATAACTGTACCATACATACTTGAGGAGAGTGTGCCAGGAGCCCTCTTGCTTGCTTCAAAGCAGACAGAGTCAAGGTATAAGGTAAAACATTCTACAGAATTTTATAAGAAGTTGCTATAAAATTATAAGAAGCTAAATGTATTTATGTATTTCTTGATAGAGATAAGAGGAATAGTCCACATACATCAACATGGTAGCTGGGGGGCCATTGGAGGACAGCAGGAACCAGTCAGTATTTGATGATCCAGAGATAGTTGACAATGTTATTACAGAAAAGCCGCTGACTTTTTTCACTATCCCTCTGTCTCTGAAATATTATCACAATTAAGAGTGTAAAACAGGCTTTCTTTTCTTTTTTGTTTTGTTTTTGATATGTACCCAGGACTGAGTCACCTTGTTATCCTCTTGCCTCTAACATGAGGCAGTCTTGCTCGTACTTAGCTGGGTGTCAGCTTCCAAACACCAACAGCCTTCTAGACACTCAAGCACTCTCACGTGGGCTATGCCAGCCCTTACTTTGACTGTCAGGTTAATAATAGGTGCACCCCAGTCCCCAAGTCCCTTTGAGGCATTCCCCTATGATATCCAGGCATTGTCATGGCTACTCACAGAATTACCAGGTCTGCTATCCCCAAAGGACCACTATATACACCAGCTTGTAAGATTCAGCTCTGGTCCAGAAGGTTGTTCAATATTACAGCTCTTAGATATATTTATAGTGAAAACAAGAATAAGTTTACTAAAAAAAGATTCAAGTGATAGTGAGTAAGATATTGGAAACAAAACATTTATGTATAAAACAAAATCATAACACACTTTCTAGAGGCTAAAATTAACTAACAGGTTAATATCATGCCTAAAGTTTTTCACCCAATGTCTTTTGCAGCTTTTCAACCAAGGTTGGCGTTTCATGAATGTAAATGCTCTGCCCGTTTACTTCCTGGGTGCAGGATGAGGGAGTGTCTTCTTTGCCTTCTACTGATACTCCCAAAGTTAATTGTCTGTACTTTGAGACTGGATAGCCACCCATGGCTTAGTTTTCCTATGTACTGCTTGCCTGTTGATTTCACATCTCTTTGTTGACTTCATATGTAAATAGATATCCATTGCGTTAGCTTACAATGCTTAATTTACATCCTAACAGAGAAACAGATGAATAAATATCTCTTGTTTGACAGAAAACCTTTTTTCTTTTCACCTCTCCCGGTGATTCATACCTTGATACAGAGTCTAAGAACATATTTTCAGTATATATACATGATTCCTTACATAGTATCTGTACATACATTTCACAACTGTATTAATAACTAGTGTGACTTAGTAAAGATAAATGCAAAGTGCTCCACTTAGGAAGGAACAATCAGTTTCACACATACAGAATGGGAAGAGACTGTCTAGGAAGGATGGCAGAAAGAGATCTAGGGGTCATAGTGGACCACAAGCTTAATATGAGTCAACAGTGTGACATTGTTGCAAAAAAAGCAAATGTGATTCTGGGATGCATTAACAGGTGTGTTGTAAACAAGACACGAGAAGTCATTCTTCCGCTTTACTCTGCGCTGGTGTCATAAACAGATAGCTAAGGGTTAATGTCTCTTTCACCTGAAAAAAAAGTAACCTGAAGCACCTGACCAGAGGACCAATCAGGAAACAGGATTTTTTCAAATCTGGGTGGAGGGTTTTTTGTGTGTGAGTCCTTTGTTCTGGGGTCTTCTGCATGTATGCTCTCTCAGCTATGAGAGGATTTCTATTTCCTGCTTTCTAATCTTCTGTTTCCAAGTTGTGAGTACAGAGTTCATAAAAACAATAAGGGTTATTGTTTTTTTCTTTTGTATTTACATGTCTATAGTTGCTGGAGTGCTTTGAATTGTATTCTTTTTGAATAAGGCTGTTTATTCAATATTCTTTTAAGCAATTGACCCTGTATTTGTCACCTTAATACAGAGAGACCATTTTTATGTATTTTTTTCTTTCTTTTTATATAAAGCTTTCTTTTAAGACCTGTTGGAGTTTTTCTTTAGTGGGGAACTCCAGGGAATTGAGTCTGCAGCTCACCAGGGAATTGGTGGGAGGAAGAAGTCAGGGGGAAATCTGTGTGTGTTAGATTTACTAGCCTGACTTTGCATTCCCTCTGGGTGAAGAGGGAAGTGCTTGTATTTCCAGGCTGGAAACAGGGGAGGGTGGAATCCCTCTGCTTAGATTCACGGAGGTTGCTTCTGTGTATCTCTCCAGAAACACCTGGAGGGGGGAAGGGAAAAGGTTTATTTCCCTTTGTTGTGAGACTCAAGGGATTTGGGTCTTGGGGTCCCCAGGGAAGGTTTTTTGTGGGGACCAGAGTGCCCCAAAACACTCTAATTTTTTGGGTGGTGGCAGCTTTACCAGCTCCAAGCTGGTAACTAAGCTTGGAGGTTTTCATGCTAACTCCCATATTTTGAACGCTAAGGTCCAAATCTGGGACTAGGTTTATGATAGCTGGTTAGGCCTCAACTGGAGTATTGTGTCCAGTTCTGGGCAACGCATTTCAAGAAAGATGTGGAGAAATTGGAGAGGGTCCAGAGAAGAGCAACAAGAATGATTAAAGGTCTTGAGAACATGACCTATGAAGGAAGGCTGAAACAATTGGGTTTGTTTAGTTTGGAAAAGAGAAGACTGAGAGGGGACATGATAGCAGTTTTCAGGTATCTAAAAGGGTGTCATCAGGAGGAGGGAGAAAACTTGTTCACCTTAGCCTCCAATGATAGAACAAGAAGCAATGGGCTTAAACTGCAGCAAGGGAGATTTAGGTTGGACATTAGGAAAAAGTTCCTAACTGTCAGGGTAGTTAAACACTGGAATAGATTGCCTAGGGAAGTTGTGGAATCTCCATCTCTGGAGATATTTAAGAGTAGGTTAGATAAATGTCTATTAGGGATGGTCTAGACAGTATTTGGTCCTGCCATGACGGCAGAGGACTGGACTCGATGACCTCTCGAGGTCCCTTCCAGTCCTAGAGTCTATGAGTTTATGACCCCGGCTTTCATTTGAGACCACACATGCCAGTCTTTGGTGAACCAGAATGTACATACCAGAATCAGGATATTCCTGTAATCCCCTTGTCAGCTGGCATTAAGGGGTTCTTGGGTCACACAAGCCATGCCCATGCTGGATTACTAGCAGGATGAGGAATAAACTGCCAATGAATATTGAGCAGCCTGAGCAAGAGGTGGATGCAGAGATAACATTGCATAGAGTATTTTGAAAGAAACTGTTGTAAAATTACTTGGGTGTGTTTTAGTAGCTGGGAGCAAAGACAAAGAATATGGACGAGGATGTGAAAACAAGATAGGCAGAGGACAGCAAGAGTAAGACTAATGGAGTGACCCTGGGGGATGATGGTTCAGAAACATGAGAATGCTCAAGGTACAAGTGAAAGTTTTTCAGATTGTCAGTCTCTCTCTCTCTCTCTCTCTCTCTCTCTCTCTCAAATTACTACAATGAAGAATCTAAAATGTGTTTTTTTCCCTCTGCTTTTGACATATATCTGAATCTTCAGAGCATGAAACAGATTAGGAGAATTGCAAATCTTTGGGAATAAACCTCCTTTTTTAGCAGGTATATTTCTAAAAGGGATGAAGCTCTTTTTAAGCTCTGTTCTTTTTAACATATTCCTCCTGTCTTTCTACACAGGCTTTGGACATGCAAAATAGTTTACAGCTGGGGCATCTCCTTTCCCCATACACTTCAATTCATTCTGTGCTAATACATATATGGCAGATTTTTTTACAGGCATGATGTTTGTGGCTGTACAAAGTATGGCAGTGCATGCAGAAATATGGTACTCTCTGAATACTTTGATATTTAGGATACCATTATAATGTTTGATAAGTAGCAGAATAAACGTGGTTTTAGGGCACCATTCCCAACCCGATGTGAAAATGTGCCAATCCTCTCTTTCGTAATACATTATTTTAATAGTCATACCTAAATGTTCTTCAGAAGAACTCACATCAGTAAAACTGACCTTTTTTAGTCTGAAACCCCAAATTCTGGTAGAGATGGTTGGTCCCTTTGTAATAGTTGTACATCTGTGGGGTTTTCGTTTGATAAGTGGGCCAGGATGCTACCGAGAAAAGATAGGTTATTACTCTGGTTATTTAAATCAATTAAATGTTTCCTTTTTGGGGAATAATTTTAACAATGCACAATAATCTTTAAGGGCCTAGCAACCTGCCTTCCCTCTTTCGAAGGATTGTCATAGTCAGCTATAGAGTACCAGTCCCCACTATCTCTGCATTAGTCTGCAAAATTTTAATGATGTTATTTAAGAAATCTGCAGCATTTATGTCTTTCCAAAATCACCTTTGAGAAAAGAGAAGGTGGTTTAACCCTGGATCATCTAAACGTAGCTGTACAAAATCAGCAAGGCCTATTTAAGTGTCAAACTCTTCCTGCAGAATTTGAATAGCAATGTGAATGGCACTGATCACCCGAGTGAAGGTTGTCACTCTGTACCAATTAACAAAATAACATTCTTGAAAATACTGTAAGTGTTAAATGCTCTTTGATGTCTTACCCACTGTCTCACACACTCCAGATGCACCTGTGGAAACTCTTCAGATTCATCAGGAACAGGATCTTCCGCTCCTTCAGAATCTGGGAAAGAGGGGACTATGACTGTTCCTTCTGATTCAGGGTTAAAGTTATCTGTACTCTTTCCTGAAGTGCTGGATTAGGCAGATCTATTTCCCAGTTTTCTCTGGGGGAATTTTGTGAGCATATCCTTCTTCCTATGATTTTAACCTTTCTTGAAAATGTTTTTGCTTTTTTAAGTTTCTCTGCTAATCTTTCCTCAATATTTTAGACCTTTCTCACCTTTTCTCCTACTCCCATTTACATTTTTAGGATTCATGGATAGTCAAGACTGATGTTGTGAAGCCCAAGACTGTAACATTCAAAAAAAGAACTAGATAAGTTCATGGAGGATAGGTCCATCAATAGCTATTAGCCAGGATGGGCAGAGATGGTGTCCCTAGCCTCTGTTTGCCAGAAGCTAGGAATGAGCGACAGGGAATGGATTACTTGATGATTACCTGTTCTGTTCATTCCCACTAGGGCACCTGGCATTGGCCACTGTTGGAAGAGAAGATACTGGGCTAGATGGACATTTGGTCTGACCCAGTATGATCATTCTTATGTTCACTTTACCATTTTCAGCTTTAACCAACCTTACAAGCAACTCACGAGTCTCTGTTATTTTTTGTTTTAAGGTCTCCCTCTCATTCAGGGAATCCAGTTTTTGAAATACTTCGAAAATTAGATTCTTAATCTTTTTCTCTATTGCAAATCTAACACCTGCAGATCTTTGCTCATTTGCTATAACGCCCCCACTCAGGTTTGTAACTGTTGAGGATTCAGAAATGTTTAACCTTCCAGACACTGTGAAATGCTGTGAAATGCACCGCAGACCTGGGGTCCTCAGGGTTATGTGTAAGGCACACCCTGGAAGTACTGAGTTGTTAAAAAATCAGGATTATGAACACCACTTAGGGGCAGTCTGTTGTGTGGGTGCAGCTTACCACTAGTCTGGCCATCCTTGGAAACTGTAGCTCAGTCTGAACATCTTGTATTTCTTAAAACAGGGGTTATCTTTGCCCTTTTAAAGCTAGTTCTTGTGAGCTTTCTTCTTCTTGTTGTAGTGTGCCTTGGTGGGTAATGTTTGTGTCTGACAAAGAACATGTATAAACCCTTTTAGGATTCAGCAAAATATTCTAGAAGTTTAAAACAAAATCCTAGGTCTTTATTAATTATATTAAAATGTCAGAAACCTGCGCAGACATACAACTCACTGTGTTATAAGCCCAGCACCTTAAGCAGTTGGCCACTCTGAGACAGGATTCTGCTCCTTAACAGTCTGCTAACCAAGTTAAGATACAACTTTGCAAATTCTTGTAGCAATGTTTCCTTAGTATGTAAATGCCTATCAGGGTTGTAAAAACACCACACACTTTTACACTAAAAAAAAAAAAGAGGATAATTTAAAAAAGCCTTTATACATGCGTTGTCATGTTTATTTCAAATTAATTTTTAGTGAAACCAAACCAAACTGCTTAGCATTAACAAAAAGTGAGGAGGGGCGTGGAATGAGAGACATCCTAGTCTAACTTAATTCCTTATCTCTGCAAAAACAGTTTGATAATTACAGATCTTGCTTCTTTAAGTAGAAAATAGTTTTACTATATAGTGTACAAAACATCATATTTTAACTCCTATAATACTAAAATATTTGTAATTACTACTGGCAAATGATTTTAATGCATTTTAAAGCCTTGAGTTTATTTAAATTAAAAGCAAAACTTTAATATAGAGTTATTTCACAAACTAACCAACATCGATACTTCCCACAACCATATTGTAAACAAAGCCAGAAACTGTTTATTGCAAATAATTATGAATACCAGCAATACATTCTCAGGTACTATCAGGACTAAGTACATAATTTTGAATTTGAACACTGCCTTGATCGAATTCCAATAATAAAGAGAAAAACAACCTTTAAAATATAGTTATTTTATATTTGTATTAGTATTAATAATGTTAGTGTACACTGTTTTGTGCAGTTATCAGGAACAATGACAAAAATTTGAATTTTATCAAAATAGGCACTATTCATATTAAAAAGAAAAAAAAACCCAAAACTTTAAAATACACTTCAGAGTTGGGATATTATTAAAAACAATAGCACATACTACCTTGTGGGTTATCAGGAACAACTTACTGAGTTTTACTTCTATCTTGGTTTAAATTAAAAGGTAAAAAAAAAGTTAAAACAGTTAATTCAGATATAAAACATAATTTTGTAACATATTACATAACTTATCAAAATTTATCAACCCTTCTACCAGATCTTGTGAAAATTCAAGGAAAACCTCATCAGTCTATTTAAAATAAAGTTCAAACATTTATTACTAAATACCACATGTGTTACACAGACACACACACAGACACACACACACACACAAACACACACAGACACACACACAAAGTATTTTCTTTTCCCATATCATTGTCTCCCATTGTGGCAAAAGTCTTACGAAGAAATATATCAGCAACCTTTCATAATTCCTTTATGATGCATGCCCAGTTCTCTGTATAGAATACCACATCTCAAAAGGGAACAACCCTTGTAATAGCTCAAAGAAAGGGTGTTTAAAATTAATCCATACAAAGAAACCCCCTGAACACATTTTTAAATTTAGAAATATCCTGGTAATGACGTCTTTTTTTACTAACTAATACATAATAGCATTGTAAAACACACCAACACAGGTTTTTCATTTTTTAAGGGTGGTATAGATTACATTTTAAAAATTAATATTCATTCTCATTTTATTTAGTCCTTTATTAAAATCAATTTCTTGAGCAAAAGGATATTGAAAGAATGGCCTATGTGACCCCATAAACCCCACATAAAAGCCCTTGTTTTTATCTCAAGCCTTTAGAAATCCATGACTTAAATTTTATTTTTTTTTTATGGAAACACAGATGTAAAAGTGGGTATAATATATATTGACATTCCCTTGTATTTATGTCTGTACTTTAGACAATTAGAAAGCTATGGCTTGAGGTTTTTAAACTTACAAACACAAATTTGTAAATGGGGATACTGCTATTGCCAAAACTCCTGTTTCTTCCCAAATTACAAACTATATCTGTACAAACTATTTTTACAGGAGATTTTGCATATTACACGTTTGTTTAGGCAAACCTTTGCTAAACTTGAGATGAAACAGGGACCTGACTCTCTGGTGCAGAATGAAAATTACTTAGTTATGGAAATGATGTAAACTTAGCAATTTCCTGTTCTTGGCCTTTCTAGGATGTAATATATAGATCTAATGTAAAAACAGATGCATGTTATGTTTAAAAGGCTGGACTA
Organism: Gopherus flavomarginatus; assembly: GCF_025201925.1. Classification (NCBI taxonomy): domain Eukaryota; kingdom Metazoa; phylum Chordata; order Testudines; family Testudinidae; genus Gopherus; species Gopherus flavomarginatus. The sequence goes on from NC_066618.1 coordinate 242,204,289, forward strand.
GTATAACTTTTAAACATTTTATTTCAAGTCTCATTTTATTTAATTTTAATCCTATGGAAAAAATATTTTGCTGAATACACTGCAAAAGATGGTTTTCTTAGGAAAAAGAAAGAGGGGTTGGGGGGGACATGTTTCTCAGGGCAAGTCTACACTACAAAATTAAGTCGAACTAAGTTACATTGACATACAACCACTGGATTAATTGAATCAATTTTACAGGTCTGTACTACCCTCTTTTCGTCGGTGGTGCACGTCCTCACCAGGAGCACTTGCACCTATTTAATTGCCAATGTGGGGCATTGTGGGATGGTTTCTAAAAGGCAGCAATAGTCAATGTAAGTAATGCAGATAGCTCATCTCGATTGGCCTCTTACAGTTGGTATGGCTACTCCCACATTTTCATGTTCTCTGTATGTATAAATATCTTCTTACTGTATGTTCCAGTCTATGTATCCGATGAAGTGGGCTATAGCCCATGAAAGCTTATGCTCAAATAAATGTGTTAGTCTCTAAGGTGCCACAAGTACTCCTAGTATCTACACTGACACTGCATCGACCTCACTACATTGACTTAAGCGCTTCGCCTCTTGCAGAGGTAGAGTTATTAAGTCAGTGTTGTGGGTGCGTTACATTGGTGGGAGCTACATTTTAGTGCAGACGCTTACAGAGCTAGGTTGACGTAAGCTACCTTACATTGATCCAACTCTGTATTGTACCAGGCCTCAGGAAACCATGTCAGAGGGGGCAGTCTTTATTTGTCTCCTTCACACAGTTACAAAAATATAACTTATCTTTTTTAAACTTTTTTTTAATTTTAAAAGTCCTCTGTAAATTGTGGAGATGTTATGCAAATCTCAAAAATCTTCATAATTTACAAATGGCGTCCTGTAAACTGGTGCTACAGAATTTAAATTCAGAGGCCTGCACACAGCTGAAGTCAAAAGGCACCTATGTCCAATAAATATAAAAAGGCTATGAAGAAATATATTACTTTAAGTAAATAGAAAAAGGGAAATTGGTATAAAGATTAGGCATTTCTTTCATTAGGGTCTGTCTATCATTTTTTATAGACCAGGGGTGGCCAACCTGAGCCTGAGAAGGAGCCAGAATTTACCAATGTACATTGCCAAAGAGCCACAGTAATAAGTCAGCAGCCCCACAATAGCTCCCCCACTCCTGCTCCCAGTTTCTCCCACCCACCAGCAGCCCCCCCAATCAGTGCCTCCCCTCCATCCCCATCATCTGTTTGGTGGCATGCAGGAGGCTCTGGAGGAGAGGGGGAGGAATGAGGGCATGGTAGGCTTAGGGGAGGGCATGGGAAAGGGTGGAGTGGGGGCAGGACCTGTGGCAGAGTCAGGGGTTGAACAGTGAGCACCCCCCAGCACACTGGAAAATTGGAGCCTGTAGCTCCAGCCCCAGAGTTGGTGCCTATACAAGGAGCCGCACATTAACTTCTGAAGAGTTGCCTGTGGCTCTGGAGCCACAGGATGGCCACCCCGTTATAGACATATGCTAAAGCCATTATGTAGAAAGAAGAAGTTTTGTTCCTGGTACAGGATTAAAACCAAATAAGGTTGTCTGCTAAATTTGCATACATTTTGTTAAAAGGCAGATAAAGAAATTAACATGCACATTCCTTTTGTTTGGTATTTTAGCTCCAATTTACATTTTAATATGATACACTAAATAAAGCACTGTGTTCACAGTGACTGAAAAAATATGCAGAAATTAAATATCCGTGGATAAACCATAACATGCTGTGTTCAGAATGACATAGAAAAATTTGATGCATTTTAAAAGAGGCCCCTTGGTTAAAGACTCCCTTTTGATTGACTCAGCCAAGCAAGCATAGGATCAGAGGGTTCGAAGGCCGTGGTTTGTCACAAGTTCTCAGGATAGGGGTTTCTGCCATTTGACCAGTAATAGTCTGTGGGTAGAGATGCTTTTCTCTTCTCTCTGCCCTACCCTTTCTGGATGTTTTGACACTTTCTTGCTCTTTTCTGAAAGGTGTCTGTCCCTTGTAGTACAAACTAGCCCCCTTGTTATAGTTTTGCTCTTTATCACTAATATTTTGTGACCTTTGTGCAATTGTTTCATCAGCTTTATTGAGAAATATACTACCCGCATAAAATTATTTTTTCTGAAAATGCACGCTTCTCTCTAGATTAATACTTCTCCTTTATTCCTCTATCATTGAGACTTCGTACAATTGTTTTAATGACTTTATTTAGAAATATACTAATTGCTAAATATTTTCCTCTAACAATGAGTGTTAACATGTATATGTATTACCACTTCTTCACTCCATGGTTAAGGTTTTTGTAAATTATTTAGTGAGTTTATTTTAAAATGTACTAACTGTTAGTTAATTTTCTCTAAAAACGAAAAAAATGCATGTTAACATATTTTTGTCTTAACATTTCTTTATTCTGCTGTTACCAAGTTTTTATAAATTATTGAATGTCTTTATTTAGAAAAATTAATTCCATTACAATGTTTTTCTCTGAAAATGCTTGTTGACGTGTTATTCTTCTGTTATTCAGACTTTGTGCACCTGTGTACTAGACTTTGTGCAGAGTTGCACTAAATAGGTAAAAAGCATATTCCTTTTAAAGTGAGGGAAAGGTATGAAAGCTCTATTTATCCATTTAGTTCTAATGCAGCCAATAAGAACAAACTAAATGAAAAATTTAAACAACTTTTTAGCTCTATCAGCCATTTTGAAAAAATGCCTATGTCAAAAAATGAAACGTAGGGTGGGACATAAAGCAGAAAAGAGGCATGGAAATGTACATGATGAGTAAAGGTATAGTTTTTTTTTACTGCTCAGCTCTTTTTAAACAAAACACACACCTTCAATGTGTGTAATTCAAGCACTGCAGAACTAAGAATTTGAAAGTGAAACTGGCACCATTAAGTTTCATAGATTCATAGAGTGCAAGATCAGAAGGCACCACTGTGATCATCTCGTCTGACCTCCTGTATAGTACAGGCCATAGAATTGCCCCCAAAATAATTCCTTTTGGGGGCAAATCCTTTAAAAAAAATCCAGTCTTGATTTTAAAATGGCCAGTGATGGAGAATCCACCACGACCTAAGTAAATTGTTCCAGTGGTTAATTAGTCTCACTGTAAAAGCAAACACCTTATTTCCAGTCTGAATTTGTCTAGCTTCAACTTCCAGCCATGGGCCTTTTGTCTCATATCTTCCCCCTTTTTACCCTCACCTTCTGTGGTTTATTTAAAGCTCTCCTTACTACTCTAGCAGCCAGCCCTAGAAGAGATTGGTTCCCCTTCTGCTGGGGTGGAGGCCATCCAAACTATACAGCCCTCTTTCCCCATAGAGGATGGACCAACGTTCCACCAAACCAATCTCCCTTGCCCTCTTCACCACCTATCTAGCCAGTGGTTCACTTATGGAAATTATGCCTTCTGTCTTCCTTCTCTCACAGGACAGATAGAATCTTGGACATTCTTCTTCTTCAGCATGCTTCTCAGTTCCCTGAAGTCATCTATCATCTGTGAGATATCTCATGACACAGTGTCATTAGTGGTGATATGACCAATGGATCTTAACCAGTTGACTTCAGAAGTCTACCTTATCTCAGAGTGATGTCTTGGTTCTTGGCTCTGGGAAGACAATACACCCTTATGGTGTCTGCCTGTTGCTTGTAGAATGTTATTTTGATTCTTCTTAGTTGTGAATCTCCAACAAGAATTCCTTGAACAGTTGGAGATCTGTGTTCACTCTCAAAACTGAGAGAATAGCAAAAAGTAAATACATGGCATATACAGTGAACAGTAAATAGTATTTAAGTTTCTTTCCATTTTAATATTCTACGGTATTTGGTAACTGTTATAGATTTGCTAATTCTCTCATGTATAAAATAAAAGCCAGAACCTGTAAATAATCACATACTGTGTGTATGATCATAGCTTGTTTTGAGAATATAGCCCAAGCCCATATACCAAAACTTTTAATTTATTCAGTTTTCAGGTGCCTTTTGTTTGAAGTGATATGTTTAGTTTGAAATAACCAAATCTTAGCCAAGATCAGGTGACTGTGCTTGTCTCTGCCTAGGCCATAGTCAATTTGAATCAAAATCAATTTCAAAAAAAGAGCATGGGACAATCCTGGGAGCTAAAAAAACAATAATCCTTACTTCACTCCACTACCGAGTAAATTAGCTGAAAGAACTAAAATGATAAAAGAGATTGATGGGCATGGCAAACCAGCACAGCTCTGTAAAATAAAATCAAATTTCACCAGCATGCTAGAATTCTTTGAGGAAGTCAATAAACTAGTGGATAAAGAAGTGATAGTATATTACATTCAGCTTTCCAACAAGCCTTTGATAAAGTCCCTCACTAAAAATATGTATGTTCTCACTATATTCAGGTAGATTTTTACCTATTAATTTTCAAACCTGAGTGTAAAATTGACCTTGAAAACATATGCTGATTGACTCATCATTCCAAATGTTTATTTTTCTGCAATAGGTGCAGACACAAAGGTTAAATATCAATATTATATGGATCTATTTGCTTATTATGAATCAGCTAATCCTTCTCAAATGTCAACGTTGACCAAATCATTTAGGAAGGATGCTATATTGGAATGGTTTTGATGGGAAAACAATAGAAAAACAGATGGTCCCAGCAAAGTCATCCCAATCTTAGGTGCAAAATTATTGTTGGAATTTTCAAAGGAAGCTAAAGGAGTCAAGTGCCCAGTTCCCACTGAAATTTTTATCTTTGAAGGATCATGGAAGACAAAGGGACTTAAGCATACACAGAAAGTTAAGCACATGCTTATATGCTTTGCTGAATCAGGGCTTTACTGGTTAAGTGGCAGTAATAGAGAGAAATTAGGTGATTAGAAGCTCTTTGCTCCATTGGAGATATAAAGCAGCTACAGCAGTTTTCCCTCTGTTTCGAGAAAGCATTTTGAGTGTCTGCTCCATGTGAGAACCTCAAACAGATTCTTCTACACAGCCAGGGATCATGAGTGCCAATTTTCTTCTGTATTCAGATTCCTCTAAAACCTGAATGTACAGCTCTTGCCTTGTTATAGGAAAATCTGGGAGTATCACATTCTTTGTGGAATTCCTCTCTCGGACTTCAAAGAATAATTATTGGTCAGTGGGATATAGGTACATTCTTAAAGTTAAACACATGCTGAAGTGCTTTGATGACTTGGGGTCTAGGTGCCCCTTTCCCTCATCCCCTGGCGGTTTCCATTACAACACCAGTCTTTTCTTCTTTCCCTCTAAATGGTGCCTACCTTCCCCTGGCAATCCCTGTCCCACTCCCTTCTGTATCCACTCCCCCTCCTCCCCATTTCCTTTAGGAGAAATCAACCTTTGGATTTAGGGGACAGTCATCAAGATTGTGTTTTGGCTCCCCTACCCTCACACAAAGCCCCACTGTGTCTTCAGACTTCACAGGCCCCAAAAATCAAGCCTGTGAAGCAATAGGGATTATTCAGTTTGTGGCAAGGACTGCCTTATAAACGTATTTAAACAAGCTTTTTGAGTCCTGTGATTTCCTTATGAGCAAAAGCAATTCCATCCTAGGGCAATGGCAGAGCTAGTACTTCTTGAGACTACTTTAAACTTTGCCTCTAATAAAAATGAAGCACACTGAAAATGAAGAAAAAATATTATCTATAACTAGGGTAAAAGAACAGTTTTACAAATTCCACTATTAATGCAAGTCACTGCAACAACTTCAGATAAGGCTAATCTAAACATTCTTCTCAGTTCTGCATTTAGATTCCTGGAGCTCCAATCACTCAAGAATTTCAACCACAATTTACATGAGATATCCTGTTGCAATAAGATTCAGATAATCCTCAATAATAATCTTCCATTGGGACAAAAAAAGCATCACTCTGACTTGGTGTATACATGACAAGGCTCACCAAAGCGCCAGAAGCAATAACAAAACAGGGAAGGTGAAAAGCAGCATCTGATCATTTGAACGGCCTGGACCTTCACAGACATATAGCTTCTGTTGCAGTAGAATATCCACTATTATTCATCCCCTTCAAACTACAGTTAGCACAACCACAGAGAGAGAGAAAACTGAAGTGTACTTATGATGCCTCATAAAAACTAAATCTAAAAAATAGTTTAATATTATGCATAGTCAACAATTAAAATAATAGGACTGTTTTACACCTTTATTTTTTGCCAGTGCAGTGACCTGCTTCTACTGGGAACATACCCTATAAGTATAACTTTCTATTTTACCTAGGCAGCAGGAATTTTCTTAGCTGTACAAAAGCAATTATCCTGTCTCTGGGTAGTCTCTGCTAATACTGACTATTAGTTTAGGCAGCTTCCAGAAATAGTTATCTGACTTTACAAGCGAGGAAAATCCTGCAGGAACAAGCATATTTTGGTGGTCAAGAATTTCATTTGGGGTGTCCTTACTGTGAGGTATTTAAATAAATTGCCTTTCAGATCAGATTTAAGGGTTTTATAAACTAAACAATTTCAAATGTCAGTTTCCTATTAGAAATACACAGGGAACAAATTACAGGATAAATCACAGGGTGCTGTGTACCTACTGAACCCTATACATTGCTACAGTGATCAACAGCACAAGATCTATGGATTCTGCACATGCCTGTCACAGCACGTGGCGTACCTTATTCAATGCACTATATGGCACAACAACAACTATGTGAGTGAAACCAGACAATCACCACACTCTCAAATGAACTCACACAGGAGAATGATGAAAGACAAAAATACCATGTCACCTGTGGGTGAACACTTTTCACATCTAAATCTGACCTCTTAGTCCCTATCCTGAAAGGAAACCTGCACAACACCTTCAAAAAATAAGCCCGGGAGCTTAAATTCATAACTTTGCTACACATTAAAAATCATGGACTGAATAGAGACACTGAATAGATTTAGAAATTTATAACCCACTAACATCCTCTCCTCCCCACCCTGTGACTGAAGGAGTGTTAACGAGTCTCTTCACATTGAAATTTCCCTTGAAATATGTGTTAACTACTTATGCTAAATAATCTGTTCCACCTTGTATTTTAGCTGTCACACTCTAACTTGCAATGATGCAGCTCTGCCACTGTAGCGCTTCTGGTGAAGATGCTCTAAGTTGATAGGAGAGAACTCCTCTGAGAGGAAGTAGCTATGCCAGCAGGAGAAGCTCTCCCACCGACATAGTGCTGTCTACATAGGGGTTAAAGATTGGTATAACTTTATGCTGATGTTTATGCCCATCATCTCCTTGACGGATGAGATTTCCACCAGCAAAAAATGGTACAACTCTATTTGGAATGAACACAGCTCCATGAAGTCTTTCTACTTCAATTTTTGCAGCACTAGTGATGAGCTGCATCAGCTTATCTTAACTGATGCACAATCCATGAAGGTGTAGCATATCAATTCAATTGTGAGATGGAACGTCAAGATGTAGCTGTGCAGGAAGGCTTATGTGCAGTGGCGAGATAATTTTGGAATTGCTGCGTACTCAGTAATTGAGAGATATCTTCCTGAATGTCTTCTGAAGGATGACACTCATTGTTATCTGAATTATTTACCACTTTATCTATCAACTGAAGGTAAAATTCCTGCATCAATTAGAGCTCAAAATGGGTTGACCTCTGTAAGCCACAATCCTCTGGCTTTGGATAATATTCTGAGGTGTTCACTTTGGCTATTTCACACCAAAGGATTGAAGTGACATTTTACAAAACCACTTGTTCATTTGAAAGCTGTTCATCAGGCTCACTTACTGGAAGAACATCCCTTTGGAAAATTGAAGTTCTTGGTTTGGATTGCTAGCAGCTTGGATAACAGTAGCTAGTGTTATTGTGTTGCATAGAACAAAGATAGATTTGCCTTGTCCATGTTGTGCATGGAATGAAATTGCTGACCACAGTGACAAATATCAGAGGGGTAGCTGTGTTAGTCTGTATCCACAAAAACAACGAGGAGTCCGGTGGCACCTAAAAGACTAACAGATTTATTTGGGCATAAGTTTTCGTGGGCGAAGAAGTGGGGTTTTTTACCCACGAAAGCTTATTCCCAAATAAATCTGTTAGTCTTTAAGGTGCCACTGAATCATAGTGTTTTCCTAATGTTGCCTGTAATTTGTTGCTGAAATAGCTTGCAGTTTCTGCAGCTGAGGGAAGTAAGGCTTCATGTCTTTGTTGCAACTTGAGCAGGAGAAGAGCCTTCTTGTCTCTCTCTCTTCAATCAGCTGATAAATGCAAAGTCATAAGGTGGCTGTATCATAGGCATCAACTTTTCCAGGTGCTGGTGGGTGCTTGGCCCCGCCCCTGCCTCGGCTCCACCCTGCCCTGCCCCAACTCTGCCCCCTCCCTGCCCCTATTGAACCCTTTCCCCATCTCTTCCCCGAGTGCACCATGTTCCCTCTCCTCCCCTCTCCCTCCCAGCATTTGCCACTGCAAATAAACTGTTTCATGGCGGGAAGCGCTGGGAGGGAGGGTGGAGAAGTGGAGTGCAGTGTGCTCAGCAGAGGAGGCAGAGGCAGAGCAGAGGTGAGCTGGGATGGGGAGGTGGGGAGCTGCCGGTGGGTGCAAAACAGCCACCAATTTTTCCCCGTGGGTGCTCCAGCCCCAGAGCACCCATGGAGCTAGGGTCTATGGACTGTATTGTTGCAGTGTAACTAGATGGTTTTGCTTTAAGAGTCATTTTACTTAAGTATGAAGAAAGGAATGTTGACTGATAAACAGCATTCTTAGCAATCAAATCTTCCACAGATATTACAAGCAATGTCATCATCTTCTCGTCGAAGTGCTGCTTAGATAGGTTGATCTTTCAGATGTTTATTTTTATGAAGTTTATTGTGTGTATTTCTCAGAAAAGAAAATGTGAGAGGACTAACAGCTGGAGGACATGCTTGTTCTGGTGGCTGTAGAAGCAGGTGAACATGATGATCTCTAATAAGAGTCAGAGTCTGTTTTTGTTCGGTTGTTTCTTCTGCCCCTTCCTCTATCTCCACCCCCCACCCAAGTTCAATCCAGTTCTGAGATGTGCCATATTTGACTTGCTTGAATATTTCTGAAAACAATGCCTGTGAAAGTATTGGTGGCACATCATCTAAACCAGCAAACCCATCCACTAGCCACCAATACAATTAATCTCTCTTGGCTTCTGGTGCCAGCACCACAGAATTCCATCCAGCACTGGTGGCTTTTGACAATTTTGCATTCTTTTGATTTTCTTGATAAATAACATTTTTCAAAGTTTGTGGAGGATCTTTTTCTTTTTTATACAAGCTGTGAGGGGCTTGTATCCTCCATATCTTCATAGGCTATAACTTCCCTGTAGAGGTAAAATTCCCCAAGTTTATTGTTAGCATTATAACCACCATTTTTCATTTTTTACAAATGTATAGACCTGTGCTAAATTAGATATAAATTAGATCTATATGTTATTATCAGAATTGCCCTTTTTGTCGAGTGAGCATTTTGATTAAAGTGCAATATAAAGCTGTGTAATGTCATGTCTATTGCTAACATTGACTAGTGCATAAATGTCACTGAATTTGAAAACTAGTTTCTAGAATGTTTCAAAGGCTAGTACTGCATGCATAGGCAATTTCACATTAAAATCTTCTACCAGACAGACTAGATGCTACATTGTATGCACAAAAGCTTACAAATGGAGAAGTAGTGCTTTAGGATTTCATGTACATTTATAGCTACCCACTATGCAGTACAAACTGTAGGTACACAATCTACTTACACTGGTGCACAGCCCTCAGTTTGAGACTGATTTGGTCAGCAAATTTCAATTAAAAATATGGAAAAGTATTATAATCACTTGTGAGATACATTGTCAAAAATATGCGATGTGAAAAGCTTTCATATTCATATTTCATATATCACAAAATATTAATATTTGCCATTTTTGCTGCATGCTAAGGGAGGAGCCAGTGAGTTAGAGGTGGCTCTCCCATGGTGGTTGCAGAAGTGAGAAGTCCCTGAGAGAAGGACTCTGAGCCAACGGATGTGGTTGGTGGCTGGGAGATGTTTGACCAGCCATTGTAAGGTCTCCAGCAGGAGAAGATCCAGAAGGCCCTGCAGGGCGTCCAGCAGTCCCACCAGGCCAAGAGACAGGCCTTGCTAACCTAGCAGGCAGAACAGCAGAAAAGCCTATAGGAATTTATAAGAGAGCAGGCCAGCGTGCTCCAACAACTCCTGCAATGAAAGCTGAGTTCGCAGTAGGGGATGGCACCCAGCTTCTGGGCTGGGGACTCTGCAAAATGCACCCAGCTGATTATCTGGATGCCTTCCTCGGTATGTTCGAGATGGTAGCCATGGGCACCGGATGGGATAGAGCAACCTGGGTCCTACAGCTGGCTCGCTACCTGACGGGAGAAGCTCAAGCAGCCTACATGGCCTTGAGCAAGGAACAGACCTGGAACTATGAGAGGGTGAGGGCAGCCATCCTAGACTAGGCTGGCCTGTCAGTGGAGAAATACCACCAAAAGTTCTAGTGAACCAGGGCCTATGTGGCCCCGGGCATTCACTCAGAGACTGATGGACTGGGCCACCTGTTGGGTGAGGCCTGAGACGCAAATGGTGGGGGAGATGATGGATGCCCTCATCCTAGAACAATTGCTACAGGGCCTTCCAGAGAATATCTGAGTCTGGATCAGGCAACATCAGCCAAGGACAGTCAATGTGGCAGTCAAGCTGACATAGGAGTACACAGAGGAAGACATTTCCCGAACAGAGGGCCGACCCTATATAGACAGAGAGTTGGGGAAGAAGCTAAGGGAACTCCTTCCTGGGAAAGGCCTCGAGAGGAAGGAGGAATCCTGAGGAGCTCCCAGCAGAGCCGGCGTAATTGTTTGCTGGCAGTTCAAGTGGCTGGGACATAAAAAAGGGGACGGCCCAGATATGGAATGTGAGTGGGCTGAATTTTGTGGCTGGACTAATGCTGGAGGGCGGACAAGGGGGCAGAGGGTGGGGAGGAAACCCCATTGGGACCTGGTGGATACAGCTTCAGCCTGCTTGCTTGTCCAGAGGGGTCTAGTAAAACCGCACTGGACAATTCCAGGTGCACGGATGGCCCTGGAGTGTATCCACAGGGACAGGAGATACTGTCTTATGGCACAAGTTCCCCCAGAATTGTGAGGCAGCTTTAAATGGAAGTGGGTCGGGGCAGTAGAGGGGTTACTGTATCCCATTGTGTTAGGTACAGACTGAGGCCCTCTCCCGGAGGGAGAAGGAAAGGTTCCCCGAAGAAGGGGGTGGGGACCCCTACACTGAGAAGCCCCAGGAAGGAAGAGGCGCAAGGTCCTCAGAGTAGCAACTATGAGAACCCTAGACAACCAAGCTCAGATAGGGTAGACAGAAGGGAAGGAGATGCAGGGGAGATGGCCAGCCCAAGCCCCTTAGAGGGAGAAAAGGGGCGACGAGATCCCCACAATGCAGCTCCCAGGAAAAGAAACAGGGACCCCGATTGGTGGCATAGGAGAACCTGAGGTCCGAGGTGTCCAGCAGGAGGTCAGGATTGGCCCTGACCCCCTACTGGAAGAAAAGGGGATAAAGGAGAAGGGATGCCCTCAAGGGTGTGATTGGTGTGAGGACCTGTGGGTGGTGTCAGAGTGTAATTTTTGCAGGTGGGGGATGAAGGAACCCACGGGAGATGATGTAGGTGATCACCCAAAAGAGTGGGATAGACTTCCCTAGATGAGCCCCACCAGAAGGGGGTGGAGAGGCCGAGGAAGGATGACCTTGGTGGTTCATAAGGGGGAGGTGTGTGACGGGGTACTGGCTAGGAAATCCTGAGCCAGACCTCTCTCATTCCAGCTCCAATCAGGAAAGGGGAATTGGAGCTGGCTGAGTAAGCCCAGGCCTGAATGACAAATGGGGAACAGCTGCTGGCCTCCTTAGCCAGGGGCTACATAAAGGCTGGCAAGAAGGAAGCAGGGGGAGAGGAAAGGGAGGAGCCAGGGAGTTAGAGGTTGCTCTCCCTGGGTGGCTACAGAAGCTAGTAGTCCCTGAGGCTGTTTGCAGGGCCAGCTCCAGGCACCAGCCGACCAAGCATGTGCTTGAGGCGGCTCCTTGGGGCATGGTGGTACTCAGGTTTTTTTTGTTTGTTTTTTTTTGGTTCGTCGGGGTAGTGCTGGAGGGAATTTTTTTGTTTCGGCGGTGCAGCGCTCGGGGGGGTGGGGCTTCGGGTGATGCTTGGGCGGTGCAGCGCTCAGGGGGGCGGGGCTTGGGGCAGTGCAGCACTCAGAGTGGGGGGGATTTGGGTGGCGCGGCGCTCTGGCGGGGCAGGGCTTTGGGGAGCACAGTGATTTGAGGGGCCAGGCCTTTGGGCGGCGTGGTACTCGGGGGGGCGTGGATTTCAGCGGCGCTGGTGGGGGGTTCAGTGGTGCTCGTGGGTGGGGTAAGGCGCTGCGGCGCTCTTCTTTTTTGCTTGGGGCAGCAAAACAGTTAAAGCCAGCCCTGGCTGTTTGTAACTACAGGGTGGTGGGAACTTGTACTGTAAATAAAGAGCATGGGTGATTGTGCTAAAGCAGAGGTCTCTGGCTGGTTTATGGGCACAGAAGTGTCTGAAGATAAAGGGGCCCTGTGCCCTGTTACAGTGGGACCTCAAATTCAAACACACTTTAGAAAAAGTTTAGATTCAGAGCCTCACTTTGTGCCTTTATCAACTAAGAATGCTAAACAACTAGTTTCAAGAGGCAATGTGTATTCACAACAGTAATTCATGAAGATGCCCAGTTGTGTGGGATTGTGGTCTGTTACTTTCTCAAATATAACAACGGTAACTGAAAAAAGCAATCTAGAGCTCACTTTTTTCTATCAACCAGCTGATGGCAGCATTTCCCCAATGTAGTCGAGCAATAAGGGTATGTTACTGAGACGTGCTTGTTTGTCTGTTGCTCATTATATTATGAGACAGTACTACCTATAAAAAATTGCTGTTTTGTGCCAATTTCCCTATGATATGCATTTATTCACATGTGATCCTTTGTATTCCCTGCAGTACCTTACTTAATGAAGACAGCAGTTCTTAGGTTATTAATAGCTCCTCCGACTTATCCTGTAATGCTTATTTTCCTCCATTTCAGCTTATGTGATTACAAAAGTGTCACTTTGGGAAATAAACATTAAGGAGCAAGTGGTGCTTTGACTAGCCCAAGGGCATAGAAACAAGAAAGGGCACAAGGAGCCTCTTGAAGAGAAGCAAAGAAGGAGCAGTGTCAAAGGAGCAGTTCAGACCAGGGATGTCCTTATTGAGCAACCTGGAAGACTAACCCTGAGATCCACAAAGGGATTTAGGCCTTGTTACACTCAGTATCACAGTGCCTAATTTTTAGGCACCTAGAAAAATCACAGGAACAACACTGTGATCCACCGAGCTAAGTTAGGCCACCAAGACCTCCAGAGAGTTAATGGGAAGAAATAGATGCCTAAGAATGCAATCCACAAAGCCAGTGAATTAGCAGGAAGTCACCTAGGCCAGCCAATGGAAGAGTCCAACGAGAAGGGTGTGTACTAAGCCCCACCCCTCTCTCAGAGATAGGTGTCTAAGTCTAGGCTGCAGGGAGGCACCTATCTGTGCTTGAAATGCATGAATGGGAACCCACCAATTGGAGTCAGGCAGCTTAAGAACATAAAGTATTTCCTGCAGGAATGAATTAGGTGCTTTGCATCACACAAAACTGCACCCCAGCCTTAGAAAACTTTTAGCTCAGTGGTTAGAGCACTCACCTGGGTTCAATTCCCTACTCTATCTGATGGGGAGAAAGGAGTTAAACAGGAGCCTCCCATCTCTCAGGATAACGGTCTAATCACTGAGCCATGAGATAGTGTGATGTCAGTCTTCCTCAGCCTCCCCTGTTGAAACTGTTCCCCTGTGGATAAATAATGAATGAATAACTGGAAAAGAGGGACCGGATACAGGGTCTCCACCTTCTGGGTGCATGCCCTAACCATGGAACTACACAGTCATTCCCAGTCTCTCTTTCTCTCACCCAATGACTGGTCCTCTGTAGATAAATAATGAAAAAGTAATTGGGCCAAAAAGAGACAGAGAGAGAGAGATTCTCTATAGCCCAGTGTTAGGATAGCCAGCTGGGAGGGGGCCCCCCTGCTCAAATCCACCCAGAAAAACAGGAACAACACTGCACTCCACCAAGCTAGAGGGCTAAGTGGGGAGCTGCATAGTCCAGCCAGGCCTCCAGACAGGAGCTGTGACTCAGACAAGCACAACCCTAACCCCACATTCAGATGGTCGTGCAGGACATTGGCTACAGTGAAACTCTGCTCTAAAAAGTTCCCCACATTTGACAGCACAGGGACACACAAACGATCTGTGAAGTACATATCTTAAATGGATTGCAAGGACACCCTCAGAAAAGACACTACCAGAATCTGGGAGTCCACTAAGTCCCGCACGTGGTCCCAGTTCTGGTGAGAAGGAAGTCCTGCTCCACTGACACAAGATTGTGCCTGCCTCCCTATCAAACAGAATGAGGCTGAGCATGCTAAAGGCCTCGATCAAATGCTGGGATGGACTGCTCAAAGAGGCACATGTGAGCAACGTCCACCAAGACTGGGTTTACAAGGCCATTTCATTGCAGAATGAGGAGCTGGACACCCAAATTGCAGTGGTTAATGACATAGCTGATGCATTTATGCTTATAGTCACCCATAACCAGGAGGTGCACATTCAACCCACACTAGCAGGGTCTCAACATTGACTCTGCTGGAGACCAGTCCCCATCCCAGCACCCCAGACATTCACTGTCATCACACGGGTCATGGCCATACTGCAGATTGCCCTCTTAGCCTTCCCCTCCTCCCTAACATTCTCTCTTCTCTCCTTCCTCTATTGTCCTTCCCCCATCCCTGTATCTTCTTGCCCTCCTCTTCTCTCTCTTCCTGCTCTCTGTCCTATCTCTTCTGTCCATTCTCCTCCTGTTGTTTCATATCTACTCCCTCCTCACTGACCTCCTATTCCTTCTTGCTCCCCTAATCCCTGTCCACCTCTGACCTTTTCTCTTTCCTTTCTAGTCTCCTCTTTTTATTCCTTCTCACTTCCCTCCCCTCTTCATATTCTCCTCTGAATCCTGGAGCCCTTCCATGTTCCTCCATCGAGCTCGCTCATCCTGTCCAGGTCCCTCATCGATCTCTTCTTGTCTCTCTGTTTCATTTGTGAAGCACCCCATCCCTTTTCTCTGTTACCCACTTTGGTCAGCTCTTGACAAATGGCTTGTTCCTCAAAGTGCAGTGATACCCACCGGTGGTTTTTTTACGTTTATGTTCAGCTGTTCCCCCTCCAACTCCCAATGTGGTCCTCTCCTCTCGATCTTTCTCTCCTGCCTATCCTCCCCAGCTCCTTAGCTTCTTCCTGACCCACACCATTCCCTCTCTCTCCCTGTTTGGGGGCCTCCCTCCTCTTTCTTCCCACTCTGTTCCCCCACAGAAGAAGCTATTCCACCCTGAAACCTTGACTTTCTCTCTCTCTCTCTTCCTGGACCATCCCTTTTTTTCCTAAGATTTCTAAGACCTATGATGGCCTAGAACAGCTCTTGCTCTCATATTCTCCTTCCTCTGTCAACCAGGGACAGTGGGCTTCATGCACATGACCCATCATGGATGTTGGTATTGCCCAATCTTGGCAGCCGGAAGAGGTTACTCCTCCTCCTCCAGCTCCTTCTCTGTGTGTGTTGCCCCTCAGGAACAGGAATCCCCCACTACTTGGCAATGTTATACAAAATGCAGCATGCCAGGAATTTCCATCTGGGACTGTACTATAGTGTCCCACAGGAGGTATGGGAGATGCTGAAGGCTTTCTTTTTCACCTACCAGGTGGTGGCATGGGCACAGTTGTACCATTCCTCTGCCCAGCTGGAGGGGTTCCTGATGGGGGCGAGGAGTCCGGGTTAGAAGAGACATCCTTTGTCACCTGTGAGGAGGACATGTGTAGCAGGGGTTAGACACCTATCCCCGTAGATGGATTGGACGTGGGGGTTCTGAGTGATCAGTACTGGCTTGGGTGGCACATGCATTGGACAGGGGCAATGGAAGAATATATGGGGTGGGGTGATGTGAGGAAGGGAAGCCTACGCCCAGATCCTCCAATGTATGTAGGCTCCTAACATCCATTGAACTCAATGGGAAATTAAATTAAATACGGCTGCATATGATGTCATGTATTGTCATAGTGGAAGCACTATCAACTTATAAATGTTAATTAAAACAGCACTATAATCGCATAGTGTATAACAGTACTAGAAAAAATTAGTATAATACTAAATATTAAAAAAGCAAACTATAAATCCTCCAGCTTCAACATATAAGCCAACATCTAATTATTTCTGAGGAAACTTTCCCTGGAGACAGGTTATTCCATAACTGCCTACTGCAGGGTTTTTCCTCTGAAGCAATTAGTACAGGCCATTGTCAGAGACAGGATGTTGTACTGGATAAACGATTTTTCTGATTAAATATGGCGATTCATACTTTCCTGAGAATTGCAGTTCCCACCTGACTCCTCAAAACAAATTTAATTTCTTCATCAGTGAACTGACTAACTTTTAAAAAGCATATCAGTGTCCAATCATCTTCCACATATACTGCATACATGTAACTAAATTCACTCACCCTCTCCATCTCCAGAAAACAAAAATTGTGGCTTCCAAATGATATGGAATTGTTTTAGCCAACGTAAAACAACAATTACAACTACAAACATTATTTAAACAACAGCAACTACAATTCAAACAAGAATGCTAATTGTGTTATTTATTTAAATTAAACAAACTCGGCTAAAATTAACATTCATTCTATCGCAGTGGGAGGTTGCTTCCATCAATTATCTATGTATCTATCTTGGTTACCTGTATGCCCCTCTTACCATAGCATCTGAGTACCTCACAATCTTCCATTTATTCATCCTTACAACACCCCTCTGAGGTAAGACAGTGCTATTATTCTCATTTCAGACACAGGAAATTGAGGCACAGACACACTAAATGACAATACTAGGCCTCACAGAGCATCTGTGGGACCCCATGGAATTGAACCCTCATCTCCTAGGCAATGACTGGCACCCTAACCACCAGCCCATCCTTCCTCACATTGGGGAATAAAACTTGTTTTATTTTAGAAAGGACAGGGAACTGACTCATACATTCAATCAAAATGCAATATCTGTTCTTCTGCCTATAAATGCACTACTCTTAGTTTTATAATCAAAAAGAAATGAATCCCCGGGTTTGCTATAGCATTTATAGTAAGTGTATCAAATAAGCAATGACAGGATAGAAGTTGTGATTGCTCACATGGCTCAAGGCACTTAAAAACAAATTGCTGCAGAGGCATCTAAGCCATGCAAATAGAAAAGGGCAAGGAAAAAGAAAAAGAGCACTGAGACATAGGTTCTATCCTTCCAGGACAAGGAGGCAAAAAAATATTGAAGGGGGCTGAAGCATCAGTAGAAATACTTTCCTTGAGTGACAGCTTTTGCCTGCCCCCTTCCTGTCCTTGTTAGTGGAGACATGGTGCACCAAAGACTGCCATGGTTCTCTGAGTACTTCTCAGTAGTCTGTGAAGAGCTGAGTTTCTAACTCTGCTTCCTTTATTCAGCTACAGCCAGGACACCTGTGGAAGGAAGGAGGAGCACCTCTAGAGGGTATTCTATAAGGCCTGATAATATACTTGCTGAACATTCAAAATTTTCACTGACTTTAACAGGAGTTTTGAGTGTGGTACAACTGCAAAACTGGGCCTATAGTAGTTAGTTTATTATATTGCTACATGTATGTGTGTGATACTCAGCTCTGAAGCCTTGGGTACGTCTGCAGAAAGAAAAACCCACAGCACCAGTCTCACAGCCCAGGACAGCTGACTTGGGCTCTGGCTGCAGGGCTACAAATAGCAATGTAGACATTTTGGTTTGGTCTGGAGCCCAGGCTCTGAGACCCACTCCCCTCACAAGGTCTCAGATCCTGGGTTCCAGCCTGAATCTGAAAGTCTATACTGTTATTTTATAGCTCTGCAGACAAGCCCCACAAGCCCAAGTGAGCCAACCAGGGCCATGCTCCAGGTCTTTTATTGCAGTGTACCCTTAGAGTATAGGCATTTAAAAAAATTTGTTCTAGTGCTATCAGTTGTTGATCCAGCTTCATCACTTCCTTTTCTTACCAATGAAATCCCTCACTTGTCCAATTCCACCCCTCTCTCTGTTTTAAGAACATAAGAATGGCCATACTGGGTGAGACCAAGGGTCCATCTAGCCCAGTATTCTATCTTTTGACAGTGGCCAATGCCAGGTGCCCCAGAGGGAATGAACGGAACAGGTAATCATCAAGTGATCCATCTCATGGTGCCCATTCCCAGCTTCTGGCAAACAGAGGCTAGGGGCACCATCCCTGCCCATCCTGGCTAATAGGCATTAATGGATCTATCCTCCATAAACTTATCTAGTTCTTTTTTGAACCTTGTTATAGTCTTGACTTTCACACCCTCTGGGAAAGAGGTCCACAGGTTGACTGTGCATTGTGTGAAGAACTTTCTTTTGTTCGTTTTAAACCTGCCTATTAATTTCATTTGGTGACCCCTAGTTCTTGTGTTATGAGAAGGAGTAAATAACACTTCCTTATTTACTTTCTCCACACGTCATGGTTTTATAGACCTTCATCATATCCCCCCTTAGTTGTCTCTTTTCCAAGCTGAAAAGTCCCAGTCTTATTAATCTCTCCTCATATGGCAGCCGTTCCATACCCCTAATCATTTTGTTGCCCTTTTCTGAAGCTTTTCCAAGTCCAATATCTTTTTTGAGATGAGGTGACCACATCTGTACGCAGTATTCAAGATGTGGGCATACCATGGAATTATACAGAAGCAACAGGATATTTTCTGTCTTATTATCTATCCCTTTCTTAATGATTTCCAACATTGTTTGCTTTTTTGGCCACCGCTGCACAATGAGTGGATCTTTTCAGAGAACCATCCGCAATGACTCCAAGATCTCTTTCTTGAGCGGCTAATTTAGACCCCATCAGTATCATTGGGATTATGTTTTCCAATGTGCATTTTGTTGCCCAGTCACCCAGTTGTGAGAGATCCTTTTGTAGCTCTTCACAGTTGGCCTGGGACTTTTCTATCTTGAGTAGTTTTGTATCATCTGCAAATTTTTCCACCTAACTGTTTACCCGTTTTTCCAGATCATTTATGAATATGTGAAATAGGACTCGGCTCAGTATAAACCTCTGGGGAACACCGCTATTTACCTCTCTCCATCCTGAAAACTGACCATTTATTTCTACCCTTTGTTTCCTATCTTTTAACCAGTTACTTTGCTTCCCCGCTCCTGTCTTCAGCCCCACACTTACCTACTTCACTCTTGCCATTCTTATTGTTCTATATGTTTAGCAAGTGGCTTTTTATTGTTTATCTATCTCTGTGTCTTGTCTACTTAGATTGTAAGTCCCTCTTTGGGGCAGGGACACTCTTCTATTATGTGTGTACAGTGCCTAACACAGCAGCCTGAGGGCCCTTCCATGCTACTGGAATACAAATAAAATAATAATAAACTCCCACAATCCCATCTTCTTTCCCCTTTTCCCCTTTCTCATTTCGGCCCAAGTGCCCATTCAAAATATGCGTACTATAAATAAAATATTAGCTCAGATCATACTATCACTAAAAAATATGATCACAGCTTAACACGCACATTAGGACATATATCCTTCATACAAGCTCCAGCAACATTTTCAGAAGTGGCCACTAATTTAGTGGGCCTCAATCTTTAGGTGCCTAACTTGCCACACATTGTTCCTGGTTTTCAGGAGCTATTGAGGATCTGTAGCTCTACTGAAGTCAGTAGGAGTATAGGACTGAGCCTTTAGGGACTGAGCTGCCATGAGATGTGTGAGGGTGGACCCCTGTGCCTGTATGGAGCCCTAGTGAAGTCATTGGGTCTCCAATGGGGAGCAGGGGTAGGCTTTCACACCTCTCAGTGCAAGTCTTTGTTTGTAAAGACATGTATTCATTCTGAACCAAAAGACGGATGTGGCATTGTCTTATGCTTATTGAAGTCTGGGTTTTTCTTGGGGGGGTTCAGTGTTGGACACAGCTCTCCTAACTAGTATACATGGGGAGAATAAACATGATTTTCTCTCACTTATGTGCAATTTTTGATCAGTGTGTTATATGTACACTAATAATTCAGTCCTCTCAGGAATGCCTTGATGAAAACAATACTGTAGACAGCAAAGAGCTACCAATGCTTAGAAACCAGGGGACAAAACTCTCTGTTAGCCGTTGAACTCAGTGAAGCTGCACCCATTTACACTAGCAAAGAATTTGGCTCAAAGCTGATGGACACCTTAGAAATAAATAAAGGGTGAAATCCTAGTCCCATCAATGTCAATGAGAGTTTTCCCTTTGACTTCAGTGAGGCCAGGATTTCACCCAAGATACATATCTTATCTGTCACAATTTACCTAATTACTCTTCAAACAGGGAAAGCAACTGGAATTTAACCCTTTCACATATAGAGACTAATCACTGTGTGGCAGATTATGTTTTTAAAAATATGTCCAGGGAGATACATACCACATAAGGATACCTACCTGATGGAGATATTGATTTGCCATTGTTGGCATAACTTTTTGACAGCTAAGAATTCATTTTGTTTCACGTTTACGGCTGTACTGTTATCATCTTTATAAGCCAGCAGAGCATGAAGATGTTGGAATTTGTATTCAACCATAACCAAAGAGTAACCACAGTAATGTTTTAAAGTTCTTCGTTTTGAGGCATAATCTATTGCAGATGAAACATTAAGAGAAGAAGCAAGAGCTAAGCCTCTGAGATAGATGAACACAGACTCAAGTATAATGAGTGTATTAACTCTGTTTACAGATGACATTAGACAACGCAGTACATGGAATTTTAATCACTTACACACCGAAAGAATTGTTTGCAGATTTTTCCATATGCGGCTTCTACAGTGCTCATAGCGATTTTGCTGTGTAACATTAAATATCTGTGCCAAAATCAACAGCAGACTTCTTTTTCATCCTCTGCCAACTAAATACTTAGCAGATGATAGAACGGTTTATCATCAGTAAATACTGATGTGATTGATGTAGGAATTTGTTAACTACCAATCCGTATTTTTTCATTTACTCTTTGTGGTTATGTTCTCTAGTTCTTGGGTGATCTTATTACTATGTTGTTTGTTCTTTCAACTGCTTCCAAAAGAAAGAATCCACAAATAAGCATACAATACTTCTTCAAGATATATTATCATGAACAGTTAGTGTGTTGTGTAATGTTCTTCTTGTCTTGTCCCTGAATTTACAGTTTCTGTGCAATTCCAGACTCCACAGTGGAGCTGTGTGATCTGTGCATACTGATGTACTTGTCCAGTTAGAATAGAAAAAGGTACCCCTTTGTTCAGAATATTGCCCTGAGAAATGATCCTTATTATTCTTAGACTGGTTAGAAACCTCAGCAGTGAAGTGAATGGAGACTGAACCACACTCCTCTCGTTACAGGTGGCTCTTGCACTTCTGAAGCAGCCCCCTGGAGAGTTTTGTGGAGAAGTGTGCACTAGCACCACCTGTCTGTTTAGGTGCTTACACTGCACCCCTCTCCATGGTATTTGACTGGAAGCTGTGTGAGATGCTGTATGTCAGTTTCCAGTGCTCTCAGCCTTTCACACACATTACATTTTTTACCAACGTAAAGGAAAAAAAAGAAGTGAGAAAATGTAAACAATGCACCTCTGTTACCTGGCCTGGTATTCTTCCAAATACATATGGCATATTTTTAAATTTCTCTCTCTTCTTACCTTGGCCATCAGACGCTGCTTGTATTCAAGACGAGAAGGCAGAATAGAAGTAGGAATTAACTATATTATGGCCCATCCAGAGTTTTCCCCATATCTTTGTCACTACTGCTGAGATATTTTCCACAAATACATAATACAAGATCCTAGATTTCAAAATGTTAAGGGAATAATGTTGTTTCCACATGCTCTGGTGCACATGACAGTGCAAGGACCATCCTTCCCTTAAACCCTGCATATAGACACAGCAGCTGTCCATGTTCTCAGGGACTACAAGGACTCCACAGAGCTAGTGACACTGTTAGTGCAGCCTCTTCTCCACCCCTGTATCAGTCTGCAGAACTGACTGAGCACAGAGGAGGGCAGATACATCACCTGTTCCAGGAGTGACCCAATGGATTCTAACAGGCATTGTGCCTGAGTCTGCTATGATGCTTCATAGAGCTATTACTGGGACAGGTCACTCTTTACAAGATCTCCAATGCAGGGTTCTGGCAATGTCACAATCTGGCCTTACCATAACATTGCATCATGCTAGATGTCTAATATTTTTTTCATAATACATTAATTCCTAAATGTCATAGGCACAGATACAGTGTGTGTAAGAATGTTCAAGGGATGGTTTGACAGGGACCTGTTTACCGGTGCTCAGTTGGCTAGCGCCTTTGGGATCAAGCCTGCACAGAGACATATTTCATTTGTTGTTGTTTGCTGTTTTTAAAAACTGCACGCGGAAGGAGTCTTTTGACACACAGTATAAAAGGTTTTTAAATCCTGTTATGAAAAAGTACAAAGATGCCTTAAATGTATTTCTTACTGTAAATTTTTCAGCAGCTTAGCAATGGTTCTTCAGAGGAGTTGGAGGTTCTGGACACTGAGAGCTCCAAAGGACCGAGTGGATTGGGTCCAATCTGATTTTGCCCAGACCCAAAACCAGATGCTCAACAGAATGCTGAAACCCAAGGGGGATGCTTATTCCATAGGCCTGTATTGTCTAAAGTTGAGGGAGAAATTCAGTATTAAGCCTGTGCGAGTTCATAACTGTAAAATCATGATGTGTGCAATTGTGTGAGTGGCCATGCACAGAATCATCAAGCACTGCCTGAGAGAGAAACAAAATGAGGATTGCCCTGGGTGTGACATAGATACCCCCAGTCAGAGGCATCACGACTGTGAGTACTGGTCTTTAGATTATGTGAACTGTAAAATTAAAGAAATTACTGATAGTTTGTGTATGAAGAGCGTGTTAAATGTCATCATCACGAAGGGATACACGCTGCAGTGCCTCTGTTGAACCCAGGAACATTTAGCTCTAGGGGCAGAACTGGTGGACAAAGCTACAGAGCCCGAGGACCCAAATAGCATTTTAGATGAAATCATCAAACCTACAGGTAAATTATTAATGTGAAATGTTGAACGTCTACTTCATTCAGCAAATTACAAAATCTTACTAAGAAAAAACACTAAAAGTTAGAGCGTGTTTGGGGAACAAAACAGGGCATGTTGGAAAATAAAATGTCAGTTGAAAATAACAGTGTGAAGCACATTTTTATGGAGTTCAAGGGGTGTGGAATATGTCAAAAGGGAAATAGGTTGCCCCCGTAGTATGTCAACAAAAAGTTTGTCAACAACAAGAGCCATATAAGCGGATTGTTCCTCTAACGAAGACCCACCCACCCTACCCAGCCCTGGCGCCTGTGCATGAGGCAGGGCCGGCTCCAGGGTTTTTGGCCTCCAAGTGGCGGGGGAAAAAAGAAGCCACGATCGGCAGCAATTCGTCGGTGGGTCCTTCCCTCCAAGAGGGACTGAGGGGCCCGCCACCGAATTGCGGCCAAAGAGCCGAACATGCCGCCCCTTCCCATTGGCCACCCCAGGCATCTGCTTGCTGCGCTGATGCCTGGAGCCGGCCCTGGCATAAGGGATATAGGCTGTTGAGGCATCTGGACCATTGCAAAGCAGCCCCAGAACCTCTCTTAAATCATACTGTCTTTTGCTTTAGCTATTCCTTTTCATTGCCACCCCCCACCCACCATCCTGGGCCCTCTGCGTTAGGGCTTAATCATGATCCCTCTGATTTCAAGTCTCAGGTCTCTTGTCTACTGGTTCATATTATTAAATGCTGTACAGCATGTAAGGCTACAGTTTGCATAAAAGTGTTTTATAAAAACAAAACAAAAAATATTCCCTAGATAAGATACTGATAAACAAAATTGTAATTGTTGCTTTGCAGGCATTGCTACAAAGTATCTTTAAGTTTGTTTTTGTTAATATTTCTGATAGGTTATAGGATGGGGGAGATAATACCTCATAAAGTGGAAAAGTGTTCCTGACTGACAAATATTTGAACATGCTAAAGCATAACAAGTAATGCAGAACGGCTGCCTACAAAACTGATTCACTAAAAGAGTTATCAACATTCCCCCTAAACCTCAGGACAGCTTTCTTACCTCCATGGCCTGATCTCTACAGCTGTGGCTTTTTTTTTTTAATTTGTTTGTCCTCAGTTCAGATTTTAAAAAACATTAGAAAAGAAGAAAGTGAGGCAGAGGGTAGGGGGTGAGTAGGAAGGTGGTGGGGAGGGGGCAGACTCTGTATCTCTGGTGAAAAACAGTAACTTTTTTTACATAAGCTAATTTTTTCTTGTGTTTTTTTTGTATAAATCCAAACTTTAAAAAGCAATCTTGTGTAATTTTTTGTTAATTTTGTTTTTTTTATCAAAACACATATGTAAATTCCCCTCAATTGCCAGTTTTCATATTTTTACCCAGTTGCTGTTTTGGTACTTTAAAAACACTATTTTTAAAAGGACAGGCTAGTATCTTAAGGCTTTTTAGGTCACTAAACTTCTACAAAAGATCACTAAGGGTGTGTTTACACTACCCGCCAGATTGACCCAGAGTAAACACAGGCGGAGATAACTAGCCTGAGGAGTTGTGAGCCTTGGGAGCTCCCTCTTTCCCCAGGAACAGTCGCAACAGTAAGAACTCTCTCTCTGACTCAACCATGTGCTGCCTGTCTTAGCCCTTTTCAAAGGGGCTCTCTTTTCCCTTTTCCTGCCCTATTCTCTCTTTTAACCTATCTCAATCTTTCTTATTGAACTCTTTTTAAATGCTCTTTTCTTAACCTACCCTTTCATTTAATATTTTAAATGCTTCTCTATTAACCAACCTTTATATTTTTACCATGTGCTTACTAAACAGTTTCCTTTATATTTTTCTCTTTTATTTAATATTTTAAATGCTCTTTTCTTAACCTACCCTTATATTTAATACACCTTTTCAATTTATCTCAATTTTTATTCTTTAATAACATGCCAAACTAGTCCTTTAAAAACAGCTCTCCTTACTAAACCTAATCAAAAATCTCTCTTTTCTTGAATAACTTGCCTCTTTTCTTTCACACTAACCCTTCTATTTTTCTTTAAGTCCTCTCACTCTATTCTTTCAACCTTTTTCTCTAAATAATCAACCAAATGTATCAAAGCACAAGCATGCAACATTTCCCCTATTCAAACATGAAAGTAATAAAAAAAAAATCAAAATGGCCAACGGCGCCAAACCTCGACACCAATGGAAACAGGATCAGAGAGCAGGACATAAGCCCTAAAGGGGGCATGGAAACCTGTAAAAAAATACATGGTGATGAATACTATCTAGCCATATACTACTAAACTGCCCTAATCAGGCCCCTAGAGCTTATGTTGGCATTAGGGAATCCCTGTGTGATTGGCATAGCTGGCTCTATCTCACCTAAACACAGACGGTTTGGCAAGGAGTAGGGGCATAGACAGAGCATTTTGGTACAAATTAGAGCAGAACTAAGGTAAAGCCTTCTTGTAATCGGGAGGAAGGGGACACTGAACTGGCTCCCAACAAACCCACAGAGAAGGTAGAAATAAAGATATCAAGTCCTCTTTGTGACATCCCCTGTTTGAGTCCAGTGCTGAGCAAATAAATGATTTGTCAATTCAGTGGATGAACCCAAAAATCCAAAGGAAAAATATATCGGTTCCTTTTGAACTGGAACTGAATTTTTTCAGTTTCTAGCCAAACAAAAAAAAACAACACCCAGAATGTTGTTTGGATCAAACAAAACATTTCTAATGTTGATTGAAATTGACAATTTTAAACAAAATGTTGATTTGAAACATTTAATCTAGAAAACGTTGTTCTGAAAGGAAATGTCAAAGGAGTTCATTTCAAAAATGTTGAAACAAAATATGGACTTTTCCCCCTGCCAAAGTTCTATTTTTTTTCAGCCCAAAACTATTCCCCAAATTTGAGACTAGTTGTGATGCCCCAAAATATCCTTTTCCCTCTTCTAATTTTCTCAACTCCAGTGCTGAATACAGCTTGGCCAGATTTGAGGATCAGCACCTTAAATTCTTACTGACTTCAAATGCAAAACAGCGTACATATTGAAGTGTCTTCACAAGTCTCATTTCCAGGGGTGGACACAGCAGGTGTATCCACAGTACCTTCTGTTTGCACACACAAACATGAACACCCAGGTCAGGTATTTGCAAATCTAGCTGTACCTTAGCACATGCAGTTACCGGATTTCCAAATGCAAATGCCTGTTTGTAAATACAGAAGCTGGGGGCTGTCTGTACAGCAAGGGTATGTGATTTTTCGTGGGTTCATCTGAAAACTTGGCTCCTCTCCTCAGCAATTGTTGATTTGTCCAACTTTACTTTCATTTGTGACATAATCCATTAATTCTACCATCAAAACAATCCCAGCCATGACATATCACAAATCAAAAGTACTGTATTCAGATAGCCCTCTGGAACTGTGTGAAGTAAGAACACAAATGCCAAGTTATCCTGATATTACTAAATTACTGTTTATTTTAGTGACAACTTTTTTTCAAATGGTTGGTAACCCAGTGCCCTCCCCTCTCCCTCCTCATCCTCCTGGACAAGGCTATGTACAAGTAACACAAGAGAAAGATGTATTGGAGCATAAGCTTTCGTGGGTGAATACCCACCTTGTCAGACGCATGTGGTGAAAATTTCCAGAGGCAGGTCTCTTTGGAGTCTGGTCCTGAAGTTTTTTTGGAGACTCTGGAAGAATTCCACCACAATTTCAACAGCTTCCACCCCACCATCAACCTCAGCCTGGACCAATCTTCACAGGAAGTCCACTTCCAAGACACCACGGTACAAATAAGTGATGGTCACTTTAACACCACCCTATACCGAAAACCCACCGACCGCTATGCCTACCTTCATGCCTCCAGCTTCCATTCCGGGCACACCACACATCTACAGCCAAGCACTGAGGTATAACTGCATTTGCTCCAACCCCTCAGACAGAGACCAACACCTACAAAATCTTCACCAAGCATTCTCAAAACTACGATACCCACACGAGGAAATAAGGAAACAAATCAACAGATCCAGACGTGTACCCAGAAGCCTCCTGCTGCATGACAAGCCCAAGAAAGAAACCAACAGAACTCCACTGGCCATCACCTACGGTCCTCAGCTAAAACCTCTCCAACACATCATCAGTGACCTACAACCCATCCTGGACAACAATCCCTCACTTTCACAGGCCTTGGGAGGCAGGCCAGTCCTCACCCACAGATAACCCGCCAAGCTTAAGCATATTCTCACCAGCAGCCACACCGCGCACCATAGTAACTCTAACTCAGGAACCAATCCATGCAACAAACCTCGATACCAACTCTGCCACATATTTACACGAGCGACACCTTTACAGGACCTAACCAGATCAGCCACAACATCACCGGTTCATTCATTCGTCCACCAAAATAATATAACCCATCATGTGCCAGCAATGCCCCTCTGCTATGTACATCTGCCAAACTGGACAGTCCCTACGTAAAAGGATAAATGGACACAAGTCAGATATTAGGAATGGCAATATACAAAAACCTGTAGGAGAACACTTCAACCTCCTTGGCCACACTATAGCAGATTTAAAGGTAGCCATCGTGCAGCAAAAAAACTTCAGGACCAGACTCCAAAGAGAAACTGCTGAACTTCAGTTCATTTGCAAATTTGACAACATCAGCTCAGGATTAAACAAAGACAGTGAATGACTAGCCAACTACAAAAGCAGTTTCTCCTCCCTTGGTGTTCACACCTCAGCTGCTAGAAGAGGGCCTCATACTCCCTGATTGAACTAAAGTCGTTATCTCCAGACTGATTCTTGCCTGCATATTTATACCTGACTCTGGAAATTTCCACCACATGCATCTGACAAAGTGGGTATTCACCCATGAAAGCTTATGCTCCAATATGTCTGTTAGTCTATAAGGTACCACAGGACTCTTTGTCGCTTTTTACAGATCCAGACTAACACGGTTACCCCTTTGATACTTGACAAAGAGAAAGAGGAGAAACAGACCAAATTCTTACTCCTAATTGGAGCCATCTCCTAAACCAAAGCAGATGGCAAAATAGACTGTGGAACAGCTGACTCATCAGCTGATCAACTGTACTTAAAAGAGGAAAGCCAGAGCAGGGATCATCAGATTATCTCTCAAGAAAGTCTCTGACTGCCTGTAAGAATGTTTGCGAAATGAGACAACTACCCTAAGATAAAAAGAAGACATTTGTTTTCCTGAGCAGGGAGGAATAGTATGTCAGCCATTGCAATCTGCAAGTTTACCCCTCCAACTAGCTGTTGAAGGCCTAGAGACACTTTCCAATATTAAGAAGTTGATGAAATGAAAATTAATTCTTCAAAGTTTCTCTAGAAACGATAAGGAGTGCCTGATCCTACACTCTTCATTCAAGCTGATCTCCTGTTTGCTTCAATGGGAGTTTTCCAAGCCTCAGGACCACAGGACTGAGCCAATTGTTATTGTACATGATAGCAAAATTCATATTAAGACCTCATTACTTGATTGCATGATAGGTATAAATAATTACTAGTGGATTTCCTGTTGCTAAATATAGGTAAATCACAGCAACACTATATCAGTTTTAATAACAGTTTTGAATTATTCAACATGTTACAGTTTTTTTATGGTAGCTCCCTTATAATGCTTATGGATCAAATCAGAGAGAAAGTTCACAGGCCTGATTCGCCATTGCCCTGTACCATGCATGGTCATCTGCATGCCAGACTGATAGTGTTTTACAATCACTTTGCACTGGTATAAATGATTATAAGAGATGCTGGCCAATACAGTATTAAACCCTGCCTATTTTAACCACACTTCTTTGAGAAACATGCTTTGCTAACTTTTGAAAACATTAGGAGTAACATAACACCACACAATATAGACATATTTGTGTTGTACTTGATTACAGGGTAAGTCATTCATCTTAGGCCGAGATCAACTCTGTCTCCCATTACCTCTTATTGATTGGTATTAGAAATGCGGATTCATTAAAATGAAGTTGGAGAAAACTTTAAATGTGTTACAGAAATGAATCCCACATCATTTCAAGCTTCCTGCTCAACTATTGCAGGAAATGCTCTTCTAATTTTAATGGGTAGCCTTATAATGTATGTTTCTAATTATAATGTACAAGTGCTTAGATATTAGGGTTATTAGTACTTTAAAATGACCAAATAAATAAAAAGTCTGTTTTTATGTATTTTGATGTTATCTTTCACACATTTTCAAGACCTATGTTCCACATTTGAATCATGGAGAGTAGAAAGCTATGTACACACTTGATCTATTAGAACTAATTTTATGCTGGATCTATTTCTGTGTATCCAGTATTGGTTCAATTGTACTTCACCGGCCTCACAAATCTATTATATGCCATATGCAAGAGTTTGTAATGCACCAGAATGAAAATCTTTGATAAAGGTGCTATAGTATTTGGTCCTAATTTTGCATTTAAATTCAAATGGAATTTTAGGTTTACAGATAATGTAAACTCAGGTCCTAAAAGCACACAGCATTATTTATTTATACCCTCTCTATCCCTGATCTGCCTCCTTCTCCCTAGTCCTGCATCTCAGCCTGTCTCTCCAACATGTCTTGGACGGCTTATAATCATCTTAAGTATAACTCATGCTCTATCAATGTCCATAATGTCACCATCTGCCCCATCACTCAGGCTTTTATTCTTGCAGTTCGGTTTTACCTTTTGCCCCATACATGCATGCCATATCCAACTCCTGTCACTTTTTTCTCCTAACCATCTCCAAGATCTAACCTTTTCTTTCCATCCCCCCTAATAAATCTCTCATTCAGGTTACATTATATCCCACTTTGCTACTGCAACAATCTCCTCTCTGGCTTTCTAAAGGCCACATTATCCCTTTCCAATCCACACAAAATGCTGCAGTGAAAGTCATTTCTTTGCCCAGGGATTTGATCATTTCAGTCCCTTTACTGAGGCCCCGATCAAACAAGGTGCGTAAGCACAACTCTAACTTTAGGCACATGAGTGGCCTCCCTGAAGACAATGATATTATTTACATGCTTAAAATTAGACACATGCCTAAGTACCTTTTGAACCAAGGCCTTAATCCCTCCACCAGCCCTTTGCTTATTACAGTATCAAGTTCAGCTATGTAACTCTGTCCCTTTGCTCTGCTTAACAAACTAATATCACTTCTTCTTGTCTGTCTGGAAAGTATCTATCAAATACAGGGTGATACCACCTCATCACAAAAACCTTTGTTCCCCTTTAGCGACTGGACCACGTAAAGAGATTTATGACTCTGCTATTGCTTGTGAGGACACAGACCTGGTCCTTTAGCTCAACTATTTTGAGACTCATACTTTTTAGATTCAGAGGACCTGAATTCATATGCTCCGAGCCACCTGATGAAGGGTATGGTTACAATCATAAACAAGTCAATAATAATAAATATGCAGAAAGAGACTATTTGCATATTTTGCTTATTTTTAAATGACAAGAATTACGTTATTCACTCTTTGCATCTGATAATTGTCATTTAAAATATACGTTTTATCTATTTTTTTCAACTATGTCTTCTCCTTACTCCCAGCACATAAGATCCAGCCTCATTATTTGAGAGATCAAACCAGAAAATAAATATGAAAAATAGATGCCAGGATAGCATCTTCTAAGTCTTCTAAGAAAGTCATGCACAAAATCATGA
This sequence comes from Gopherus flavomarginatus, assembly GCF_025201925.1. Taxonomy (NCBI): domain Eukaryota; kingdom Metazoa; phylum Chordata; order Testudines; family Testudinidae; genus Gopherus; species Gopherus flavomarginatus. The sequence continues at coordinate 242,235,192 of NC_066618.1, forward strand.
AGGCATTTAATAAACCCACATTTCTATCATTGCAAAAAAAAAAATCACACTTCAGCGGAATTAAATTTCAGAGTCTCAATGTTTAAAATAGAAAAAAAAGAAAGCTAAAAAATACCATAAACTCTTTAAATTGGTTATTTTATGGATGTATGTATGTTCTATTAACATAAATTATCTGTTCAGTTTAAAATGTTAAAGCAGAACTTTTTCATTTTGTGAATATTGGAACATAGGAATTCCTATGCCGAATTAGAACAGTGAAAGGTGCAAGAAACTCTGCTAAGGACAATTCTGAAATAACTTCCTCTATTGGCTGGTTTTCTCTACCCACTCATCCCAGGCTGGCAGTGCTAGGCTTATGCTTTCAGGTATGAGGGTTTATATTCTTTGGACAATTTTTTATCCTATTAGACATAACTGTGGGTGTTACAATGATCCAGATACATGTCTAATCCTTTTTTGAGTTATACTAAGCTCTTGACCTCAATAATTTCTTGTGGCAATGAGATCTGCAGGTTGATTATGCATTGATTAAATGACTATTTTCTCTTTAATATGTATTGCATTTCAATTTCATAGGCTGTCCCCTTTTTCTTGCATAATGAGTGAGGTTAATCAGGAGAGTCTGGTTAGCCTGTCTATGCCATTTCCTATTGTATATACATTTATCACGCCTTTATCAGCTCTTTAAAAGACTTCCAATCTTTTCAATGTATTTCAGTTTCTACATCCCCTGTTGCAGATGTTAATTATAAAAAGGTTATTTTTAGTGATTACTGAAGTAATGTTTTTATAATATTCCTTACACTGAGTAAAGATAAAGGAAATTCTGTATTCCTTTAAATAACACTAAGAATGTGTGTGATCTTAGAAACTGGTTTAATTCAGAACCAGATTAAGAGATAGGCCAGAACCTAGGGCCCTAGCTCTGGACGTCACCTGAGGAGATCAGAATCTTGGCTCACATTTTAAAAAAAATGTTTCTGTCCTTCCTGTATGCAAATAAGTACTCCACATTGTGACCTCAGTGTGGTCACCGCCTGTCTGAGTCTGCAGACAGTCTGGAACAATAGTCAAGGAAGTGTAGACTGTCCCATTCATCTTAACTTTAAATCCTGCTGCTACTGCAGGGAGGAGTGGAGACATGGCATGCGGGCAGAGTCACAGCATGAGACTGAGGCCATGATTGGACCATGTATGGTATGCTTAGGGCTCCGTATTGCCATAAATCAAACCTGGTTTTGGCACATTAAATGTAACAATTTTTTCCCCTAGATTTACAGATAATAGTCAAAAATATGATTAATTTGAACTGAGATGGATCATGTGAGTATAACCTAGAGGAGGGGAGAGTAATCCTAATAACCTAGTTATATGGGTTAGCTATGTGCTTAACTTGATGATTTCAAAAGTTTTTCATGAGCCAGAGTTTTGAAACACATTTTTCAGTACCTACCAAGATTTTAAACATGTATCTCTCTTTTGCATTATTTAATTCACCTGGTATATCATTGAGAATGTAAAGGGCTCCTCTTAAACTGAAATAGATTTTGGTTTTTTTTCTACTGAAGGTAGAGTATGACAGTACTCCACTGCCATACCAGTACCAACAGGACTCCACTGGCCATCACATACAGTCCCCAGCTAAAACCCCTCCAATGCATCATCAGGGATCTACAACCCATCCTGGACAACGATCCCACACTTTCACAGGCCTTGGGTGGCAGGCCAGTCCTCGCCCACAGGCAACCTGCCAACCTGAAACATATTCTCACCAGTAACTGCACACTGCACCATAGTAACTCTAGCTCAGGAACCAATCCATGCAACAAACCTCGATGCCAACTCTGCCCACATATCTACACCAGCGACACCATCACAGGACCTAACCAGATCAGCCATACCATCACCGGTTCATTCACCTGCACGTCCACCAATGTAATATATGCCATCATATGCCAGCAATGCCCCTCTGCTATGTACATCGGCCAAACTGGACAGTCACTACGGAAAAGGATAAACGGACACAAATCAGATATTAGGAATGGCAATATACAAAAACCTGTAGGAGAACACTTCAACCTCCCTGGCCACACTATAGTAGACCTTAAGGTGGCCATCCTGCAGCAAAAAAACTTCAGGACCAGACTTCAAAGAGAAACTGCTGAGCTTCAGTTCATCTGCAAATTCGACACCATCAGCTCAGGATTAAACAAAGACTGTGAATGGCTTGCCAACTACAAAAGCAGTTTCTCCTCCCTTGGTTTTCACACCTCAACTGCTAGAACAGGGCCTCATCCTCCCTGATTGAACTAACCTCATTATCTCTAGCTTGCCTGCGTATATATACCTGCCCCTGGAAATTTCCACTACATGCATCTGACGAAGTGGGTATTTACCCACGAAAGCTCATGCTCCAAAACCTCTGTTAGTCTACAAGGTGCCACAGGATCCTTTGCTGCTTTTACAGATCCAGACTAACACGGCTACCCCTCTGATACTATTTATCACTATATGACTTATTCACTCAGCCCTAAAATGAATGCACTTATTCACTTTCTTTTTAGCTTCACTCTGTCATAGTTTATGATGTCACCAGAAAATACCCTTGATAGAATTATAAGCCCATCATTCTGCTTTTATTCTCCTGGTATTCTCATAGACTCAAGGACTTTAAAGCCAGAAGGGACCATCATGATCATCTAGTCTGGCCTCCTGCACATTGCAAGCCACAGAACCTCACCCACCCACTTCTGAGGTGGGCCCATAACCTCTGGCTGAGCTACTAAGTCCTCAGATCTTGATTTTAAGTCTTCAAGTTGCACAAAATTCACCATTTACTCTTGTTCAAACCAGCAAGACACCTGTGCCCCACACTGCAGGGGAAGGTGAAAAAAACCCCACTGTCTCTTCCAATCCCGACCCCAAAAATGGCACTTAGTTAGACCCTGAGCATATGAGCAACGCCCACTAGACAGAAGCCTGGGAAAGAATTCTCTGTAGTAATTCAGAGCCTCCCCCTCTAGTGTCCTATCTCCAGCCACTGGAGATATTGGCTAATGCAGTGTTGTTGTAGTTCTGTCTGTCCCAGTATATTAGAGAGACAAGGAGGGTGAAATAACATCATTTTGGCCCAATTTCTGTTGGTGAGAGAGACAAGCTGAGAAGATGAAGAGCTCTGTGTAAGCTGAAATGCTTGTCTCTCTCACCAACAGAAGATGGACCAATAAAAGATTTACCTCACCCACCTTGTCCCTCTTATATTTGCTAATTGTAGTCATGGATTGGCCATATGCCATTGAAGGGAATCTCATCATACCATTCTATATGGTGTATCAGGCTACATATACAACTCTCAGCTCGGTGGGAAACATTCAGTTAGGTCTGTTCTCTACTTATTCGTAAAGCAACTGGACTGCTCACAGTGTCATTTTTGCATTTCTCTATAAAAGTCTTGTCTTTTGTAAGCTTCCCTGTTATTAGCTCTGTCTGCAGAGAAGTCCCAGCAGTCATCAGAAGAGGTATTTGGGGAAAATGTGGAAATAATGAAAAAAGGCCCTGTTAGAAGGTGCTGAAGTACTGCTGCAGAAAATTCCATCGTGAACTAAACACAACATCGAAAGCACACAACAAAGATGACAAGTAGACAGGCCTTCTTGTTCTTTTTCAAACAGATTTCACCAATCCAAAACTATGAGCCATTTCGTTCTATACTGAGCAAACCTCCGCTGTGTCTACAGTGAAGTAATGCAACATAAATAAATAATGAAGTGGTACTCTGAGAAGCATGACTTTTCTACATAATGAGAATCAGAAGATCTGCAACAAGACTAAGACTAGTTCTTAGGAAGTGATGTGGCTATAAAAGAAAACATTTTTTAAAAACCACTAACATTTGAAACAGCAAGATTTTAAAATCTCTCTTTTTTTTTTTTTTTGAGGTGGGAAGATGGGTCTAAATCTGCAGGGATTTCTAACAAAGCATGGTGATCTTTCAGAGAAGTCACCGTATTTAAAGAGTATGTTGGACAAAACCATTTGTCTGTGACATTTTCTTACAAACAGATATATGCTTGGTGGAGTAAACCTAAGATAGAGGAAATTAATGGCATTTCATCACCAGACAGCTGTTTGCCATCTGCTTTGTAATTACTAGGGCTGGAATGTTCCATTTTATTCACTCCATTAAATAAAACCTACAAATAAAGAAAAGAGAACATAAATGTTTCACATACATTTTATTTCCCCTTTTTCTTAATTTTGGTTGATAGGGTAACTTTACATTTGGCTTAGGTTATCAAAGCAATTACCGGTATGTCCTTTGATGAAATGCTACTATAAACCACTTGATGGCAACAAAGCAGTTCAAATAGTAACCAAGTTTTGAGTTCTGTTTTATAGATACATAAAGGTCTCCATGATCAAGATAATTTTAGACATCTAAACTAACAAACAAGTACTTTGAAGAGTATAAACCACAGGGAACCAAAGTTCATCTTGCAATTATTCCAACAGGTTCCTTAGCTAAACCCTCCAAGTCAGGAATGAAGGGAGATAAAAGGGATAATTATCAAAAGCTACTCCCCCTTAAAGACTGTTAACTACAGGGTTCTGTGTTAGAAATACAAAGTGATACACCTGCCAAAGTATTTTGATCCAAATGGATAAATGAAAGGACAGCACAGCACATGGAAGAGGTTCTATTCACTCCATTTTCCAGTGGTAGAAGTAGGTAGAATGAAGGCTGCAGTTGCTCAGTGGCAGAAAGTTCACCTGCAGGGGAGTTACAGCAGCACAACATCCTTACCAATCCCTTCTCTTCCTGGGGGCCTGGTGCCAGGCAGCAAACTATTGTCAAGGGAAAGGGTATGGTAGGGGTGCCTGAGAGATACACTGGGTCCGTGTATCTCCAAGGCCTTCTTTGTGCAGCCCCAGCACAAAGGCAATGGGGATGTTACAGGTAATCAGGTGGTGATATCATGGGAGAAAAAGTATTGCCTGTTATGGAGAGACAGAAGAGACTGCAGACTGCAAACCTTCCAGGACAGGAGCTTTTCTCTTTACCTTAGTTTGTAGAGAGCTCAGCAAAATGGGGCCTCAACACTGGTGAGGACCTTTGGATGCTGCAATAATAATAATAGGCAATAGTGTCAAGGAATTTGAGGGGCGTAAAGAACTGGCTGGAAAATAAGATAAGGAACTACTTGATTATTCATAGTATAAGAGATACTAGATTTTAATACAGATGCTGGTCCAATGATACTGAGGTCTACACAATGAAGTTGGCAGGATGTCCTGGAAGAGAAGCCAGGTCAAGAAAAAGGAGGGACTGCATAAGGCTGAGGAGGAAAGTGACTCAGAGGGAAATAGTTTACTTACATAATTAGAAACACCTGAGTCTAGGTCAGGGCAATGTCAGCCATGCAACTGATTGCACTCAGAAGGAGGAAGAAAGAAGGGAAGCAAGCTTCAGTTGTGGGAAATGAGGAAAAGAAAGGTTTGGAGGAGGGAAGGCAGACACTGAAATAGTTAGAATATGGTTTGGATTGGCATCAATACTTGGGGGGAGAGGGAGAAGCAGGTGCACCTCCTCAAAAAGGAGATGGGCTCTGCATCTTGTTTCAACTGACAATTGGATATCTGGTATTTAAGGAGACCATAAAGAAGTAAATTACAACAGTTCAGATAAGAAATCATCCTCACAAAAGCCAAAGTAAGAATATTAGCAGGGTAGTGGTTGAAATAGCACCCAGCGTGGGCACTATCACAGCACCCATGTGAGGTAGGGAAATGCTATTATCCCCATTTTACAGATGGGGAACCGATGAATGGACAGGTTAAGTGACTTTTCCAAGACCACACAGGAAGCCTGTGGTGGAGGAAGGAATAGACTCCAGCTCTCCTAACCAGAATCCCAGCTAGCACCCTAACCACTGGACCATCTGTCAGCTACCTGAGGAGGAGCCCAGTGAAGGAACTGCAACTCAGAGGTTAGAAGCCCGGGGAGGGAGAAATCCTAATTTGACAAGAGTTTCTGGGTCTCAGCTGTCCAATTAAAGAAGCACCAACAAAGCCTTTGGAATCACAAAAGGAAAGGAGAGCTGCAGAACTGCCAACACCAAGAGACCAAAAATCATGAGTCAGAGTCTAAAAAATTATGAGATTGGCCCCACAAATCATCAGCTTTAAAAAACATCATCCACCCATGTTTTTAGACAGCTTTTACTTTTTAACTCTCTTCTGTCCTTCTGGCAGTGTGTGTGTGTGTGTGTGTGTGTGTGTGTGTGTGTGTGTGTGTGTGTGTGTGTGTGTGTGTGTGTGTGTGTGTGTGTGTGAGAGAGAGAGAATAAATTTCAGATTTAAAAGTCAACCTTTAAT